>NC_081406.1:346491761-346820927 GCF_030272615.1 Cryptomeria japonica
AATCTTCTTCATCTCATTCTTGTCTTTTTATCCTTCCAAGTCCTAGTGAGGATCCTTTTAGTTGAAGACTCCAAATGTTTAACATCAGCAGCCTGAGAAGTTGCCCCTAGATTAATATTTTCAATGATAAAATATTTCTCAATGATATTCTCAACCTCCTTATCTGCTAGGGGTCTAGCCACTTCTGCAAACCACTATCCTGTTTGTTCATCCACATCGATCATGGTTTCTTTTTTGAGTCTTTTGGACTTTGAAGTCCTTCCTAGACATTTGCTAACAATATCCTCCATTGGGATTGAAATAGGAATTACATTCCTCTTTTTAGTAAGTTAGGCACTCAACTACTTAGGAGAGGTGGATGTTTCCCTTGGTAATGGTGATTGTTGGTTAATGGTGATAACAACCATGGTATTCCCAGGATCCTCAGGTTGTAGTATTTCCTTTCCTTTATCTACAGCATCTGTGATGGGATGGTCCTGCATCTGAGTATCCATTGCTCCTTGAGTTTCTTCCTCAGAATCTAAGTCCACTACCAATGAACTTGCCAGGGTTTTCTGGTTACTTTTCCTACTACGTGATCTGGTAACACAAGCAGAGGTGAAACTCTCAAAAGACTCTCCTAGACTGGAAATTTCGGCCTTCTTCATCCTCTATTTCCCTTCACCTGCAATATCAACAACAACATTAGAAGAAGGAAGAGATGTTTGGGAAGCCGCATGAGTTCGACCAACTTTCTTATCCTTAGGTGCAGGTATAGGCTTTTGTCTGAAGTGACAATATTTCAACCATTTTTCAGTTCTTCTAATCACATTAAAGGTTCTGGCCTGAATGGTATCGTCTCCTTTCCTATTCCAATCAATTTCTAGGAGAGGTTGTCCCTGTATCCTTTCATCAAACTCAAGGTCAACTACTTCCTCACCTCCATCTTCTTGCACCCAAGAAACATTCATGGATAAGCCCATTGTGATAATTTGTTGAACTGCAAACCTTGACCACAGCCTTCTTCTAACTTTGAACTCATCAGCATAGTTCTCCCAATAATCCTCCAACTGAGGTTCATGCCGAAAATCACTATCAACCTCTAAATTCTCTATAGCAAATGCTCGACTATCAAATTTGTATCTGGAAACATACAATTGCAACTTGAACTTTTTGAGTTCAAGTTCAAGGTCCAATGTCTCTAAAATAGATGCACAACTATAGTGACCAAGTTCTACAGGAAATACCACCCCAGACTTCCCTCCACTCTTTTTGTTAATGTATGCTAGTTGACGACATAATTCTATTAAAACATAACTATCCAAAACTATCGCTTTTTTCCTTCGTACCGCTTTGGGATCCTCGAACCACTTGAGATCTTCATACCGCTTTGGGTCTTCAGTCAGTTTGTGATTGGTAAACACCTTCTGCAAAACACCAATAGTCTAAAAGACTATAATACATAATATCGGTTGGAACAATTACCATTTGAGCATAATTCATACATAAGGAAGTGATCATAAAACAAGTGTGTGTCCATCAATGACAATCACACCATCATCAAAATGCCAACACAAATTGACAGGGTGAACTTGGATAGCTTGGAGATGGCAAATGAAGGAGTGGAGTCTCCAATTTATAGGAGAAGAGGGGAGAAAATTAAGGGCTAGGATTGATCCAAGATGGAGGGTCAGGATTGCATGTGAGCCTACAAATGGCCCAAGGGGAGCTGACAAGACAAGTGTGGAGTCCAAGAGATATGTCATAAAGGTATTTCTTACCTCCACACTCTGCAAGGTTCATTGGGAAGGCTTCCCAATGCACCTAGGGAAGAAAAAAGGAATAAAATATTCCTTGAGTCATGAGGAGAAGGAATTAAAAATTCCTTAAAATAATCCTCATAGGGATTGGAAGAATAGAAAGGAATTAAAAATTCCTTTGGTGAAGGGGTACCTAGAGGAATGTGAGATTTTGAAAATCTCACATTACTTAGGAAAAGGGAATTTAAGGAAGGTGGGTGAGTGAGGGGACAAGGAGTTGACTTTGTGGCTAATCATGAGGATTATCCACTAGCAACTCATTAGAGGATAGATTAGAAGAGTGATTAGGTGGGATTTGTAGGAGGATTTGACTAGGAGAGAGAATGAGTGGAGGGAATTAAAAATTAGAATAATAATGATAAGTAAGGTTAGGGGTTCTTCTAGAAGAATTCATTAGACTAATGATGGATTAGGAAAAGGTGATTTGTAGGAATCACCTGGATCAATTAATTAATTGGGATTGATTAATTAAAAGGAGGAATTAGGAGAGAATTAATTCTAGGGATTTTAGAAAAATAAAGTTAGATCGATTTATTAAATAAATCAATCACTAGACTATATTGACAATGTTAATTATATTTAATTAATATTGAGAAAGAACAGGGATTGGCATAATTAATAAATTAATTATGCAAGGAAATAAATTAATTAATTTAAGTGTCCACATGAGGATGTCAAGGACCCGCAGAGAGTCTGGTTGGCACAAACTAAGTTAAAAGGGCATGTTGCCTTATGGTGGAAAGAATTGCAGAAAGACAGAGTGGAGAATGGTTAAGTAAAGATCACCCAGTGGAGATAGATGGTTGAAATATTGAAGGCCAAGTTCATATCGGGAGACTATGAGTTGAAATTGTTCAGGAAGTTGCAAAACCAGAAAAAGAGAAACCTAACTATGAAAGAGTACACTAAGGGATTCTACAAGGTGATGATTAGATCTGGACATAGAGAGATGGATAGAAAAGGTGGTGAGGTACATAAATGGACTTGTATTTAACATTCAGGATGAGATGAGTATGTTGAGGGTTTCCACAATTGAAGAAGCCTACCAGTATGCTTTGAAGGTTGAGGAGAAGGTGAGAAGAAGATAGCCAAATAACCCTAGAGGGAAGGAGAGATTGAAGGGACAGATGAGTACAGAGAAGTGGAAAATTGAGGAAGAATCAAAACCTAAGTGGAGTAAAGAACCGGAACAGAAAATACAAAGGATGGGCAGTGGCAGTACCAATAGATAATTTCCTGGAAAATGTTTCATGTGGAGAAATCAGACATAGATTTTGTGAATGTAAGCAGGGAATGGCAAGAAGTTGTGAGGCAAAATGAGGAACCGAAAGGTGAAGTTACTGGAACTGACTGTACACCAAAGCAAGAAGAATCCCTTATGTTTAGAAGAGTCATGATGGATCAAAGCACTAAGGATGTCGGATCTACTCAGAGAAAGCGTCTTTTCCAGATTGTGTGCAAATCAGGTGGTAAGTGTTGGAAGGTTATTGTGGATAGTGGAAGTAATGATAATTTGGTATTTGAAGAGATGGTAGTGAAGCTTGGGTTGAAGAGGCTTGAGCATCCTTGTCCTTACAAGGTAAGTTGGTTACAAGATGATCAAAATATAGAAGTAAAGGAACAGTGTTTGGTGAATTTCAATATTGGGCCTTTTAGGGATGAGGTCTTGTGTGATGTTGTATCTATTAGTGCTTGTCATGTCTTGTTGAGAAGAGCTTAGCGGTTTGATAGAGGAGCTATTTATGACTATAGAAGAAACCTAATCACTATTTAGAAATATGGGCAAAAGTTCACATTGACTTCTTTGCAGGAGAAAGAGAAGGAGGTGAAGAATCTGAGTCTTGAGAAAAGTTGCAGTACAAAGAAACCAGTTGCAGAGGTAATATCAGAAGGTGGCATGAGTTTGCAGAAAGATCTAATAGATAAACCTGATGGACAAATAGGATAGGATGATAGAAAGCTTATGGAAACAAATTGGATGAAGTCTTGTGGCAGAAACAAATCTGAGTTGCGAAAGAAAGAGAGTAGTAAATAGAGAAAATGTGCAGATCTGAAGCAAAGGAAGAGAAACAAAGAGAGTCAAAGGTTAGAGAAGCCAATTGAGACCCCAGAGGAGCTAAAGAAGAGATTGACATATAAGGAAGATGTTTGGATCATAAATGATCATGGGATCTTTATCCTGAATTCTTTTAGATGTCCATGAGTTGCCTCTCATGGAACATCTCTTTCTACCTGGGGTGTCTGATGCAGGAGCATCCCCGGTCTATGAGAAATCTTGCATCAACACAAAATATTTCCTTTCAGTTTAGTTCTTGTTCAATTCAGTGTGCAGTTTTTTGTGTTCTTACCAGTAGGTACCGGTAGTTGCTTTCTTTTCATTATAGATCCTATTTCCGGTTTCCAGGCTGGTTCATATGCTTAATTCCATATTTTAAGTCCTTTTGGATTCTTTTCCAGCTAGTTTTTGCTCTCAATTGACTGTTTCTAGGTTCTGAGACAGTTCTTGTGCTTACCGGTTAACTTTCTTTCTTTACCAAAGCAGTTCTTGGCATGTAGATATTTTGTGGTCTTGTCCGATGTTATTGGGCGTGTGGCTAACCTTCCTGTTGATTTGATCTCCTTGTTTGTTATTTTCCAAAAATATTTCTTTCATTCTTAGGGCCGACCTAGTTGCACATTTCATTTTCCTCCATTGGCAAATGTAATCTTTTGAGACTAACCCATATATGTTTCGGAGGGTATATATAATCTTTTGTAGGGAAAAGGAAGTAGAAAATAGAATAAGGATTGAGATTTGTAACAGGTTAACTATCGGATGTTCTAAGATGATTGTATGATGATAATCAGTTGATCGCCGAAAGATCTAAGGCAATAACATGATTTGTTTCTATAATCTTTCTATGTTTTCTTGTTGCTTTCGTTGTGTTACTCTTTCTGCATAAGCTAGTTAATTCTCCCTTGAGGGTTTCACCGGTTATGGTTGCATCAAAAGATAGTGGAAATTGCAAATGTGAAGGTTGATGAATGTCATGAGAAGTGAATCCGAGCATATAGATATGAATTTGATGATCAAGATGTTGTTTCAAATCCTGTGTAGATAGATATTGTTAAGAAGATTGCTCTGGTAGAGACACTTATCCGGATATTGTTGTTGCTGGTGAAGAAGTTCAGGAACCTAAAAATTAGAATAATTAGAAGACTCCGAGGTATGTGAAATTGAACCATTCAGAAAATTAGATTATTGGTGACAGAAATAGAGGTGTGATGACTAGGAGAAGGATTGTTGCTGAAGAGATATGTTTGATTTCCAAGATTGAACTGGGTAATATTTAACAGGCTTGGTTCTTTCCAAATCCTCTAACTAGGTGTTCCATTAGCTTGCATTTGAAATACTCTATCGAGGTTACTCCTAATAGGGTATTTCCTTTAACAGGGTATTATAGTCAATCCCTTAATCGGGTGGTCCTTAACTGGATTTGTTCCTAATAGGACATTTTTGTAAAGCTTCTAAGAAGGCTTGGCTCCTAACAGGGCGAACTTCAAAAGAGTTTAGAATACTTGTGGGTATTCATCCCCACCATGGTTTTTCCCATTTGGGTTTCCACATCAACAATCATTGTGTCAAGTGGTGAATGATTTTGTGGTTATATGTTTTGATTTGGTCAATATGTTTAACTGGTAAAGCCACTTAGATATGTTTAGATGACTGGAAGTGATCTAAAATATGACTTTACTAATGTTAGTAAAGTGGTTTTATGTTTTGGTTAAATAGTATGTGAGTTTCAGTTCTGTTACACTGTTATATTGATATTCTAGTCAACCGGTAAACTTGACAGTGCAGTTGTAGTTTATGGTACAGTGTTTAAACCGGTTAGTTCAATGATTGATTTATGAGTTGGTTTTAAGTTTGAAGAAAGTTTAGTCTATTTTCTATCTACTGAGTCACTCCCCCCCTCTCAGTAGTTGACCGGATCCTTATTGATTCATCATATCATCACATTAGTAGTTGTAATCAATGTTTGTGAAGAAGTTTATAGGCCTTGAACAATATTGGTTACAATTGGACAAGTGGAAGTCATAATAGAAGATGGATTTTTTGCAATTGACACATTAGATAAGGGCCACATATCTAACATAAACTTGTCAAAGTCCTCAAACATGGTTGTGGATACTTCAGATAAATTTGGAAAAGTGGAAAACACATTCTCAATTTTATCTTGAGGAGTATCCAAGAAAACTTCATTAGTAAAAGAAGAAGAAACAATAGGAACAGTCACACTAGGAGTATCTGAAATATATGAAATAGTGGACCCAAATTGTACAAATTTAGAAACATGAACCTATGTAGATTCAGCAACTAAGAGAAGACTTGATACCTAGGAAACATGCCCTTTTGTGTCTTCAGGTTTAGTGCCCCTAGGAATCTCTAGTAAACCTTCTTCATAAAATTCTTCTTCCCCTTCTTTCTCCTCATGTTGTTGTTGTTCTAGTTGGTCTACATTAATTAATCTCATCCTCACAATCCCATTCTTCAAGTTCTTGTTCTTTCTCTTGTTGAGCACCTAAAGTAGAATATTTTTTGTGTTCCTTCCCTTTACTCATTCCTACAGTGAACATGTACTTGGGATATTTAGGGGAAGCAACAAGATCTTGTTATTTATTTGCTCTTAATTCTAACCTTTTTCCAACATGTCTAGCAATATCATCCTCTAATCTAGTGGTAAATAGTTTCAACTAGATTCCTTCGTGCATCAATTAGACATTTGTATTTGCAAGAATCCTTTGAAATTTGGCTCTTATAGAAACCACCTCCTTTTGGGACCATTAGATAGGAGGAAGAGGGGTATTGGAAATCTTCCTACTTTCATACATAGGATATAGAATATTACCATCATCAACCAAGTCATCAATAACATGTGTCAGGTTGAGATTGACTATTTGATTCTTGGTGAGGCAACAAAAATCAAGTTTCCTGATATCTTCCTCAATTCTACAATCTACCTATGTATCCTCAATTCTATGAACATGATTATAGCTCTTTTTCAATTTGTTCTTCATGCCTCTTTAATAAAATTCACTCCTCAATTTTAATTGTATCATCATCACTCTCCTCATTTCGTCTTCCATAGCTCTTTCTTTGAAAACTAAATTGATAGAGTACATCCCAATAGACAATAAAAATTTAAAACATGTTTTATGAGAACCTGATTGTTTCTTATGTACCACCACCATTTGCATTGCCAACCCCATTAGAACAATTTTGTTAGATGGGTACCTTGGGAGGATGAAATATTGATCACCATAACATCCTATCCTTGGATAGGCGAAAGTGGTAAATTGCAAGAACATACATCCATATTTATTGACGACCTTCCAAGCTTAATAAAATCCCCTATTCTTCTCAAGATTCATGTCAAACATGCACATATAGGAACCAAATAAAGCATCGTTAACTCTTTTAAAATGATATAAACTTTCCTTAAGAGTTAATTGGGAATAGTGTTTCCAAACTGGAACTTGTCTTCTATCTCCACCTAAAGATAAACCTACAAAATTCCTCATAGCGGCAGCAACATACACCAAGTAGGAATTCATATAGAACTTCAAGGTGGTAGGTAAAGTAGTGAGTTGTTTTCTCAATACATCACTAATCTTCTTACCCCAGAATATCTTCTTGTTATTCTATCTGATGATGTGAATGTACTAATACATCCACTCATCATATGCATTGGAAGTAGGATGCCCTTTTATCCTACTGAGAAGAGTAATCAATTCATTCACTCCCTCCTTGAAATCACTTTGAGGGAAGTTCTTGGGCCACCTATCAATTGTAGACTTGGGAGTCTTCAACCAATTATCATTGATATTATTTCTACACTTATCTAAGTGCTCCTCATAATAAGCCTTGATAGACTTTAAATCTATTTCAGCATATTGCCCTATACTTGGACACTTGAACAAAGACCCAAATAAATCCTCATTCAACATGACCACCTTCTTTCCATCTACATCTTTCACACTTCGACTCACAAGATCAAAATGATTAGCCACTTCAAGCATGAACATTGGATTATGAGCTGACATAGGGAAAGTTGCAACTAAATGAATACTACTATTAATGGTGGGTTCCATTAGATAGACCTGTGGAGGTTTCTCAACTCGCCTCAGAAACTTATCAATATCCATGTGGCCTATTTTAGTGTCCCTAGTATTTTTTATTTTTGATGCCACTACAAATGGTGTAAAAATTGGATGAGGGTATTGATTCTTGAACTTCATTGTCTTCTTTCTTGGAGATGGCTCCAACATCTATAAACAACTTGAACTATATCAGAGTTCAAAAAGGTACTCAAAAATTAGATGAAAATGTCATAGTGGAAAAACATCTTCAATACCAATAGATCTTCAACATTGGTACAATTTCTATACTTAGAAAAAAAGTAATGTATTGGCTATAAATCAGGTCTGTAGACTCAACATGCACCTTCATATACTTGGGCACACTCATTATTAAATGCAAATTAGGTCTACAGACCGATTTACACCTACAAATGAAAGGGTATATGTATTGTGTGAATCGAGTTTGTAGACCCGATTTATACCTTGAAATTGGTGTAAAACATAATGTATGGTTCGTGTCCATAGGCCCAAAGAACACGTTGAATAATTCATTTGGGTGTAGTTTAGGTATGTGGACCCAAATCGCAACTTTGGGTTGAATCTTTGCAATAAACTTTGGCTTGTGCGTTTTGGATCCATAGATCCATATTACATAAGAGAGCACAATGTTTAGGTCTAGTTTGGGTTTGTGGACCAAAACCCCACCTTAGGTTTGAAGGTATAATAGTGGTGTGAGTTGGGTCCATAGACCCAAACTACACCATAAGGCATGATAGTTGTGTGGTTTGGCTCTTTCAGCCTGACCCACACTATATTACTTTGGCACAATGGTAAACAGTAAAATAGTGTAAGTAGTGTTTACCGACCCAAGCCACATCATAAAACATGTGCCACGAATAATGAAAACAAACATAGTTCAGGTCCATGGACCTAAGCCACACCTTAGTATTAAGGTGCAATTCAAAGCCATGGGCTCAAATCATTTGGGGAAAGATCACATCACAAGATGAAAAGAAGGGAAGTTCAAAGGGGAAATTCATAGCCATGAGCTTGAACTAAGAACAAATTTTGACATTCTAAAATAAAGAGAAATAAAATGACATACCTGGAGAAATCGACTTGAGGAAGATGAAAACCTTGGCAAAGTACTTTGCTTTGAAATCTGAATGGCAAGGTAAAGTGAAACCAAAATGCTTAAAAATAGATTCAAAACAATAAAGGAGTCCTATTAAAACTCAAACTAACAAACATGAATTCCCTCTACTTGATAAATAATTGAGATGCATACAAGGTTTATGAACGCTATTTGCACTCAAATGTGCATTTCGGTTTCATGAACCCAATATGCACCTAGCCCACAATCTAAGTGTAGAGTCGGGTTTAGAATCTGACAATACTCCCAAATGACAAAAAATAAAACTCAACTTTAAAATGATACTAGAGGTGAATTAATCGCTCTAAATCAAAAAAGATCTTAGATTTTATGGTCCATGATTTGGACAAAATTCATTGGGACTATCCCAAAAAATTTCTCAGCTGAAATTGGGATAATAGCTAGCTTTGAATGGGGAACTATTTTTTTATCATTATTTGAAATGATCTAAGAGTAGTAGAACGCCAAAACTCTAAGTGTCTTCGTATGTTTCATTGGGCCATAGAGTCAAGCAAAAGAAAAAAGACGCAAAAGAAAAGATGCAAACAAATATTGTGCAAATATTTACCGGGGGTATTCCAAAAATTTACTAAGTGAATAACTTGAGATGTTGTCCACTATGAGGTAGCGTGAATGAAGTCTCATTATCATATGCAAGGAGATAACTATTATTTCCACAAACTTGATGAATTGTGAATGGACCTATCCATAGAGAATCAAACTTCTCATGCGTGCCTTTAGGTTCTCGCCACTTGTCCCAAAGAAGGACGAGATTGTCAACCTTGAACTCTCTTTGCTTTGATCTCTTCTCAAAGGGATCCTCAACTTGCTTATGATGGTATGCAATGCAATCCACCACTTGTACACATTGTTCCTCTAACTAAGGATCGTAATCCTTTTATCAATGGAACTTTCATAGGTCCCATCTTCAATGACCTTTTCCAACCTTAAGGTCGGTAGCTCTAGAGTAATTGGAATCTCAGCATGCAATCCATCTAGCAACTGAAATGGAGACATACCAATGGCCTACTTATGTGTAATAGAGTCTACCCACAAAGCATCATACAATGTCTTGTGCCATAATCATTGATTTCATCAACCGATTTCTTGATAATGGTGACCAAGTTCTTACTGCTAGATTATGTCTGACCATTGCCTTGTGGGTAGTAGTTAGATGAATGAGAAAGATTAATGCCATGTTCAAAGCAAAACTAATTCACCTCCCAAGAAGAAAAACTAGTTGTATTATCTGCTACAATTTTGTGCAGGACACCAAACTTGTAGATGATGTTCTCTTTGAGAAAACGATATACCACCTTTGAAGTAGCACGCTTCACCATAATAGCATCCACCCACTTGGTGAAGTAATTTGTTTCTATGAGAACATAAGTATGTATAACACTTGAGGATGGATTGATGAAACCAATAAAATCAATTCCCCATTTCTTGAAAGTTTATTCAATCACAATTGGCTTCAAAGGAAGGGTTGCCAACTTTTTCTTTCTAACAAACAGTTGACAAAGATCGCACTTATGCATCCACTTGTATGCATCCTAAAAAAGTGTGGGCCAATAATACCTGGCCCTAAGAATATTGTGAGTTGTTACAAGTGTAGAGAAATTTCCACCACAGGCTAAGTTGTGAAATGACTCCAACAATTTCTCTTGTTGTGATTTATCAACACATCTCAAGAAAGTACCATTAATATTCCTTTTGTACAAGCAATTATCCCAAAGAAAAAAATTTGCAACTTTGAGCTTAATGATCCTATTTTCCTTGTAACTCAAATGATGAGGGAATTCTCCACATCTAAAAAAATAAGCAATATTGGAATACCATTCATCAGTGGTGCTAACAAAGTTAACTTGAGGAAAATATCTAGAAGTTTCACCTTCTTCATCATTAGGTTTATTTTTAGCCATGAGCTGGCATAGACCTTTACCACAAATAAGCTTTATAGGCTTGATCTCTATATCATACTCTTAGATATTGTCAATCCAATTAACTCTCTTAGTTCTAAATTCTTTCTAAGTTAAAATAATTTGGCAGCCGTGTCAGGAACTAAAACAAGAGTATGAGAGTTAAGGATGTAGAACCTGAAATGCTTCATTGTCTTAACAGCAACGAAAGCATGTTTTTCCATTTGGTAATACTTAAACTCGTGAGACTTCAATGGGTAGCTCATGAAATAAATAAGAGAGTCAACGCTCTCTTCATTTTCCTACATTAAGATGGTGAACATAGTATGCTCTGAAGCATAACTTTACATGATGAAATCCTTGGTGTAGTTTGGACAAAATTAACTAGAGCATGTGCAATAGCATCCTTGATTTCATTGAAGGCTTCTTTCCCTTCAAAACTCCAATAGAAAATGGATTTACCTTTCGTCATATCAACGATATGATGAGTCTTTTCTACAAAATTAGGAATAAACCTATGCAAGAAATTGACCTTTCCAAAGAACAAATGAAAAGATGGCTTACTAGTAGGTAAAGAGAGATTATAAATTGACTTGACCCTTTCGAGGTCAATCTTAATCCCTTCTTTGGACACAATGTGTCCTAGGATTTTACCTTTTGTTACCCCAAAAAATGACTTTTTAGGATTAAGCGAAATACCATGCTTCTGGAATCTCTCCAATACTTTTTGTAAGTAATAGAAATGATTCTCATGATCTTTAGAGAAAACTGTGAAATTGTCTAGGTACACACCAATAAACCTTCCAAGAATTCCTCAAAAAGATAAGTCCATAGTTGTTTGGAAAGTAACTCCTGCATTGATTAGTCCAAAAGGCATTCTATGACATGAAAATGTATCCCATGGAGTTGTAAACACATTTTTGTTTTGATCTACTTCACTCACCTCAATCTAATTATAACCAGAAAAACCATCCCACATGAACATCATCTAGGATCTTGCCACTGTTTGTATTACTTGATCCATTACCGGCAAAGGGTAATTATATTTAAGTGAAAGTTAATTGAGATTCTTGAAAGATACACAAATACAAATTTCCCCATTCTTATTATGCACTAGAACTATGTTTGCTACCCACTTTGAATGGTGAGTAGGAAAGATAATTCGTGCATTTAACATCTTTTAAAAATCAAAAAGGATGGTACCTAAAATATTTGGGTTGTACTACCACTTATTTTTCCTAAATGGTGATGCACTAGTCTTGAGGGGAATTTCATGTTGCACTGTTGGATGTGTCAAAAATTAGCTTTTAGATGTGCCTCTCTTGTATTTTGATTCCTAGGGTTTAGGGCTCATGGAGGGTTTTATTTTGGCTATGTTTCTTCTTTGTTCTCCCTGGGCCATGCTATATTTCACGGTTGACCATTGTCTATCAGTTTCCTTTCCTTAAGTCATGATCAGAAGGGGTTCTTTGTTGTAGGTCTATCGGCCCCTTGTGTTAGGTTTCTTTGTCGGGTTGGTTACCTAAAGTATTGGTCACCCAAGGATCACATAACCTCTCTGATGACTAGGTCTTAGTCATAAATCTCCCTAGGAAAGCCCCATAGCACGATCACTTTACCCTTCATGAGTTCCCACATGCTTGGAAAATTTCACTTAAGTCTCGGCTCCAATATTCCAGCAACACGGGATAAGCAGATTAGGTAAAATATATGGGCTAGGCTTATCCCGCGAGTATATTCATAGTAGATCCTTCTTGCAAAGGATAAGGTGAAGACATTATATAGAAGGAAATGTTATCCCATGACATATTTGAAGCAAGGATTTGGAGCCGCGGGATAAAAAATGGTTCAAAGCAAAGAGAAAAGGTTTTATCCCGCACTACCTTCAGGATGTCAAAAGGGTGGCATGGGATAAGAAAAGAGGAAGTAAACGGTGAGAGAAAAATTTATCCCACAAAGGCTATTGTCAATCAAAAGAGGGTCACAGGATAAGAGAGTAAGGAAAAGAAGGAAGATTTTCTTATCCCACACGTTCCCACAGGGATAAGAAAAAGGTTGCAGGATAAGAAAGTGCTAAGAAAAAAGGCTTATCCCGAGAGAGGAAATACAAGAGGATAAAAAATTCTTAGGAAGAGAAGGTACAAAGGGTCATAAGAAGTGTAGGATAAAAGAAAGGATTTAAAGATGTGTGAAAGGTTTATCGTACGAGAGCAAGTAGTGCTAGTTGATATAGCATGGGATAAGGAAGAATTGAAGCCAATAGAAGGAAAATGAGAGGGGATTATCCCGCGATGGTAAAGAGGATGTTCCCAAAGGCCGTAGGGTAAGAAAACAAAGCAGAGATGATGAAATCCTGCAAAGATTGCAAGGGATATGAGGGGTTATGCGGGATAACTAAACACAGAGTTTTCAAGGCTTGTGTTATCCTGCATGGCTAAATAACAGAGTAACATAAAGTTTTAATAGCTCAAGAGGAGTTAAAGGTGGTTGAAGGGGTTATAAGAGGATTCCATGTCACCAGTCAAAAGAAATCAAAGGATGATCTCGACCGTTTCATGGCTAATCAACAGTCGCAATTCAAACTTCAATGATAACAACCAGCTTTGCTCAGCACAAAAAAATTAATGGCGATGCCATAAAAGAGAAATTCAGCAACATTATTCCACACCTTGCATCCGAACGAAATCAAAGGCATTTGTAGAGTGAAGAAGAAGAGTGAATTACAGCAAACCAGTGCATCCATGAGTGTTTTCAGCTAGACAGAAACCAGTAAGTGAATTGTTTCTTCATCCTTCTACATTCTTAAGTTGTTTCAGTTGTGCATGTGTGCCCTAGAGTCTATAGGTTTTGTATCTGCATTTAAATTTCTAAGCCTTCTTCACCCTAAAATTTGAAATGGCCTCCCCTATTGAGAAGTCTACTACCTGCGCTGCTAAGAACATTCATGAGACAGGAACTAACTCTGCAATGCCAGAAATAACCCATGTTGTACCTATTGACATAATTGCACCCATGCTAGTGCTAGAAAATGTTCTTGTTGCAGAGCCAAACCCCAAACCTATCCTACAAGCATCCATGGAGGTCAAAGCTACCTCCCCTCCAAAAGAAAAGGCCACTAAAGCCAAGAAGAGAAGAGCACCCCAGAAAGATACTATTGTAACCTCAGATAGTGAGTCTTCTGATGGTCCTGCCCCTGCTCCTAAAACCAGAAAGCCAACCCAGAAGAGAAGGAGAGTTTCTCAAAAGACTACTAAAAAAGCATTCCCCACTAAGGCCCTTCTTACTACAGAAAGCATTCCTACAATAGCTGACCCCCTTGCCGCCAAGGGCCCAATTGCATAAGAACCAAACCCTTAGGAAGAAATCCCTCAAGAGAAACCCAAAGAAACTACCCCTGTGAAGAAAGCCACTCCCAAGGCTATTAAACGGCCTAGGAAGTCCCCTGCTAAGAGAGAATCATCTGCTCAAATAGAGCCACCCACAAATCCTACCACCCCTCTTTCTCTAGCCATGACTCTTGAAGAATTGCAGCAGGAGGTAGAATAGAAATTGGAAGAGTTTTCATAAAGGCCAACAAGGCAAACCAGGATCCTGCACTAAGATCTTCTTGAGCTATTTGAGGGCTCAACAATGTAGGACAACTTCAGAATTGCATTCAATGACAAGGAGGTTGGGTGTAGAGATCCCCACACAAAGGAGAAGGGGTGGGACATCTTCTATTATTTCTATGGGAATAGAGACAAGCATGTCCCAGTGGCCAACCCCTGGAATTTGAATTTGGAGAAGCTAGTAGTACCCAATGTATTTGTTGAACCAATGTTGATCAAAGAATTGGCCAAAGCATATGACCCACCAAGTTAATCAATAAGGACTGTAGAGGGTTTTATCTTAGTTGATATTTCTCAAAAAGAAATTATAGAATGTTTTGGTTTACATGGATCTGGCCTAAGGGGTATTAACAGGGATAGCTTGCAAAGAGACTATCAATACAAAAGGGACAAATATAGAAAGGATCTCATTCCCCCTTTCATAAGAAAGCTCTTCAATAATTCACAAAATTATGTTTTACCATCAGAGAAGGAGCCTTTCAGACTGGATTGTTTTGAGCCCTATTTCAATAAGACATTATGCTTTAGGCCAGATACTTGGGGTGGACTGTGGGTTAACTCAAATTCCAATTGATGTTATGATGCTAGCTATAAATCACCAGCACCCTTCCATCAATGAATTGCATGATTTTTTTACCATAATATAGGACAAAATACATGAGGCATTAAAAAAGGCAACAAGGAAGGATGAGAAGTTGGGTTTCAGGCACTACTCATTTTTGTGTCATTTAATTCTTTTCCAAAATAGGGCCTATTGTGATACTAAATTAAAAATAAGGGTCAATGACCCACATATAAATTATGAATGGCCAGTGCAAAGCTAGACCCAGGTATGGGATAAAGGGTCCAGGTATGGAGATTATTTCATATTCTTTAATCATTTTGTTATGAAGGTTTTGTCAAGGATGGGGGTTGTACTGCCTAGGTTTTCCCGGAGCATCATTACGATCTTGAAAATAAGAAGTTGCAGGGTTATAGGGCTAATTTACCCAGAAGGGGTTTTCACACATAACTTTAGATATTTTTTCTTCTATGGCAATTGTACAATCATTAAAGTGTCTAGGTGTGATCAAGCACCTCATATTTTGCCAATTTTCGTTTCTCCGCTGGAATTTATTGAATTCATTTGGAAAATGATGTGGATGGAGAGGGAGAAGATCAAAATAGATAAGAAAGGGAATCTTCTCCCCAAGGTAATAGTTTCTGGAGAATTCGCTGTGGGTTGTGATGTCTTGAAAAAGGTGCAAGACTTGAAAAAAAAAAAGGGTTTCTTCCATTTCTTTGATGAAAGGGAAGTTTTAATTAGAAATGCTTATCAAGCTGAGGCTATCCAAAGAAGGAAGAAATGGGAACTTATGAAGAAAATAGAGAGGGAGAGGAAGGAAGAAGACCCCAATTTTGAGGGATTTTTTACACATTTTCATAATGATTTTGCAAGAATGTCTTTTATGGTCTGAATGTTTGATGAGATCATAAAGAATGAGATGGACAGAAAAGAAGTGAAGGAAAAGGAGATGAAATTTAAGGAAAGACCACTTGAAACTTCCCCAAAAGTTTACAAAGTAAAGGGAAGAACAGTTAGGATTGAGGAATTGCCTCTAGAAACTTCTCACCAAAGCACACAAAAGGAAGGGCAACCTACTCTTAATAAAGTCAGAAGAATTGAAAGAGGAAAATAAAAGTTATTGACTTTACCGATGTACAGGATGATTTTGATACTAGTGTGCCACCACCCTCTCCTCCATGAGACACATTACATGAGGATGAGGCAGTTGAGGTCCTGAATGATAGGAACAGGGCCATCATCCCAAACACAATCCCTGAGGAGGAGGAAGATGATAAGAGAATTGTTGCTTCTAAACATTTCATGGTAGATGACAGTTTTGTCGATACTCCTGAGTTTAGGTCATTTTGTCTTAGGAAGAAACTAAATAATTTATTTGATGAAGAGATCAGAGATTTTGATAGAGACAACTCCTAATGTACCCCTAAGGAAGGAAGAGAAATGGTAGCAAATAGTGGCATGCTTCTAGTGCCTGGATGGGATTTTGAGAGGATATTTCTTTTGGACCAAATTATGAGGCAGAAGGACCCAACCTTTGCTAGGGAGTTTGGAGAGCATGAATCAAGGGTCAACATAAGCCTCAAGGCATTTTCTTTGTGGGCTAAAGCCCCAAATACACAGAAGCCAGTTGTACTACAAGGGGGGCAACAAAAGATAGGGGATGCAATGGTTATAACATTAGAAGATACCACTGCCTCTAAGGCTATTGTCATGACATCTCATGCTTCTCATTTTTCACAATTGGTTGTAGAGGACTTGGAAGAAAAGCATGCAAGGCTCAAGGACATGCATGTGGCTCTCAATATAATCCACAACAATTTATTTATTAAAAACTACATTGAAGGACAAAATTAGTAAAATGAATTCAGAATATTCAGGAGGCATAAGGCTTGAGGAATTAGAAAAAATAAATAAGGAATTGCAAGGTGCTAAGGATGAAGCTAAAAGGACATATTTTTAAATCAGAAAAGATTCAATTTTGTAAATCTCAAAAATAGTTATTAAAAAATTGAATGAGGTGCACACCTCATATTCTTTGATGTCATAGCTCCTCAACAAATTGAATGAGATTATTTTATTCTTTCAACCTATTAGGATTACTTGGATGCCTAGGAGTCAAATCCTAAAAGAGGTCTTATTGGCAGTAAACAATGTGCCAAATGCACCCCAAATTGTGGGACAACTTGGAAAAATTATTATTTGTTGATTAAGGAGTTTCCTCACATTGAGGATGAGGAGAAGGCATTGATCGGCATGATTGATTATTTTCAAGGACTTCAAAAGTGAAATATTCCCACTATTTTGACAGAGGAGGGACAGATTAAAGATTTTGATGCATGGAAGCAGGGTTTCCAAGATGCCATCAATATAGTTTTGAATTCATTGGCTAAGGATCCTGCCCAGGGTGACACATATCTCTTAATTATTGACAAAATCATGGAGGTTGATTTGATGTACCATAAGCTCACCTTGGAAGATGTAATTGTGTTAGCCCACAGGAGGAAAGAAGTAATAAGTAAGTTACAAGGCTTAATGAGTTTTACTTGGCAGGCTGAAGAGATTGACACACTACACAAAAGGTACTGTTCTCTAGAAGAGGATCAGCCCAAGGAGGAGGATTAGTCATTGCCTTTTCCATTCTTACACCTCCTACATTTTTGATAGATTTCCAGTTTTGCATGGGGAGATTTGAGCACTCATTTTTCACTCATCAGCTCCCAACATACCTAACAAATCCAATGCCCAAGTATAGTTGACCCTGACAGAAGATGTTGCAAAAGACCGCCCTTGCACTAGTCACATCAATCCTGCTACTCTAGCCTCTATAATTTGTCCTTTCTACCACCATCATTTATAATATCTGAGAGTTTTTGAAATATGTATTGTAAAGATGCCTTAGGGCATAATCTAGCTCATAGGTAATAGATTTTTGACAAGTGTCCTACTAAGCATTAAGCTTGTTTTTTTTCCCTTGTTCTATAAAAGGGAAATCAAGGCCAAGTAGGAAGGATTCTAAAAATTAGTGATAGTGTGCATTAGGAGTTGAAAGTAATAGAATACAGTAGTTTTGTCTTGCAAATTTTTACTGAGCAATTCTCATGTGATGTATACCATATCTTTTGAAAATCAATGAAGAGATCACTTTCAGTTTGCTCCCATCCTTTTGTATTTATGTTGTATGAGTTATACTATTAATGATTATATGATTTGTCTTCTCTTAAGGCGGGAAGGTATGTTTTCTTGATCAGTTTCATTTTTAATGAATGAATTAAATTATGTTCAAAAGGCAATACAACATATTCATTAGAGGGGAGGGTGAGTAAACTAGGGTTAATCACTTAAATATTCTATGTCAAGCATGGGATATTCAAATGTTGTTGTAATAATGATATGTCACAGTGTTGATAAGTGTTAATTTGTAGACAGACTATGTTCCCATAGGATAAGCATTGGTCATATTACCCATTCAGGATCATTCTTATTTCACCTTTTATATTTCTACCTTTTACTTTTCTACATTAGGAGTAGTTATTAGTTTAGATTAATCTCAATATGCACAAGAATGGCACAAACCAAGGTTAGAGCCATAAACAAACATTTATTTACATTTCCTTGGTATATTTTCATTGAGAAATCCACTATGTTTTACAGTGTCATAAGTCTAAAGGGTTGAAAATCTCTCAGTCACTGTATAAGGGAACCCACTTGGGTTTTGCAGATTCTAAAGTGTAGAAGACCTCAGTTTTCAACTGAGTCTTGTTCATTGGCCAAGTCCCATTCTGTATTTGTTAATAAGTTAGTGGCAATTTATTTAGAACTCAGAAACTGTTGATTCGGGAACCAACATTGCACCTCCTTTGGCTGGAAAGATTTGAGATCATCATAAGAATATCTCAATACATCAATGTACTAACGTAACAATTGAATGAACTATTCTCTTTCTTCTAGAGTGCAACTGTTACCAATAGTTATAAATTTATGATCATCATCTGGTCCAATATATATTTCTCATATCCCATGGAAAATTTGGGATCCACCTATTGTTGCCTTTTGATGTAGAGATCATGTTTATCAAACAATTTTTCAAGTGAAACCAAAACTTTAGGGATTTTATTTCCCTTCAGTTGCAAGAATTATTCACCATGCTTAGAATTTTGGTTTCATGCTAAATTAGAAGAAAAAAATTGCTACCTTAAAAGTACAAACTATTAAAGTGGTCTTTAACTTCATGAAAGTTAATAATGTGCTTATCAACATTAAAAATTAGACAATGATCCCAATCATTGTGAATGCTTAGCCTTGAGACTAACTCAATAGTATACTTATCTTGACTAAAATATTTATGAGGAATCAAGAGGGTGGTGGATGTTACAAGAGAATCAGCCCTATCATTGAATTCCCTTGGAACTATTGAGATATTGAAAGCACCAAATGCTTCAATGTTATCCCATACCAAATTTTAGTAATGATTGATCTTGTCATTTCTTGTCTGATATATTCTCCTTACCTGACACACCACTAGCTCTACATCACCTTGTGCATGTAGATTGTTTATACCTTTCTTGCATGCAACTTAAATTCTTAAGAACAAAGATTCATATTCAACTATTTTATTAGTATTAGCAAACTGCAACTTGAAAGAGTAAGGAAAAACTTCTCCTTGGGGAGAAATTAGAACAATGCCTACTCTAGATTCGACGGAAGCACAACTATCATCAAACTCAAGTATCTAGACATCATTATCACTATATTCATTTTTTCTATTTGAAGAACCTATAACTTGATCAATGGTAGAACCTTGATCTTTTGAATCAATCATTTCAAAGAATTCATCAAATTCAGAAATGGGATCTCCACTATCTTAATTACCTAATGACACAAGATCTTTATATGCATCTACAATATTTTCACTATCAAAAACATCTAAAGGTTCAGAGCCTTTGTGGTGCAAGGAACCCTCTTGGTCTTTGGTTTTTATTTGTTGCTTGAGTATTGGATAGGTGATCTTAGACCCTAGGATGATGTGTTGGATCAGTTTCGATCCTTTGGATGTAATAAAGAACCCATTTGTAAGGTCAATTGGCTCTAAGGTCATTTATAAACCTAGAGACCAAATTAGGCCATGGGGTTTATGTAGTTTAGGAGGCATTTTGATAAGTTGTCTTGAGTTATTTTAGGCCTAGGATAGGTCTAAAAAGTTCATTAGGGACGTTGGCATGTCAAAAGTGTCAAAAATGCAAAATTGTCAAAAGTTGCAGTTGCTAAGCAACATTTTCCACTTATTAGGAAACGAGGTTCCAATAGCCATAACCAATTGGAAAATAGTTGTATCCATTGGAGAATTTCCTATTTCTACCTCTGAGATCATCCATGTTGGTGTTGGATGAAGCATGTAAATATTTGGTGGTTTGAATAACAAGAAAACTCATATTTTACCCAATTTCCATTGTTTTTTGTACTGTACGATCTGACAGAGGATTTACTTGCATGGAATTTTGAATTTTTTGGATTGTGGTGTGAGTTTGGGTTCTAATGCAAGTGGTCTAACTCCAATTGATAGGGTTTGGAGCGAGTTATGAGAAGTTTACCAAAAACTGTCATTCAAAACCCTGGTTCATAGGGTTTTACCAAAGATGTGGCCCTAACTTGCAAATTCCTTTGTGTAATTTAATGGCCTCTTGTAAAATGAAATTTAGTGGTGTGTACACTGAGACTTCTAAAGGGTGGAATTTGGGAGTGAGGGTTGGTGTGGTTACCACCAAAACCTAGGCTAAACAAGACAATGTGTTTAGTTTAGCCTACAAGGAGGAATGAACAAATAGTCACCTAGGGAGTGTTTGGTGACCAGTCTAATGGTGGATTTGGTCTATCAGAGGCCTAGGGAATGTGTCCAAGTGGCAATTTTGGTTGTGCAACCCCATCTTCAAGTAGTTGCTTTGGAAAATAGACTTATTAGGTCTGCAAACTTATTAGGTTCTTAGGGGTGTTGGAGATGAGTCAAACCTCAATCTCTTGGGATTAGATGTAAAACCCAAAAGGGTATTCAAATCTATAATTTGTTCCTGGAGTGTTTTGGGATAATTTTCAATGATTTGGAAAATATCAGTCTGACAAGGCTACTAGGATTAGGCCTAGATAGGGGTTTCTTGACCCGGGTGCAAAAAAGAAACTTCCAAAATTGGTTGGAAGGCTAGGGTGAGTGATCTTAGTTGTTGAACAGTCCAAACCCTCCTTAGGAAGTGTAGTAGGTGCTTGGTTGCATTGGTGTGTGTAGAACCCTAGTTGTGGGGTTGTGATAGGCCTTAGTCAAGGCATAGAGGGGTGGTTTTGGGTCTTCTTACCTTCTAGTTGCCCACTCTGCATGTAGGTAGGTGGTATCAGAGTCATAAAGGTTCATGATATTGGAAGAAGAAGATTGACAAGATGTCAAAAGGAGAAGACACTAGTGATGGGAGAAGGATGACCAACATTGAACTAGCCAAGTTGGTAAGAGAGCAAACAATAGCAAACAAAGAGATGAAAAAATAATTGGATAAGTTGAAGGGTAAAATGGAAAAGAAGCAAGGAGAATTTGATGAAGAAGAAGAAGGGAATGATGAAGATGCCCTTTTGCAAGCAAGAGAGAGGATACTTGCAGATCAGATAAGTTTCCTTCAAGCCCTTGAGAGAGTAGGTAGCCGAGATGACAGAGAAATCCTACCTATGTTCACTGGGAAGATGAACCTAGAGGAATTCATGGATTGGTTGGAGGCCTTAGAGAACCACTTTGAGTGTGAAGATGTGCCTGAGAACCAAAAGATGAAGACTGCTAAGTCTAAGATGAAGGGATCCGCCCTTAGTTGGTGGAACTTATTGCAAAATGAGAGAGTGGAATAAGAGAAGAACCCCATCTCATCATGGAAGAGGATGGTTGTAGAGGTGAAAAAGCAATTTGTACTTGAGGATTATGAGGTGACAATGCACAAGAAGCTGCATAGCCTGAGACAAAAGGATTTGGATGTTAGTGGATACACTGAGGAGTTTCACAAACTGTCCTTAAGAGCAAAGGTGACATAGAGTGAGAAGAAAAAGTTGGCAAGGTACATGAATGGCCTCAAATATGCCATTCAAGATGAACTAAGTCTCTTTAATCCTGAAACAGTTCATAAAGGACATCAAATGGCATTAAGAATTGAAGAAAATTTTAGAAGAAAGGGAGACCGGCAAGGTAGATGAAGAGGAGGAAACTTTAGAGGAAGAGGCAGCTTTGGTGGAAGAGGAACATCGCCTAAACCACAAGGAGAGTCAAGTAATCAAGAATCAGAAGGAGAACCAAGTCACAAGGGTAGTTTCAAAGGAAGAAGACCAAATGGTTGAGGTAGAGGAACCAATGTGTTCACCGGAAGATGCTTCAAGTGTAATCAAGTGGGCCACCAATCTTTCAGATGTCCAGAAAATCAAGGTTCTAATAGTCAAGGTGGAGAAAGAAGAGTTCATTAGGCACAAGAGGAGGACACCCAAAGTGTGAACTCACCTTCAAGACATGCAAATCTAGAGCAAGGGGAGTGTTTGATGTTCAAAAGGACCCTCTTGAAGGTACCAACCATCAAGGAGCCATCACAGAGGAAGTCATTGTTTAGAACTACTTGCAAGGTAAGTGGAAAGGTATGTAGAGTCATTGTGGACTCAGGGTCAACTGATAATCTTGCTTCAACAGATATGGTTAGAAAACTTGGATTGGAGAAACTTCCTCACCCCTGCCCCTACAAAGTCTCCTGGTTGAGCAAAGAGCAGCAAGCTTTGGTAAGTGAACAAGTTTGGGTTGAATTTCAAATAGGTGAATATAGAGACAAGATTTTGTGTGATGTTATAGAGATGGATGCTTTCCATTTACTCCTTGGGAGACCATGGAAATATGATGTAGACTCAAGGCATGATGGGAAGAAAAATGTCTACAAGTTGACCAAAGATGGCATGCAATACACTATGACCCCACTACCAGATGATGGTAAGGACAATCATGTTGTGACTAGTGTCATGTTAGTAGGTAGGCAGGAGTTTGTGCAGACAATCAAAGAGAAGGATACCCCATGCTTTGCCATAGTGGTGAAGCCAAGAGAAGAAGACAAGCTGCAAGAGAGGATTGTAGGTCCTAGAGAGGTGAAAGAATTGTTGGAAAGATAAAAGGGTATGGTTGCAAGAAGAAAACCTGAGACCTTGCCACCTTTAAGAGATGTAAGTCATTGTATTGACCTTTTACGAGGCTCTACATTGCCCAATAAAGAAGCATATGAATTGACCCTGGATCAGAATGAAGAAATTGCAAGGTGAGTACATGAGTTGTAAGAGAAAGGATTCATAAGGAAGAGTATTAGCCCTTGTGTTGTCCCCGTAGTATTGGCCCCAAAGAAGGAAGGTACATGGAGATTATGTATGGATTCAAGATCCATCAACAAGATCACAATTAGGTATAGGTTCCCTATGCGTCGGATAGAAGATTTTATGGACTGTCTAGCAGGAGCCAAGTACTATTCTAAGGTGGATTTGAAGAGTGGCTACCATCAAATCAGGATAAGAGAGGGAGATGAGTGGAAGACGGACTTCAAAAAAAATGAAGGACTTTATGAATGGTTGGTTATGCCATTTGGCCTCTCAAATGCTCCTAGTACATTCATGAGACTCATGAATGAAGTCTTGAAACCCTTTATCAATCATTTTGTTGTTGTGTACTTAGATGATATCTTGATTTTTAGCAAGAATACGGATGAGCATCTAATACATTTGGATTTGGTTTTGAAAAGGTTTAATGAAGAGAATTTGAATATCAATTTGGAGAAATGTGTCTTCTTGCAGGAGGAGTTAGTATTTTTTGGTTTTGTAATCTCCAAGATCAGCCTCAAGATGGAAGCAATCCTCAATTGGCCTACACCTAGAAATGCAAGTGAGGTAAAGAGTTTTCATGGTCTTGCAAGCTTCTATAGGAAGTTTATTCAGAATTTTAGTGGTGTATGTGCGCCTATGATTGACACTACAAAGGGAGGTAGAAAATGTCAGTTTGTATGGACTAGTGAAGTAGATAAGTCCTTTGATTATTTGAAAAGAAGGGTAGTAGAGAAACCTATATTAGTTCTACCTGATTTCCATAAGGTTTTCACCATAGAATGTGATGCAAGTAACAAGGTAGTAGGAGAAGTCTTGAGTTAATAAGGTAGACCAGTAGACTTCTTTAGTGAAAAATTGAATGAAGAAAAATAAAAGTACTCAACCTATGACTTAGAGATGTATGCAATGGTTCAATATTTGTGGAAATGAAGGCATTATTTGTTGCCCAAGGAATTTGTAGTCTATACTGATAACCATGCTCTAACTTTCCTGAATAGGCAGGACAAGTTGAATCATTGTCATATGAAGTGGATGGAATACCTTCAAGCATTCACTTTCACCATCAAGCCCAAGAAAGGAGTGGAAAAAAAGGTAGTTGATGCCCTTAGCAAGAGGAACTTGATAGTGAAGGAGATTCAGTTGGAGAGAATAGGAATCACTTCCATGAAGGATGTGTACCAAGGAGATGAGGATTTCAAATAAGCATACCAAGTATGTAAGGAAATGGGTGACAAGTACCATAAGGAGTTCTCAGACTTTATTTTACGGGAAGGTCTACTTTTCAAGGGAAGCTAGCTTTGCATCCCTAAAGGCTCCATGAGAGAAAAAATTTTGAAAGAGAAGAATTGTGGGGGATTGGCAGGTCATTTTGGGATTGACAAGACCCTTGAGTTGGTTAGAAGATTCTACTTCTGGCCTAAGATGCAAACTGAGATCAGAAAGTATGTGGAAGGTTGTATTATTTGTCAAAAGGCCAAGGGTAGTAGTTCAAATGCAATTTTGTATACTCCTTTGCCCATACCAAAAAAGCCATGGGATTCGGTCAGCATGGACTTTGTATTAGGACTCCCCAAGACTAAACAGGGTTATGACAACATCTATGTATTTGTTGACAGGTTTTCAAAAATGGCTCACTTTCTACCTTGTAAAACCACACATGATGCATCTCACATAGCAGGTATATTCTTTAAGGAGGTTGTAAGGTTACATGGTTTTCCACTATCAATCATCTCAGACAGAGATTCTAATTTTATTAGGCATTTTTGGTGAACTCTTTGGAGGAGGCTGGGTACCAATTTGTCATTTACCTCAACTTATCATCCCCAATCTGATTGACATACTGAGGTCATCAAAAGACCACTTGGAAACCTTTTACGATGTTTAACTAAGGACCAAGGAGCCACATGGGATTCAATACTTCCTCAAGCAAAATTTTCTTATAATGACTCACTAAATAGGATCACTAGTCACAGTCCCTTTGAAATAGTGTATGGGTCATACCCTAGAGGTGTATTGGAGTTGTGAGATGTGAAGGATTTGGACAGAAGAAGTGCACAAGTAGATGACTTTGCAGAAGTGATGAGAGACATACACCAACAAGTAAAAACTAGGTTAGAACAAACCTTAGACAAGTACAAGCATGCAGCAGATAGGAAAAGGAGAGATTTGCAGTTGAAGGTTGGAGATATGATGATGATTCATCTCAAGAAGGAGAGACTCCCTAAGGATAAATACACCAAGTTGATGATGAAGAAGATAGGTCCTTTCAAAATCATTCAAAAGTGTGGCAGTAATTCCTACAAGATTGATCTCCCACCCGATATTGGTCTCTCTAACACTTTCAATGTTTCAAATATATATGCATATAAAGGCCATGTTACTGATGTGTGTGATGTGGGTCAAGATGATTCCAGCAGGTAATAGATGTTACAAGACCTACCTAAGCAGCCTAAGCTTGAAGTTGAGCATGTACTTGACAAGAGGGTGAGTAAGAAAACAAGGAGGCATATCTACTATGAGTACCTGGTCCAATGGAAGGACAAGCCCTTAGAAGATGCAACCTGGATGACAGAGCAAGATTTGGAGAAGATTGGATGCAAGGTTCCAGATTTGCCAACTCAAGAGACTTGAGTTTTTTCCTAGCCCCAAAGTATCATGCAGGGAACCCTCTTGATCTTTAGTTTTAATTTGTTTTTTGAGTTTTGGATAGGTGTTCTTAGACCCTAGGATGATTTGTTGGAGCAGTTTGGATCCTTTGAATGTAATAAAGAACCCATTTGTAAGGCCAATTGGCTCTAAGGTCATTTATAAACCTAGAGACCAAATTAGGCCATGGGGTTCATGTAGTGTAGGAGGAATTTTGATAAGCTATCTTGAGTTGTTTTAGGCCTAGGATAGGTCTAAAAAGTCCATTGGGGACGTTGGCATGTCAAAAGTGTCAAAAATGCAAAATTGTCAAAAGTTGCAATTTTCAAAGTTGCTAAGCAACATTTTCCACCGATTGGGAAAAGAGGTTCCAACGGCCATAACCAATTGGAAAATAGTTTTATCCATTGGTGAAAGTCCTATTTATGCCTATGAGATCATCCATGTTGGTTTTGGATGAAGCATGTAAAGATTTGGTGGTTTGAATAACAAGAAAACTCAAATTTTACCCAATTTCCATTGTTTTTCGTACTGTACGATCTGACAGAGGATTTACTTGCATGTAATTTTGAATTGGTTAGATTTTTGTGTGATTGAAGGTTCTAATGCAAGTTGTTTGACTCCAATTGATAGGGTTTGGAGCGAGTTGTGAGCAGTTTACCAAAAACTGTCATTCAAAACCTCAGTTCATAGGGTTTCACCAAAGATGTGGCCCTAACTTGCAAATTCCTTTATGGAATTCAAAAGCCTCTTGTAAAATGCAATTTAGGGGTTTGTAAACTTATAATTCAAAAGGGTTGAATCTAGGAGTGAGGGTTGGTGTGGTTACCACCAAAACCTAGGCTAAACAAGACAATGTGTTTAGTCTAGCCTACAAGGAGGAATGAACAAATAGTCACCTAGGGAGTGTTTGGTGACCAGTATAATTATGTATTTGGTCTATTAGAGGCCTAGGGAATGTGTCCAATTGGTGAGTTTGGTTTTGCAACCCCATCTTCAAGTAGTTGCTTTGGAAAATAGGCCTAATTAGACCTATTAGGTTTGCAAACTCAGTAGGTGCTTAGGGGTGTTGGAGCATAGTCAAACTTCAATCTCTTGGGATTGGATGTAAAAACCAAAAGGGTATTCAAAACTGTAATTTTTTCTTGGAGTGTTTTGGGATAATTTTGACTGATTTGGGAAATACCGATCTGACAGGGCTACTAGGATTAGGCCTAGATAGGGGTTTTTTGACCCGAGTGCAAAAAGGAAACTTCAAAACTTGGTTGGAAGGATAGGGTGAGTGATCTTAGTTGTTGAACCATCCAAACCCTCCTTAGGAAGTGCAGTAGGTGACTGGTTGCATTGGTGTGTTTATAACCCTAGTTGTGGGGTTGTGATAGGCCTTAGTCAAGGCATAGAGGGGTGGTTTTGGGTCTTCTTACCTTCTAATTGCCTACTCTGCATCATTTTCGATACCTTATAAACTTCTGACCAGTTTGAGAAAAATTTGAGACCTCATTTGATATGTAAATAGTAATTTCCCATTCCAACAAACTCAGAGAGGATTTGAGCATAAGGATCATTAGTCTTTACTACTGTATAATTAGTCTCTTTTTCAAGAAGAAGTTTCTACATGACTCCTTTAATAGGAATCTTATCTTGAGACATATCCATGTTAGGATCACCTCCTACATCCTTGCAGAAATTTCATCCTAATAACATCCTGTAGGAGGCGGGAACGTCTGTGACCAAAATTATCATCTTGATCCTTTTATCTTAAAATATGCAAATGCAAACTAAGCATCTTTAATTTTCCCCACAAGAGGCACTTGTTTATTTTCCATAGAGTAACAATTACCACAAGTTTTGGTTAAATTTAACCCTAAGGCATTGGCCACCTTAGCTAGCATAACATTATCTAATGCTCCAAAATCATTAATGCAATTACTTAACTTAAAACCATTCAATAAGTAAATATAGAAAGGATCTACTTTTCTTGGGATGGATGAAGGAATAGTAACCAGGTTATACAAAATATTCTTGGGATTAGAAGAATAAGAAGGTATTCTCTAGGAAGAATTGGAAATAGGACAAGTATCCTTATCTTTAAAAAATTTAACCAACCTATCAAACTGGTCTGGGTTAGATTGTAGGTATTATAACCCGGACATCTAAATTTTGGCCTTCTTAGCATGGTCAAATATGTAAAAAACTTTATATGAGCTTGTGGAATAAGATGAGGAATTTTCAACCTAAGGTTTAGGATTTGGGGCATTGGATTTTACTACATTAGAAGAAGTAGGAGGCTAAGTAGATGTACTTACTTGATTATCTCCCATTGTAGTCTTAGATAGAACTGGAAGAGGAGTTCCCATCTATGTAATAGTGACTAGTAATTGAAGAGTATTCTTCTTCTTTGCCTCATCATCTTTTGGATGATTAGGCTAATTTTGTAAATGGGTGATAACTGCATAGGCATGAGCATTAGCTTCTTGCTCTTGTCTCATAGATTCTTCATAATGCTTGTAATTGATTGTAGAGTCATGAGTCACATCATCTCCTTGCTCTTGAAAGAGAGTTGCAACATCATATTCTAAAGCATGAATTTCTCCTTGGTCAGCCTCAAAGTACCTGACTGTTGTGTTGGTGGGTGAGGCTTCAAAAGAAAGCCTCTCTGGTGGAGGTAGAAGCTTATTCTGATTATTGGTTGCATAGTTTCTAGCATTAATTGGATATGTTCTCCTTGGAATATATTTATATGGAGCAGAGAATGAATTTTGAGAAATTTGTTTCTTAACAGCAAAAATCTCATTTGCTAGCCTCTGCACCAAAGGATAAGTAGTGTTGGATGAAGATGATTCAGGCAACAAGGTAGAATTCTTAAACTTATTTGGGTCTTTCCTGATCTTGCCAGCAAGAATAAGATCATCTTTAACTTCAATATCTAAATACTGTGAATGTTCTCTAGCATCTAAGAGTTCACAAAGAAACATTTAAGATTCTCACCAGCTAGTTGAGAAATGGTAGGAATACAATTCTTCAACTTATTAAACTTCGTGATGAAATCACAAATAGGCTCATGAGGTTCCTTCCTCATTTGTGTAATTTGATCCAAGAGAGCATGTGCATATTCAATCGCTTGAACCTTGCCTCAAAATGGGTTGTAAGTGTGTCCTAATTAGTGATCCTTTGTGATGCCAAATCATAAAACCTATTTGCGGCAACACCTTGTTGGCAAGAGACACTGTA
The DNA here is from genome assembly GCF_030272615.1 of Cryptomeria japonica. Classification (NCBI taxonomy): domain Eukaryota; kingdom Viridiplantae; phylum Streptophyta; class Pinopsida; order Cupressales; family Cupressaceae; genus Cryptomeria; species Cryptomeria japonica. The sequence goes on from NC_081406.1 coordinate 346,521,164, forward strand.
TTGGAAGAGATATGTGCTTGAGGATTGTTTAAAGGTTGTCATTGATGGCAACTCAGATCAGAAATGTCATCCGGTATATGCAAATTCATTCTACCAGAAGTTTTGCTTAAGTTTGGAAGGTGGAACACAGTGTTCAATAGAGTATGAGTACATTGAGTAGAACTCAATTTTTGGTTCACATTTTTGTTTGCAGTCGAAGAGGTATTTTATTCGATGATTGGAATTGCTTAGTCCACAATCCTAACTTTCGGTATTGATTCTATTGCAATTTTGATGAACTGATATCTGGTATTTCAAGGAGATTAAGATTATTTTGGTTTAGCGTGTTATGCGAAATCTTCAGGATGATTTTGTTGTTTGGATGACTTGATTGAAGCGTATTATCAATTTGTTTTAGTCTGCATGTGTATTTGTAATCAGATTGAGCTAACTTCTTGCTACACATTTCATATTTTTGGAGCCGATGTGTTGGAGACCTAATTAAGTGATGCAAATATATAAGACCGATCTATATGAGAATTTTGGTGAGCGGTGTGAGTGTGCGAAGATAGTATGAGCATCTGTGTGTAGTTTCACGTGCACTATCCTTGGATTTTTTCTCTGATATATGACAAAGCATAGCAAAATAGAGCAATGTGTTAGAATAGTGGAAGAATACTCTTTGTGGTTAACAAGAACTACATTTTGGCAATTGTAGATGTTATTCATCAATTCAGACAATCAGTTATCATTTGTAATCATTTGTAGGACAATGAGTCCTCCGAGGTTGCAAACCTCTCTTTTGCAATTGTCAAGTGAGCTCTAGGTAGTGTGCTTGAATGCATATGCATTCTCTTGTAATATTATTGTACTCATGATCATAGTATTATAATATTGTGGGTCTCAATCCCATCGTGGCTTTTCCCTTTCTAGGTTTCCACGTAAAAATTCCAGTGTTATGGTTTTATGCTTGTGTGTGTTAAGTATCTGCACTTTACTTTTATTCATTTGCATCTGGTGGTTTAAGAATCAGTTAAAGAAATTTATAAATTGCAAAACACTGATTCACCCCCCCCCCTCTCATTGTTCATTGATTCCAAAAATTGGTACTAGAGCCTAGTTCCTTCAAGGAAGCCTAACAACTTGAGGAAGATCTGGGAGAGTGAATCAATGGACTCTAGTTTATAGAAGCAACTCATTGTGGCACTTGAAGATCTAGATATAACAAGAAATGAAGTAAATAGCCTAAGAAGGAATCTGAGTGATGTTGAAGACATTATTGAATCATTGAAAGAAAAAGTGAACACATCCAGAGAAAAGAGAAATGAGCTTATGGAAAAACTTAAGGAGAAAGAAGACCAAAGCATTGATAACCAAGCCTTAAAGGAAAAGATAGATGAATGTAAAAAACTTGTTGGACATCATGCAGTCTTAAAGAATGAAATACAATCCATTTTGATGAAGCTGACAAAGGAGATTGAAGACAAGAAGAAGAATGAGGAAATTTTCACTCAGTCATTAAAGGATAGATCTGATTAATGTTGCAGATTAAATCATGAAAATGACCTGTTGAAGCTTGAATTGATACAATCCAAGAATGATGAACAAGATCTTGAAAGATAGATCATAATTCTAAGAGATGAACTTACCACTGCTAATGAGTACAAAGAAAAATCCAATGCTAGCTCAGCTAAGTTGGATGAGATGCTACAAAGTTAGAAGAATAAAGGTGATATGGAAGGACTTAGATTTGAGAAAGGAGAAAGCTTCGGATTTGGTCAAAGGAATCATGAAAAGAATGGGAGATCTTCGGTAAGGCAGCCTAATTCAATGGTAAATATTTTGTTTGTAATAAATTTGGTAATATGGAAAGTCAATGCATAAATAGGGCAAATTGGAATAATTCATCATTCTCCGGAGTATGTTTCAATTGCAATAAGTATGGTCATAAGTTAGTTGAATGCAGAAGTATGGTAAATAGGAGAAATATAAGATGCTATGCTGGAAGATTTGGACATATTGCTAATCAATTCAGATCAAAGGGAAATCAAGGTAATTCTAGACCTAATTAGAGAAACAACATTGTTTTCTATGATTGGAACAAATCCGGTCATATTGCAAAACTTTGTAGAAGCAAGAATGTGAACAAGAAAGCTTTGGAAGATAAGAACAAATTAGATGATAATGGAAAAGCGAAGGTTGAAGAAATTATAGAGTAGTACAAGAAGAAATGGGTCAAGAAGGGTGATTCAAATGTAGTGAATGAGCCCACACCTGATTCCGGTAACTAAGGCACTTAGCCTTAGGGGGAATCTTTTCATGCAGATTGTGAAAAAACCCCTATCTGAGATCTCTAACTAGTTGCGGCAAGTTGTAGATGTTTATGAATGTTTGTGCAATTGATCTTGAAGGATCTCCAGAAGACTTCATGCCAATTTAAGACTCCAGAAGAATATTCATGAGATACAGTGCATCTAATAGAGTTAGGGTTGAGCATTTATTATACCTAAATATTAGGTATGTGGTGGATAAAATGGCAATTTAACTCTTATTTCTCACATCGCATTCAAATTGAAAGAGAAGGAGAGCTTGGCGAAGAGATAGTGAAGTGAACCCAGAGCTTTAATAGATTTGGCAAAGATTTCTTGCATCTGGTTGAAGACAAAAAGGTATTTTTCAAAGTTTGATAACCTTCTTTGTTCATAACCTAAAATTCAACAATGGAATCATCTGGTGTGGTGAACCTATTGGTTATTGATATAACTGACAAGGAAAGACCTAAGTTTAAGAAACATCTATATAAATCGATGGAAGATGATCCACAAGGGGCATTTTTTGTCCATTTTGTATGGTTTTTTGCATGTTGAGGACATTAGGGCTTACATCCATTGCAATTTTGAAGAACTTGGGAACGCTTAAATGCTAAAGCTTTGCATAGAGCACATGGTAGATGGAATGGGAATCCTTAAACCCAAATTCAAATCACTCCAAGTACACCTTGAGTTGTCCTAGTGGTGGAGAACATGTGCTCTTGAAAGAGTGGCCACAAGTTCAAATCCCACAAGGGGGTAAGTTATGTACGCCTCATTTGTAGTGCAGTTAGATACCTCCCACAAGGAGTATGAGGTAGTCCCATACTGCTCTAACCCATCTATAGAACCATACACAGATGGTTGGCATTATGGACTATAAAAGCCCCTTTCCTTTCATTTTTCCAAGACAAGGGTTTCATTCAATTTGTGAATTTTCTGATCTTTGACGAACCCAAATGGATTAGATACATCTTGAGAAAAGTTCATGGTGATTTCATATGTCTTGACAGGCTACACAATATCACACAGCAAGCAATCAAAGTTGTAACATGCTTGAATGCAACTAGTGAAGTACCAGGCCTTAGGAATGTGAAGAACATGACCATGACGGAGCAAACTGGTTCTGAACATAATGGAAGATCAATGACAATAAGTGGAATTATTGAGTATGATGTTAGATTTGCATCCATGTTAACAGGCTACAAAGTTTATCAATCCAGCAAAAAGAACTCAGTATCCGGTACAGCCATTTACGCTGCTTTTCAAATTCTCAACGAAGAAAAATTGAATGATTTGTGTGAGGTGCTCCAGAATGAGCTCTTGATTAATCTAAAGAAGATAAAGTAGGACAAGAAGCATGTATTCAAGTTCAGTAGCCCGATTATCTATCTGTACTTCTATTTCATGAATGAGGTCCCTGATGTAGGTAAAGTTCAATGGGCCTATGACAGGCTAGTGGCGGTACAAATAAAGGAAACTCTTGATGGATCAAGAGATGCACAAGCTCAGAGAGTTACTTTGTGGGGATACTTCAAAACCTTCCAAGGCATGAAGCAGAGTAGGGAAAGGATCCCTAAATAAATTGTGGAAAAGTATGAAGACTCCATATGCTTCATGGTGGACACTGATCAATGCTTGATGGAGGTTGCTGAAAATGAGACAACTTGGATCGTGCCCATGGGGTATGAGGTTAGTGGTGATATTATTAATGCATATGCTCGGCACCTTTTGAGAAAGTTGGTAGACACTTAGAGGAAAGGTTTGGAACATTAAAGGAGAAAATATTGAACCTGCACTCTCAGTTCACTAAACTTGGAATGCAAAGGAGAGTAAGAAAAGAAGTAGAACAGCTTGTAGAGGATATGGAAATCACAAAGGAGGCAGTCTGAAGGGCCTAGGAGAGGAAAATCCTGAAGGAAGAAGATATGGTGAAACCAAAGAAGTCCAAGATGGAAACTCCTTCCCTGAAGCCAAGGCAAACAAGGAAGCCAGCAACTTCCTCTGGTGCTCAAAATCTTGTCCCTCCACCTAAGCCTCAATCTAAACCATTTGGTGGATCTGAGAAGAGGAAGAAAGGGAAACCAGGAAGAGTTTATGTGGTAGTCACCATGGAAGAGGAGACTGAATTAGATGAAGCAGTGAGAGAAGTAAAGAAGAATGCTACTATTGCTAGGGTTATGAAGATGCAATCCTCTAGTGGAAGTTAGACCAGTAAGAAGCCTAGAGTTGATATGATCCATCCGATATAACTCTTAAGCAAGTCAAGGAATCAATAACAAAACAAGGCAATCTTAAATTGCTTTCACAATTTCATGATCGATTGGATGAAAAAGGGAAAATATCTCTAGAAGAAGCTACTATTGTATATTTGAATAAGTATAGTAGGGAGCTTATACAGATTGCGTCTGAAGCTCCTAAGAGTTTGTATGATATCTTTGATATGAGAAAAGAAACTACAAGAGTAGAAGAGGAGAGAATTAGGGAATATGAATTAGTGCAAATCTATCCTGTGATTGCCAAGATAGAAATTGATAGGATTCTTAATTAAAATAAAGAAAGATTCAAAAGTAAAACCAGAGTGAACAAAATAATGATTGGCAAGAGTGAAGAGGTTCATAAGGAGACACGAGAAATTTTTGAGGAAAATAATAAATAAGTATGAGCATGATATGGTTCCTGAGAGATCTTGGGAGAATATTCAAAAGTCTGTTCCAGAAGTTCTTGGGATGCCATCCAAAGGAGATGAGCCAAAAATTGTCAAAACGGATGAATAGACAACTGAACAGGTTGTTGCAGCAAATAATATCAATAGCAATTAGCACATTGCAGACTCCGGTGAAGCAATTTAGGATCCTTTGGTAATTAATGTTGATTCAGAGAAGAATGCTAAGGAGGTTGGTGATGAAAAGGTTGAGGATGCAGAGATGGAAGAGAAGGAGAAGGATGAAGGCAAGATTGAACAGATTCTGGTGGTAAGAGACACTTTAGAATCTGATAAGGGCAAGCAAATAATAAGTGGCATTGATCTTACTCAAGGGCCTATCAATCTCAATTCTTTATCTCATGTGCAATCACTCAAGTTTGCAGCCTTAGCTCAAGAAAAATCCAGTGAAGACTAGTTGAAGTCCCACACTAAGGAAAGAGAGCTTATATCTTTCGCTACAAGTTTTCTTGAGAAAATTTTCCCTACTTTCAAGTAAGACACACTTGATTTGCCCTTCGGTAAGCTACATAGTATGCTTAAGGCAGTATATTCTCATTTTGAATCCCTTGAGAAAGATGTAGATGTAAAAATTTTGAGTCATTTCAATGCTATGAGGTTAAGGATAATTTTGAGAATGATTGAAGGTGATAGAGTCAGTCTGATAACCGGTGTGAAGGGCATTTGGGAGGCATTGAACGAAGGCAGGAAAATATGCAAGTCATGTCTTCTATTTTTGAAGTTCACTACAAAACTTGCTAAGAAGATCAAAGAGTGTGAAGGTCAACTGGTAAGTATATCTCAGTCCTATTCACCCTAGGCCATTTTTGCTAATAATTATGAATCTCAAGTGATGTCTCTCCTAGATAAAATCAAGAGCTTGAATCAAGAGAAGGATAGAGTAGTTGGTAGAGTGGGAGAGCTAAGAAACCTGATCACTCCCCAATTGGATAATCTACTGAGTAGTCACAGGATGTAATGAATGCACTGAATAAGAGTGTACCTTCATATCTCAGAGGAGTAGAAATTCATAGATGCCTATTTAGTGCTCGGATTAATATTTTAGAGAACTTGAAGAAAGGTTGGGATGATCACTTGCAATCCTTTAGGACCATTTTTGTAGACATCTTCAAATTTATGTAAGTTGTTGTGTATACCCTTATACATACAATTTTGAGCGGATACCTACCCTTTCCATTGATGTCAAAGGGGGAGAGAGAAGAGTGAAAAATGGTGTATATTCTCAGGGGGAGCTTGTTAGAGTCAAATTTTTGAATTTTTGCAGTGTATGATGTATGACATTTTTGGTTTGACACTTGTCATTTTTCACTAAGTATTGCCATCAATGCCAAAGGGGGATATTGTTAGAAAGAGAAACTATTCTGGAAGAGATATCTTCTTGAGGATTGTTTAGGGGTTGTCATTGATGGCAACTCATATCAGAAACGTCATCTAGTATATGCAAATTCATTCTACCAGAAGTTTTGCTTAAAACTGGAAGGTGGAACACAATGTTCAGAAGAGTATGAGTACATTGAGTAGAACTCAATTTTGGGTGCATATTTTTTTTTTGGTGGAAGAGGTAGTTGATTCTATGATTGGAATTGCTTAGTTCGCAATCCTAGCTTTCGGTATTTATTCTAGTGCAAGTTTGATGATCCGATATCTTGTATTTCAGGGAGAACAAGGTTATTTTGGTGTAGCATGTTATACAAAATCTTTGGGGTGATTTTTTTGATTGGCCGACTTGATTGAAGAGTATTATCAATTCATTTTGGTCTACATGTGTATTTGTAATCGGATTGAGCCGACATGTTGGAGACCTAATTAAGTGATGTGGATTTATAAGACCAATCTATATGAGCATTTTGGTGATCAGTGTGAGTGTGCAAAGATTGTATGAGAATCTGTGCGTTGTTTCATGTGTGCTATCCTTGGATTTTTGCTCTCGTATATGATAGAGAAGAGAAGAATAGAGCAGTGTGTTAGAATAGTGGAAGAAGACTATTTGTGCTTAACTAAAACTACATTTTGGCATTTGTAGATGTTATTCATTAATTCAAACAATCAGTTATCATTTGTAATCATTTGTAGGACAGTGAGTCCTCTAGGGTTGCAACCCTCTCTTTTGCAATTGAGCAGTGAGCTTTAGGAAGTGTGCCTAAATGCATGTATATTCTCTTGTAATATTATTGTACTCATGATCATAGTATTATAATATTGTGGGTTTCAATCCCATCGTGGTTTTTCACTTTCTAGGTTTCCACGTAAAAATTCTAGTGTTATGGTTTTGTGCTTGTGTGTGTTAAGTTTTCGCACTTTACTTTTATTCATTTGCATCTAGTGGTTTAAGAATTAGTTATAGAAAGTTATAAATTGTAGAACATTGACTCACCCCCCTCTTAGTGTTCATTGATTCGAACACACCTTGTAGTTGATGGTATGATTAATCAATAAGGATCCAAACAACTACTGAGAGGGGGGTGAATCAGTAGATGGAAAACTAACTAAACTTTCACCAAACTCAATAGCAATCTCACAAGTCAATCTCAGAACTAACTAGTTCAAACACTGAACTACAAATTGCAATATCACTGTCAAGTATACCAGTTGACTGTCATAACAAAATAACAACTCTGAAAATCTCAAAACCTTATAACAAAAACATTCAAATACTTTACTAACAATAGTAAAGGCACATTTCAAATTACTGTCCATCATCTTATCATATCTAAGTGGATTTAGCAGTTAAGAAAATTAATCATAGCAAACATAACCACAAAAACATTCACCAATTGATACAATGATTTTGACGTGGAAACCCAAATGGGAAAAACCACGGTGGGGATGAATACCCACAAGTATTTTGAACTCTTCTGAAGTTCTCCCTGTTAGGAGCCAAGCCTATTAAAGCTTTACAAAAAGTCATGTTAGGAACAAATCTTGTTAGGGACCACCCAGTTAAGGGATTGACTATAATACCCTATTAGAAGCAATACCCTGTTAGGAGTAACCTTGGTAGAGGATTTGAAATCCAAGCTAATGGATCACCTAGTTAGAGGATTTAGATAGCACTAAGAATGTTAGAGCTTATCCGGTTAAGGGATTTGACTATTGTAATTGTTAGAGAACAACAGGGGTTTGCTAATCTGGTGAATAGCATTACTCTACTTGACCGGATAATTTTCATGCTTCTATATGCCTTCACACATACTGCAGATACACCTTCTGGTTCGGCAACCAATCACACTTACACTTAACCAAAATTGCCAACACTACAACAAAACAACTCATCGACCTTATAAGCAAAACAATAGGTCAATAACACATCAAAACCTAAGATCTCATAGAGATTACAAACAAATCGGTTCAAGTAATGACCATTGGATTACATAGAAATCAGTGCACATTATTCAAGACAGCCTCGACCACTCCTAGATCATCACTTCATCGATTCATGTAACTCATCACACAATTTCCACTTCATGTAATGTACTCTCTCATTCCCAAGATAAAACTGTTATCTCTATGTGCCAAAAACCATTTGAAACTCTTCACATACAACATGCATATGTGGCATAATCATTACCATTCACCATTTGATCATAAACCAATATAGCTGATTCACCAAGCTCCATATGTTAGGGTTTAGCACATCAACAGGTAGGGTTACCAGTTGATCTCAATGCTTCTCAAGTAATACCAGTTTCCTTCACTAGCTCACCTACCGGTTGCAAAACAACATCATAACAACATCATTATAACATCATTACCGGTTATAATTGACATCAATGATAACACAATAGTTCATCAATGTAAATCTTCATGCAAATTCCAACAATATCCCCCTTTGGCATTGATGGCAATACAAGTATAAATACCCTTGATTGTGATGATTAAGAGTAATTCACATACACAGGTATAGGAGTCTTGGTTTACATTTTACCATGTACTCTCCTACATCTGAGTCTCCATGTCTTCAGCTAATAACTGGCTATAGATCTTTTCTCTATCAGTCATATAATTTTTCTTCCCATAATCATATAGTTCTTCTCCCCCTTCGACAACAATGCCAAAGTGAAAGTAAAACATGCAGTGTCATACTTCATTGTTCTGCATTAACAATCTGCGACTTGATGCTCCCCCTATGGAATAACTCCACTCTACACCAATCCTGCTTCAAGATTCTTCAATTAGCTCTGGGACTGATGTATTCTACATCTTGTTAAATTGGCCTCATGTAGGGGCTAACCTCTAAGATACTCAAAAGTACTCTTGGGCAGAGGTTTAGTAAAGATATCTGCTAGCTGCTCCTTAGTAGATACACGCTCCAGTAACACATCTTTACTCTGCACTTTCTCTCTCAAGAAATGATATTTCTGCTCAATATGCTTTGTTCTAGCATGCAACACCGAGTTCTTTGAAATATTTATTGCACTGGTGTTGTCACAAAAAATATTTACTAGTTCTATAATCTTTAGCTTGAATCCTTCCAGAATGTGTTTCATCCAGATTGCCTGGTTACAATTCATATACGTTGAAAATGCAAGTAGAGTCCTAACACCTTCCAATCTAGCAACTGGTGCAAATGTCTCGACATAGTCTTCTCCTTCTTCTTGTGCATAACCTTTGCATACCAATCTAACTTTTTTTCTGACTACCACTCCATCTTCATTCAATTTATTCTTGAATACCCATTTAGTACCTATCACATTTTTATTCACCAGTCTGGGTACTAGGGTCCATCTATTGCTTTTCTCAATCTGGTAAAGCTCTTCTTCCATAGCTTTAATCCAGTAATTATCTCCAAATTCTTCCTTGGTAGTTCTAGGCTCAATAGTGGAGATCATGCAAGAATTCTCTCTAATTCTTCTTCTGGTTAATACTCCAGCATCTTTATCTCCAATAATCTGGTCAGGATTATGATTGAGTTTCACATACCTTGGAATAACATGATCATTATCTTCAGGTTCTTCTACCTCGCTATCATAATCTTCTTCTGCAGAATCTACCTGTTTCGGTTGAACTAGTACTACAGCATTCACTTCACCAACTTCTAGCTTCACCGGCTCTGGTTCCATAATTAGAATTTAAGGTTCATCATCCTTTTTTTCCTCAGTGGTTTCTCCTGAAACTTCAGGATACTCATCCACTCGAACATCAGCAATCTCAATGATTCTCTTTGTCTGGTTGTTGTAACATTTGTAGGCCTTACTCTTGGTGGAGTAACCAAGAAATATGCCTTCATCACTTTTAGCCTCAAACTTACTAACATAGTCACCTCTCTTGATAAAACATTTACTGCCAAAAATCTTAAAATATCTGACATTAGGTGATCTACCATACTAGTATTCATAAGGAGTTTTATCCTTACCTCTCTTTACTAATATCTGGTTCATAGTGTAGACAATGGTGCTGACAACTTCTCTCCAGAAATTTTGTGCTACACCTCCTTGTATTAGCATCGTTCTAGCAGCTTCAACAACTGGCCAGTTGTTCCTCTTTGCAATACCATTATGTTGTGGTATCCTTGGTGTGGAAATTTGTCTCTTAATTCCATTGTCTTCACAATATCTAGTGAATTCCTTTGAAGTAAATTCACCACCTTGATCAATCCTCAAACACTTTATCTTCTTACCACTTTCCTTTTCAACTAAGGCCATCAATGCCTTGAACTTACTAAAATCTTTTCTTTTGTCCTTCAAGAACGTGACCCACATCATTCTTGAGCAATCATCAGTAAAGATCATAAAATATCTATCACCTTGAATACTTTTAATCCTTATTGGTCCACAGAGATCTGTATGAACCAAATCTAACAAATGTTCTATTGAGAAATATTTTCTCTTAAAAGTTAAGGATGTCATCTTTCCTAACTGATATTCCTTACACAGAACATTCACTAGTTTCTCAAAGTGAGGCAAACCTCTTACCGACTTGGACTTACTGACTTTGACAATGTTATCAAAATTTATATGACAAAATCTTTGATGCCAAAGCCAACTATCATCTACTTTAGCAATTAAATAGTTGTTGACTTTAGGATTTAGGTGAAACAGGTTACTGATAACTCAATGATTAACGGATAGTACCAAACCGGTATTGAGAGGGGGGGGTGAATTAGTACAAGAAAAAACACAATCTTAAACCGGTTTGTCAACAAATACTTAGCTTTGGCAGACAAACAGTAACACCGGTCTTAAACAGAGTACAACCGGCAAAATCCAGAATAACTGAGACATGCATAAACCAGTTGACACTTATCTTTTCATACAATCTAATACTTCATTTACATTTCACCCTAGTGAATGAACAGGTAATCTATCATCAAAGATATATAAACAGCTAGATCAACATGATTTACCTTCAAACACAAATCACTCAAACCATCACATGAATAACACCACACATGACACACAGATTTTTCACGTGGAAACCCAACTAGGAAAAACCATGGTGGGGATGAATACCCACAAGCTATTTTTGAACTCTTTAGAAGTCCGCTCTATTAGGAGCCTTGTCTGGTTAAAGACTGATACAATAGAATCTGTTAGGAACCGATCCTGTTAGGGATCACCTGGTTAAGGGATGGCTAGAATACCTGGTTAAGGGTTAAACCCTGTTAAAGATTACCTTGTTAGAGGATTTCAAGAACTCAATGGTTTTGAGTCACCCTATTAAAGGATTTATAGTAAGTTGGTTAAAGCTACCCTGTTAAGGGATTTCCCAACTGTTGAAGTGGTTAGAGATCAATAGGTATTACAACGATCTAGTAATAGCACTCAATGCCAATGCAGATCCGCTTTAGCTCCTCTTCACCTTCTGCACTTACACTCTACAGGTATCACTTCTCTCTTCTGGTCTGGCAAGAATCACATATCCCTTCACTTGGATACACACACACAACTTTTTCCAACAACCTCAAAAAGAAACACAACATCGACCTTATAGGAAATAGATAGGTCAGTAGCATAAACCCTAAACCCTAAACCTATTAGGTTAAGCAATTCAAATGGTTCAATCCTGACCATTGATCACATTGCATTAAATGCAACAGTCTTGAACCAGTCTCAAGACATTCTCCATCGTTCGTTTTCCACCGCTTTCATGGTAGTTGATAACCCATCACGTGTTTACACCGTTTATAGAATTTGCACATTCCCGAGGTAGATAGGAACACTCTCCTTCATGCAATATCCTTCACACGCACAAGGCTAACGTGGCAACATAATCTGTTCTTTGTTATACTGCTAACTCATCACATAAAGTCACTGATTGAGTCACACAGGCTTGAGGCACTTCAAACGGAAACCCTGAAGTTGAGACTACCAACCGATAGTCATACAAAGCCTCCATGTGTTGGTTCCCATAACCACATGCCGGTTCATGTTAACCCAACACACCACTTCACTTTGGCACATATACTGGTTCTTGGTAACATACCAGTTCTCTCTTCTTCAGTATATTGACATCAATGACAACATACAATGTCATCATGTCCTCATACCGGTTCACATAATGCCAATAGTTACCTTTTGTCTACTTGCCGATTATAATTAGTTCACCTTTCCTCCCATAGATTTTGCACATTCTATTCTTGAATTCCAATGGATAACCTTTGTCATTAAGTTGAGCTACACTCAAAAGATTGTGCTTTAATCTTTCAACCCAGTACACATCATCTACATTACTCTTTCCATTAAGAGAAATGGTTCCCTTTCCTTTAACCATGCAGGGTGAGTCATTTCCAAATCTCACAACTCCTCCATCAAATTTCTTCAAAGTAAAAAATTTCCTCCGGTCATGTGGTGTGAACAACCACTATCTATGATCCAATTATCAGAACTGTCCACGCAAGAAACTAATGCCTTCTGATCAAATGTCTCCTCTTTAATGGAAACAAAGACATTGTCTTCATTAGCATCTCCCTCAGATTCCTCATCAATGATACCACCATCAACTGAAATGGGACAATCTCTTTTGCCTTTTCCTTTTTACTTCTTGTACTTATCACACTTATTCCCATTGTCACCATTAGACAGTTAGTTGCAATGTGTCCAATCTTGTTACATGCAAAAAACTTCAAAGGTAATTTACCTTTGTACTTACCGGTACCTCTGGGCAACCGCTTGGCCAACAATGCTTCAAGCTCAATCAAACTGTCTTCATCATCAACTTCTCTTCTTGATCTAGACTCATAACTATTACTAACATCTCTTCTTTTCATCATAGGTGAATTAGAAACTGAAGCTCAAAATGTAGATTCGGATTTCTGAGCACTACCATCATAACCATTTAATTTAAATGGAGTAAGTTTACCAATGATCGAGTCAAGAGTTACCTTAGTTTTATCAATAGACTTTAGCTCCTGAATGGCTGCAACTCAGATAGCATAGACCAGTAGAAGGGTTCTCAACACCTTACTGACCATTGTGGCATCCTCCACTTTACCACCAGCACTCTTGATCTCACCAACTATCTCCTTGATCCTCTGACCATACTGTTGAATATTCTCACCTTCAGCCATCTGCATGTCATCAAATTTACCTCTCAGACTCTCTTCTTTGGCAATATTCACATTCTCATCACCTCTATAGATTTCCTCAATTTTCTTCACATCATAAGTAGTCTCTAGACCATGGACATCAACATACTCTGAATCAGACAAAGAACTGATAATGGCCTCCAATGCTTGATTATTTTCCTGTTGTTCTTTCTTTTGATCATCAGATATAGTCCCACTAGGTGCAACATATTGAGTAACAACATGTTCCCGGTATTGACTTCCTAGACTCTTGATATAGATTTTAATCCTATCACTCCATATTCTATAGTTTTCCCTATTAAACTTTGGACCTTCTTTCTGATAAATACTAAGAGGGGGGGGTGAATTAGTATGCCAAAAATCTTTGTACTTAGACACTTAAACAATCTGAAGATAAACCGATAAAACAGTTTAACAGACAGACCGGTTATCACACATGCAAACCAAAATGCGAATAAAGCATTCACCCACAAAAGCAATACAACCATAACACAAGATATTTGATGTGGAAACCCAACTGGGAAAAACCACGGTGAGATGGAACTCACAAGTCACTATCTGTAGAATAGAAACCAGACCGGTTAAGGTTAGACCGGTTAAGGTCTTACAATGTTCTTCACTAGAACAGATCCTATTAGGAATCTTAATCTCTGTTAGGAGATAAGTCCGATTAAAGACTACCTTGTTAGAGGATTTTACAAAAGGCTTTTGGGCCTACCCGGTTAAGGGCTATAGACTTGTCAAAGATGTGAGTAATCAACAAGTGTTTGATCTATCTAATAGCACAAACTGTTTGGTTAGATCCAGTATAGCTCACTGCTAATGCGTTCTAGAATTACTTCAGTCTTCTCTATCTCTCTCTCAGTTACAACTTGATCTTCTCAGATAAGATCACACTTACAACAACTTAACAACCACCTTAAACCCTAGTCACAACATAAACCCTTTCAGCAACAACTTAAAACCCTAGACATGATGTCCTTTTAAAGGAATCTGATTTCATGTCGGTCCAATAGGATTACATTACAATTTCCTAGGTTCAATGAATCTAGACATACTCAGTAACATGACACAAAAAGCACCATCAGTGTATCGGCACCATCAATCAATCGGTGGATTGGTAACTCATCACAGAGTATTATCGGTTCATACAAAATACCGGTTGCCAGTTTGACAAAAATGAAGACTGGTAAGAATGTGTTATGCCACTTTGCTCCCTTGTACCGCTTGAGATCTATGAACCGCTTGGGGTCGACATGCCACTTCAGACCGGGAAACACATTCTACAAAATCACCAATAGTCTACAGACGAGAATACAACATACCAATTGGAACAAATACCGGTTGAGCTCTAGCTCATACATATAAAGGGGATCTCAATACAAGTGTGTGTCCATCAATGACAATCACAACAAAAACATCAAAAATGCCAACAATCTCCCCCTTTGGCATTGATGGCAACACTTAGGAAAATAAAATTTTGACATCTAAGTGTTTTACAACCAAAACATGCCATTAACAAAATTGCTCCCCCTAAGCATATACACTATCCCTTAATCAACACAATGTATAGCAATTTTGCATACAGAGCATAAACATTGAGATATCAGAGCATATAGCATATATCAAAACATATATCAAAATTTTAAAACTAGATACTTCTCCCTAATTGTCTCCAAAATAGATAGATTACTCCTCCCCCTTTGCCAACAATGACAAAGTACCGCTGAACAACCCTGTTTCCATTTGATATTGAAAATAACAAAAGTTTATGACAACAATGAATAATACTTGTCAAAAACTGATTTATAGTCCTGCAAAAATTGTTTCATGGATAGAGACCAGGACTCAAGTAGGGAGGTTGCCACTTCTTTCTCTGTTTGCATCTGGGATACTTGTTCCTCCATGGCATCAACTGTGCTCAGCTCCTGTGTAACTGTCAAGGCATCCAGGTTCAAATAACACTTCTGAAGAATTTGCAAACATGGAAGTAAAACCAGTTGTAGCTCCTGCAAATCTCTAGATCATGTACTGATCTCTTGCTCCATTTTGGCTGACTGGATCTGGAACCGATGAACGGTTTGCCCATAAGTTGCAAAGGAATCATAGGGTTGCTTAAATGTGCTCAAGTAGGACTGTAAGTCCATTTGAAGCTTTTGCTTCTGAGTTAGCACATCATCGCAAAATAGATGGGGTTGATAGATTTTGCTTAGTAGCAAGTTTTCCTCATCCAAAGCGTCCCTTATATCCTTTTGGTCTTTTAGAAGTTCAAACTGGAACTCATTCAACTTTTTCACCAGAGCAATGTTAAGAGCCTTTTGATGCTCTTTCTTGACATTTGCCTCAGCTGCTTCTTCCAGGCTCTGCACCTGATCATCCACTACAGTACATAGTAGCTTGAGCTGTGCTAGTGATGATTCAATGTTAGGAAGATTGGTACCGGGGATCAAACTGGTAAGGGTGTCTATAGCCGCCTGAATTATGTCTTGCTCCTTTTTCCTACGAATGATTTCAAGGTGCTCTTGAGCAACCTTGATGCTCTGCATAAGCTCTGACTCACTTGCAGACTGGAGATTGATAGGATTGGAGATATCGGCCGGTTTGGCTTGACTCCCGATTGCCTTCGGAGTCTCCATCTATGTGCTCTTCATTGCTTCCGCTACCTTGTCTTCTTCTTCCTTCTTCTTTTTCTCTGCTTCCTTCTTCTATTCTTATTCCTTTTCTTCCTCTTCTTTCTTTTCCCTCTCTGCTTCCTTCCTCTTCTCCTCTTCTTTCTCTTCCTCTTCCTTCTTCTTCTTTTCTTCCTCTTCCTTCTTCTTCTTTTCTTCCTCTTCCTTTTTCTTCTTTTCTTCCTTATCCTCTTCTTCTTTCTTCTTCCTATCATCTTCTTGCTTCTTCTTCTCTTCATCTTTTCATTTCTCTTCTTCCTCTTTTCTCTTCTCTTCCTCTTTTCTCTTTTTCTCATCTTCATCCCTCTTCTTCTTCTCTTCCTATTCCTTAGCCGCTTCCTGTGTGTCCTTGGCTTGCTCACTGTCCTATTTGGCTTGTTGTCCCTGTTCCATTCCCTCAGAAGGTATGTCCTAAGTGACATCTTCTACGTCCAGGGCATTGACATCAATAGTGTCGATTGGTTCTTCAACCGGGTTTCCTTCTTCATCAAAAACTTCATCCGATTTGGATATGACCGGTTCTTTTTCTGCTTGCAGGTTGACCATTCATGCTTTGTGAGCTTGAATAGCATGATTCATATACCGATGAGTGTCTTTTTCAACATCATCAACTCTTCCCTCCAATAGCCAAAGTCTTCTTCTCCTTGTGAAGAAGAGTCCTTTATTTTGGTCCAAAACATCAAATAATTCTGAATTTGAGAGGTCGAGAAAGTAATATGCAAAGACTTTCTCCCTAATCTCCTGTTCCTTTTCAATGGAAATGTGCCATTTATTATCTAATGCTTTATATAAAGAATCTGGTGTCTAAGATTTAATCTCTGATGGTGACCGGTCATTTTTACACAAATAAATAATGATTTCCTGTAATACTTCTTCTTTCTCCTCATCACTAAAATCATCATAATAATCTACTAAATCATGCAGTAATTTTCTCCTAATGTTCTTAATTGTCCTTTGAAAATATGTCAAAGGTTTGTATGAGGAGATATCAATATTTACCGGTGCAGATGTTGTCGGTTCATTCTTCTTCATTTTCTTTGTCTGTCTGGCCTTCTTTGGCTTTTCATCAGACTCGGTCTCTTCAGAGTCTGGTTCATTTGTTTTAGTCTTCCTTTTTCTTTCAAAGACTTTTGCCTATGTCACTTCCGGTTTCTTCTTTGCAGGTGACCGCTTGGTCACTCTTAGAGTTGCAGTAGTAGTCGGTGTTGATGTTGCAGGCACTGCCTTTGCTTTCTTTGCAACCGATTCTTTTCCTTTCTTAACAGAGGGTTCCTCGGCCAGTGCAATCCTCTCCAAATAGGTTCTAGTCCTCTTAGCCTTAGGATCAAGAGGCAAGGCAATGAGGGTTGAGGCATACCCTTCCAGCATATCATACATTACCTCATAGCCCATTGGCTCCACTTCTTCCATTCTAGGCTCAACAGCCTCCATTAAGCATTTGTCCACCTAGATGGTGAAATAGATGTCATCTTCATATTTCTTAAAGATATCACCTAAGATCCTTACCCTTTGACTCATCTTCCTTCTAAACTCATCAAAATATTTGTTCAGCACTTCAGGGTAACCGGTTCCAATGGCTTGTATGCTTTCCTTGATCTGCTTGGTCACCGGTTGGTCAGGAGACCACTGGACATCTCCTACTCTAGGAAAGTAGCCTTGGAAATAGAAAAACAACCCAACCAATAGTTGTCCAAATTTGAATCTCAGTGCATTATCTTGTTTAATCAACTTCAGATTAGATAGGAGTTGCCTTTGCATACCGGTGCATAGGTCAAATGATGCGTCCTCTTTAATCATCCGATAAGCGGCATTTACCGCTACAGCAGATACAAAATTAATTATGTTGGCTGACAATGTTTTGTAGCCTATCACCATGTAGGCGTATTTTACCAGATCATCCTTGATAGGATTAACTGTCATACCCCGTGAGTCACTTGTTGAACCGGTGAGCTTGGACATTTCCATTTTACTTACCGTTCTTAGGGCTGGCACTTCCCCTGTGTTATTGAAACTAGTGACTACATGAATTGCCTGTGGCGTGATATCATGCATCCTCTCCAGGTACATCTTTTCACCATGGACTCTGCTCAAAATGATCCTGATATGATCCTTCATAAAGTCTTCCAGAAAGTATACTGCATTATGGAGTTTCTTCTTCTCTAGCATACTAAACTCCAATTTGATTTTCTTGTCCTTGCCGCAAAATAAACCTAACTGGGTGTGAATAGCTAAAGACCCTTGGTCTTCTATTTTGCAATCAATATAATCAGAAATTCCCTCTTCAACTATTACTCCAGCCGGAACTTGTGATAGGGCATTATATTTGGACTTCCTTTGAATGAAACTTTCCAACTCAATGGATGTACTAGAACTGGTATGAGATGCAGAAGCCATTGTAGAGTATTTCAAGAACATGAAAAATACCTTTACATCGCAAATTTAGGGCTTCCTGATTCTTCTTCACTCCACTCTTCGTCGGTTGCCAAATCTCCTTCAAGACTTGTCAATTTCTTGAAATCTTAGCTCAAATCGCTTTTTCTTTGCTCTTCACTTTGAAAAACTTTACTTCGCTTGAAAATAGATAGAGAGAAATGATTTGAAATATGCTTTTATACATGTCTCTCACCTACTGCCATTAATGCTCCTCTGTTAGGGTGTAAACCCTAATTTGCCTCTTTTACCATTTTCGGTCTTCTGCCAAGCGATAGGTATTACATACCGGTTAAGGTCTTTTACTGGTGTAACCAGGGGTTTGAAAACATTTCGCTGTTTGCTCCCCCTAAGCCTCTTTGGAGCTTAGTTTGTCGGTTTAGATATTTCCACACTAGGTGCAGAAACTGGTTCCTCTTCCAACATTGTTGGTTTCTTCCTCCATGTTTTGTTCATGTCCGCTTGAACTATTTCAACATCAATTTCTCCTTTCTGAGTGACCGGTATATCATCAGATATACTCTTTCTGCTTCTGTAGAATCTTGCAATGTGACCTGGTTTGTTACAGTGATAGCAAACCAATCCAGGTGCTCTCCAAGGTCCATTGTTCATGTTTCCATTCTTCCTTCTGCATGTAGCAGCAGTGTGACCATGTCCATGACAAATCCAATAGTTTTCTCTCCATCTGGTTGCCAGTTGATAACCATTGTTGCCAGACTGGTAATTGTAAGCATTAAACCGGTTAGGGTTCCGGTTCACAAAAGATTTCGGACCAGCTCCTTGGGTCCTCTGAGGATATCTTCCGGTATTGTTCATGACAAACCTACATTCAGATGCTCTATGCCCAAACTTCTTGCATGCATAACAATGACCATTGAACTTATTGGATCTAGGTACATTTTTGATAAAATAAGGAAAATTATTGTAGGCTTTACTCCTACATACATTGGTAGTGTGTCCTTCTTTAAGACAGTTAACACAAACAGGTTTGAATTTTTGCTTAACTTTTCCTTTGAGTGTCGATTGCTTCTTTGATGCTTCAGCATTTGTTCCTGAGGATTCTCCTTCCTCATGTCCAGAGAAACCAAGTCCATTGGCATTCTTTACTGGTCTAGATGACTCAAGCTTTTGCTCTAGCTTAACAGTACTTTTGCTAAATTTAGCAAGTATTTCCTTTGACTCAGATAGTTCTTTGGAAATAGCAGTATTTGTCTCCATTAGGCTTGCATTTTCAAAGATGGCTATGTTCAGTTCATCTTGTACTCCTTTTTCCATTCTGCTCTCATGAAGGCGAGCAGTTAGTGCACTAATCTCTTGTTTCAACTTGGAGATCTCATGATCTCTGTCCTTTACCAGATCTTCATCTTTCCTCCGGTTCTCAAGAACTTGACTAAACTGGATAGTTGGTCCTTCCAACTCCTTTCTCAGATTGGAGTTTGAATCATTCAGCTTATTTACTTCTGCAATCATGGCTTCCATATTTGCTTCATCTTCAGAACTACTTTCAGATAGCTCCATCAGCTTCTCTGCATGTTCTCTCCTTTTTACTTGAGATGCCTTGTATTTGACCATAAGATCATCATAGGCTTGCTCAAACTGAGTGAGCCATTGAGTAAGTTCCCTCAAGGTGTATTCCCCCATATCTCTTTCCAAGTGGTTAAAATTATAGAAAGGTAGGCTCTGGTACCAATTGATGAATACTAAGAGGGGGGGGGTGAATTAGTATGCCAAAAATATATATACTTAGACACTTAAATAGTCTGAAGATAAACCGGTAAAACAGTTTAACAGACATACCGGTTATCACACATGCAAACCAAAATGCGAATAAAGCATTCACCCACAAAAGCAATACAACCATAACACAAGATATTTGACGTGGAAACCCAACTGGGAAAAACCACGATGAGATGGAACTCACAAGTCACTATCTGCAAAATAGAAACCAAGCCGGTTAAGGTCAGACCGATTAAGGTCTTACAATGTTCTTCACCAGAACAGATCCTATTAGGAATCTCAATCTCTGGTAGGAGATAAGTCAAATATGTGAGTAATCAACAAGTGTTTGATCTATCTAATAACACAAACTACTTGGTTAGATCCAGTATAGTTCACTGCTAATACGTTCCAGCATTACTTCAGTCTTCTCTATCTCTCTCTCAGTTACAACTTGATCTTCTCAGATAAGATCGCACTTACAACAACTCAACAACCACCTTAAACCCTAGTCACAACATAAACCCTTTTAGCAACAACTTAAAACCTTAGACATGATGTCCTTTTAAAGGAATCTGATTTCATGTCAGTCCAATAGGATTACATTACAATTTCCTAGGTTCAATGAATCTAGACATACTCAGTAACACGACACAAAAAGCACTGTCAGTGTGTCGGCACCGTCAATCAATCGGTGGATTGGTAACTCATCACAAAATGTCAGTTGGTAACTCATCACAGAGTATTACTGGTTCATACAAAATACCGGTTGTCGGTTTGACAAAAATGAAGACTGGTAAGAATGTGTTATGCCGCTTTGCTCCCTCGTACCGCTTGAGATCTATGAACCGCTTGGGGTCGACATGTCACTTCAGATTGAGAAACACATTCTACAAAATCACCAATAGTCTAAAGACTAGAATACAACATACCGGTTGGAACAAATATTGGTTGAGCTCTAGCTCATACATATAAAGGGGATCTGAATACAAGTGTGTGTCCATCAATGACAATCACAACATAAACATCAAAAATTCCAACACTTTCTTCATCATGTTCTTCAATATCTTTACCTCAAGTTGTTAGGCTTAGACACTAGAGGACCTGAAATGATCTGATACCAATTGATGGTATGATGAATCAATAAGGATCTGGACAACTACTGAGAGGGGGGGTGAATCAATAGATGGA
The DNA here is from genome assembly GCF_030272615.1 of Cryptomeria japonica. Taxonomy (NCBI): domain Eukaryota; kingdom Viridiplantae; phylum Streptophyta; class Pinopsida; order Cupressales; family Cupressaceae; genus Cryptomeria; species Cryptomeria japonica. The sequence continues at coordinate 346,542,707 of NC_081406.1, forward strand.
AACCTGACTAAACTTTCACCAAACTCAATAAAAATCTCACAAGTCAATCTCAGAACTAACTGGTTCAAACACTGAGCTACAAATTGCAATATCACTGTCAAGCATACCGGTTGGCTATCATAACAGAATAACAGTATAACATCTCTGAAACTCTCAAAACATTTTAACAAAAAATTTCAAATACTTTGCTAACAATAGTAAAAGCACATTTCAGATTACTGTCGGTCATCTTATCATATCTAAGTGGATTTAGCAGTTAAGTGAATTAACCATAGAAAATATAACCACAAAAACATTCACCACTTAACACAATGATTTTGACGTGGAAACCCAAATGGGAAAAACCACGGTGTGGATGAATACCCACAAGTATTCTGAACTCTTCTGAAGTTTGCCCTATTAGGAGCCAAGCCTGTTAAAGCTTTACAAAAAGTCTTGTTAGGAATAGATCTTGTTAGGGACCACCCGGTTAAGGGATTGACTATAATACCCTATTAGAAGCAATACCCTATTAGGAGTAACCTCGATAGAGGATTTGAAATCCAAGCTAATGGATCACCTGGTTAGAGGATTTAAATAGCACTAAGCCTGTTAGAGATTACTTGGTTAAGGGATTTGACTTTTGTAATTGTTAGAGAACAATAGGGTTTGTTGATCTGGTGAATAGAACTACTCTACTTGATCAGATCATTTTCATGCTTCTATCTGCCTTCACACATACTGCAGATACACCTTCTGGTTCGGTAACCAATCACACTTACACTTAACAAAAATTGCCAACACTACAACAAAACAACTCATCGACCTTATCAACAAAATAATAGGTTGGGAACACATCACAAACCTAAGATCTCAGAGAAATTACAAACAAATCGGTTCAAGTATGACCATTGGATTACATAGCAATCATTGTACATTATTCAAGACAACCTCGACCTCTCCTAGATCACCGCTTCATCGATTCTTGTAACTCATCACGTGGTTTCCACTTCATGCAATGTACTCGCTCATTCCCAAGATAAATCCGTTATCTCTACGTGCCAAAAACCATTTGAAACATTTCACATACAACATGCATATGTGGAATAATCATTACTATTCACATTTGATCATAAACCAATACAACTGATTCACCAAGCTCCATCGGTTAGGGTTTATCACATCAACAGGTAGAGTTACCAGTTGATCTCACAGCTTCTCAAGTATAATTGGTTTCCTTCACTAGCTCACCTACTGGTTACAAAACAACATCATAACAACATCATTACCAGTTATAATTGACATCAATGATAATGCAATAGTTCATCATTGCAAATCTTCATGCAAATGCCAACAATAGTGTCTCAATGAATAACCTCACTGAAAAATCTTCATGTTCAACTCCAAGAACACCACAAACAATATAAAAGGCAAAAATATGCTCATCTGGATGTTCTTTTCCATCTCCATAGAACTTAGGAATACTCTTCCTGGAACCTTGTGGAAGCAGATGGAGTGGAAGAGGCAAATTAAGAGGGCCAAAATTTTGCCCTCATGGACCTTGATCGCCTTGACCACTTGGAGCAGCCATAATCACTAATTGGAAAGGTGGAATAACAAACCTCTAAACTTGTGGTAACACCAAGGATTTTGGAGCACTCAAGGCTTCACTTGGTATAGGAGACCTAAGATCAGTCAGTGGAAAAATTCTTGTATGCTGGAGAGGAGTTCTCACTCTATTCGAAAGATAATCAAAGTTATTCTTTGACAATATTTCAAAAATAGGATCAACAACACCTTGATTATGTTTTCCACAAGCACAACTCGAATCATCCAAATTAGAAGTTTTTGGAACAAGTATGAACAAAAAGATTCAAATAGATCCAAAAATAAGAAAACCAACCTACTACAACAATAGCTTAAAGTACTTGGTTGTTTGTTCTCCCCAACAGAGTAGCCAAAAAATATTGCTTGAAATTTTTGTAAACTTGTGAGGTTTACAAAATTTTGGTTTCGGCAATAGCGTGAGATTAAATCTCTCCTAGTTATAAGGGAAATCTCCCCCTTTGGTTATTACTCCAACATTCTTAAAAAAAAATTCTAATTGCTAATCTTATTCTAAGCCTAGGTGTTACACCATGCTATTCTCTTTCTCCAGAATAGATGTTTATCCTTTTCTCTATTTTTCAGAAAGGATATTACAATGTAGAATAATAATGATTTAAACAACTTGTAAGCTCCTAAGAAATAATCTAGGAGTATATACATGAAATTTACAAGAAGCATATTTTCTATGAAAGCACATAGACTTATGTTGCTTCTCGAGACAATAGATTTAATGATGAAGCTCAAAGTCTCCAATACACTAATATCTTATCAACCTTTTCCAATAACTTTTGTAGCCCAAAAACAATCTTTCTCTGTAATAACAAAATAAATATCAAAGTATTTATAATTCTATTTTTCATATAAATTCATAAACTAAATTTAGATTCATATACTTTCTACAAGTTAATAAAGTAAAGCTCAAATTCTATATGATGCTATCCTCTAACAAGTTCTATTCTAACAATTCTGAAATGTAGCACAAAGTCTACACAACCAAATTTATTATACTCTTTCACAATATTCTTACAAAATTATTTTGATCAATTAATTCAATTACCATAACAAGAATGACATAATAACACTCTCACCATGGAATACAATGAACTCAACACAAAGTTTGTTGTCTTTATTGATTGAATTTGCAAAATAACAAATGAACTGAAATTTTCACTTTGCTTTTCACTTCAACAGAGTATAGTTGCATAAAGATAAAAAAGATCCCAATTACAAAGATCTCCCTCATATATATAGAGGAAAGGCTATGAGTAAATCTAGCAAAAGTTACAACTAATTATGACTAAGTCAAAATTGAGTCCTACTTGACTTAGAACTTGTACAATCCTATATGCAAAACTATATATACAAAATGACACCTAAAGTGTCGATTGCCAACTACAAAATGCCACTAAACTAGAGATGCATGAAAATAATTGTGTCTACATATTCATCTTGCACATCATCATCTTCTTTTTCTTCAAGAATTCTTCAAGCTTTTGGAGAGAAGCTTGTACTTTTGAGTCATCTAGTTCACTAGCATGGCTTAAGATGACTTCATAATTTAGTCCATCAAGCTAGAGTTGTTTTCCTTAGATTTCTTCAAGATAGATCCCAGACTATCCAAGATAACTTTGATTTCCATCAATTTGTCAATTGATGAGAGAGTGAAATCAACTCTCTCAACTTCAGCTTGAACAAGAAAACTGAACTCTTTTATGGCAAAATCCAGGGATAGTATCTTACGATCTTGATCAAGTAAGTCACAAGGAAGATCATCAATATTGTTATTAATCATTTTCACTATCTTCTCACCTAGACCCTTTTCCTCCTCCAAGTCTTTAATGAGTTGCACTAGAACTTCTATATGGTGCTTTAGAAACTCCTTATACTTAACATGCATTTTTCTAGAAGGAATCACATCATGGTCAATCAAAACATCTAGAGATAAATCCCAGAGCTTTGTCAGGCATCAAAATGATTTTCATATGTAATCATTTCCTATTAGAAGACATCCAGTGTTGCATCCAATTTACATTTAACACTTTTCACATTGTTAATAAATATGGTAGCAAAACTCAAAAGGTGTATTCCTTGATTAAGCATTTTGTCCATCCATTCTCTTGTTGCTCTACCTCATGAGGTAACCTTCTCATCTTTTTTTATGGCTTGCTCATCAACCGATGAAGTCACTAGCTCAATCATTTCTAAAGAATTTATTATCTTAATTAACACAGTGGTGAGTTTCTCCACTTGTGCCTTAAGCTTATCTTTCTTGAACTTCTCTTCATTGTATCTTGCTACAAGAGCGTCAAAATTCGACTGAGTTTATTCCACTATACCTTCATGGGTTTGATTCCCAAGCTCAATAATTCTTATTAAATATTCCTCTCCTTGGACTAAAAATATTTTTATTAGGAGGAGGTTCTGCAACTTCTGCATATTTGTTCTTAGCACTATCCACCTTAACCCTTGATATATTTTTGGCTTTCTTTATGGTCTTTTCTTTAACATGCATTAGTTTATTGAAATCAAATCATCAAGATAAATAGCTATCTTCTTCCTCTTGGGAGTGTTAGAAAGTAACCAAAGTGGTAGGATTGAGTCATCATAAGTACCTATAATCAATGTTTGGTAGGAATTTCCTTGGCCTTGAACAACAGTGGTTGCAATTGGAGGAGTGGAAATCATAACAAAAGATGGATTTTCTACAATTCACACATTGGGTAAGGGCCCCATATCTGACATAAACTTGTCATAGTCCTCAAAAAAAGCTGTGGATACTTCAGACAATTTTTGAAAAGTGGAAAACACATTCTCAATACTATCCTGAGGAGTATCCAAGACAACTTTATTAGCAAAAGAAGAACCAATAGGAACGGTCACACTAGGAGTATCTGACACATATAAAATAGTGGACCCAAATGCTATAGATTCAAAAACATGAACCTATGAAGATGCAACAACTAAGACAAGACTTGATACCTGAGTAACATACCATTCTATGTCTTCAGGTTCAGTTCCCTTGGGAATATCTGGTAGACCTTCTTCTTCTTGCTCCTTGTGATGTTGTTGTTCTTCTTCTAGTTGGTCTACATCAATAGGCTCATTCTCACACTCCCCTTCTTCTAGTTCTTGTTCTTTCTCTTGTTGAGAACCTAAAGTATTATTTTTTTCTTGTTCCTTCCCTTTACTCGCTCCTACAATGAACTTGTACTTGGGAGCTTTAGGGGAAGCTACATTATCTTTCCTATTCTTTGTTCTTAACTCTGACCTTTTTCCAATAGGTCCAGCAGTATCATCCTCTAATTTAATGGTAAATGGTTTGAACTGGATTCCTTTCTACATCAGCCAAACATTTGCATTTGCAAGAATCCTTTGAAATGTGGCTCTTATAGAAACCACATCCTTTTAGGACCATTAGATAGGATGAAGAGGAGTACTGTAATCTTCCTAATTTCATACACAAGATCTAGTACATTATTATCATTATCTAATTCATCAAGAACATCTACCAGGTTGAGATTGACTATTTGATCCTTGGTGAGTCAACGTAAATGAAGTTTACTGATATCTTCCTCAATTCTTCAATTTTCCCAGATATCCTCAATTCTATGAACATGAGTATAGCTCTTTTTCAATGCGTTCTTCATGCTTATGTAATCAAAGTCACTCCTAGATTTGACTTATCTCATCGTGACTCTCCTCATTTCATCTTCCATGGCTCTTTCTTTGAAAATTGAATTGATAAAGTACCTCCCAATAGACAATGAAAATTTAAAACCTATTTTATGAGAGCCTAATTGTTTCTCATGTACCACCACCATTTTTCTTGCCAACTCAATTAGAAAAATCTTGTCAAATGGGTACCTTAGGAGCATGAAAGGTTGATCATCATAACATCCTATCCTTAGATAGGTGAAAGAAGGAAATTGCAAGAACATACATCCATATTGATTAATGACCTCCCAAGCTTCATCAAAAACCCTATTCTTCTCACGATTCATGTCAAACATGCACATATAGAAACCAAAGAAGGCATCATCGACTCTTTTAAAATGATGTAAACTTTCCTTAAGATTTAATTAGGAATGGTGTTTCCAAACTAGAATTTGTCTTCAATCTCCATCTAAAGGTAAACTGACAAAATTCCTCATGGTGGCAACAACATGCACCAATTAGGAAGTCATATAGAAATTCAAGGTGGTTGGTACCTTAGTGTGTTGTTCACACAAGTAATCATTGATCTAGTTACCCCAGAATCTTCTTGGTGTTATGTCTAATGATGTGAATGTATAGATATATCCCCTCATAATATTTATTGGAAGTAGGAAGCCCTTTTATCCTGCTGAGAAGAGTAATCAAGTCATTCATTTCCTCCTTGAAATCATTTCTAGGGAAGGACTTGGGCCATCTAGCAACTGTAGGTTTGTGAGTCTTCAACCAATGAACATTGATATTCTTTTTGTACTTATCTGAGTATTTCTCATAATAAATCTCAAAAGAGTTTATATCTATATCTGTATATTGCCCTATACTTGGACACTGAACAAAGAATCAAAGAAATCGTCATTCAACATGATAACCTTCTTGCCATCTACATCTTTCACTCTTCGGATCATAGGATCAAAATGATTAGCCACTGTAAGAAAAAACTTTGGATTCTAAGCTGACATAGGGAAAGTTATAACTGAATGAATACTATTATTAATGGCGAGTTCCATTAGATACTAGTTTGGAGTATTCTCAACTCGCCTTAGAAACTCATGAATATCCACATGGCCTATTTTAGTGTCCTTGATATTTGTGATGTTTGACACCACTACAAATGGTGGTAAAACTAGATGAGGGTCTTGCTTCATGAAATTCATTGTCTTTTTTCTTGGATATGGCTTTGAAATCTATAAATAGATTGAACTTCATTATTAGAGTTCAAAAAGGTCCTCAAGAATTAGATGAAAATACCATCATGGAAAAAAATCTTCAATACTAATAGATCTTCAACATTGGTACAATTTCTATACTTAGAAAAAAATTAAGTATTGGGTGTAAATCGAGTCCACAGACCTGACATGCACCTTGACATACTTGGGCACACTCATTGTTAAATTAAAATTAGGTCCACAGACCCGATTTACACCTAAAAGTGAAAGGGTATATGTATTATGTAAATTAGGTTCGTATACCCAATGTACACCTTGAAAATAAGTATAAAACATAATGTTGTGTTCGGGTCCATAGGCCCAAAAAAAAAAAAAAAATCGTTTGGGTGTAGTTCGGGTCTATGGACCTGAACCGCACCTTTGGGTTGAAACTTTGCAATAAACTTTGGCTTGTGTTATTTGGATCCACAGATCCTAACTACACAAGTGAGCAATGTTTAAGTGTAGCTTGGGTCTATGGACCCGAGCCCCACCTTAGGTTTGAAGATAGAATATTAGTGTGAGTTGGGTCCATGGACCCAAACTACACCATAAGGCATGATAACTCTGTGGTTCGTGTCTTTCTAACCGACCCACACAACATTACCTTGGTGCAATGGTAAATGGTGAAATGGTTACTCGAGATACACCATAAAACATGTGTAGTTCAGGCCGGTATTCCCTAACTACACATTACAATGGTGCCACGAATAGTGAAAACAAACACAGTTTGGGTCCATGGACCCAAATTGCACCTTAGGATTAAGGTGTGATTCAAAGCCATGGGCTTCAAGGATTTGGGGAAAGATCGCATTGCGAGATGAAAAGAAAAGAAGTTTCAAGGGGAAATTCAAAGCCATGAGCCTGAACTAAGAACAAATCCCCACATTCTAAAACAAAGAAAAAGAAAATAAAAGAGAAATAAAACAACATACCTAGAGAAAATCGGCTTGAGGAAGATGAAAAGATGCTAACCCTAGTGAAGAACTTTTCTTTGAAATCTGAATGGAAAGGTAAAAATGAAAAAAAAATGATAAAGGATTCCTATTAAAACTCAAACTAAGAAACATAAATGCCCACTACTTAAGAAATAAATGAGATGCATATCGAGTTTATGAACCCGATTTGCACTCAAATATGCATTTTGGGTTCATGAATCCGATATACACCTAACCCAAAATCTAAGTGTAGAGTCGGGTTTAGAATCTGACAATACACCCAAATGACCAAAAATAAAACTAACTTTAAAATGATACCAGAGGTGAATTAATCACTCTAAATCAAAAAGAGATTAGATTTTACGGGCCATGATTTGGACAAAAATAATGGGGGCTATCCCAAAATTTTGCTTAGCTAAAATGAGGATAAAAAAGGGCATGGTTCTAAGCTTATGCATGCATAGAATATATATTAATGAAGATTGTAGACCACTGAGGCAACCAAAATGACGAATGAATCCAACACTCAAAGACATAATGAAGTCTAAACTATAAAATCTCTTTGATGATGGATTTTTATACCCCATATCAAATAGTGAATGGGTATCACCTCTGATATTGTGCCAAAGAAAGGATCCAAGTGACGAGTGTGTGTAGATTATAGGGAACTAAATGCAGCCACAAGAAAAGACCACTTTCCATTGCCCATTATTAATCAAGTCTTGGATTCAATGGTTGGAAAAAGGTATTTCTCCTTTCTAGATAGATTCAATGGATACAATCATATCAAAATAGCACTTGAAGATCAATACAAGACCCCTTTCACATGTCCATGGGTGACAAATACCTATTCAGTGCTTCCATTTGGACTATGTAATGCACCAGCTACATTTCAGAGAGCTATCTTGAGCATCTTCTCAAGCTTCACTCATGATGCCATGGAGATATGTATGGATGATTTCACACCTATGGTAACAATTATGAGGAAACATAAAAAAATATGAAGGTACTTCAAAAATGTCAAGACAACAATATTTGTCGTAGCCATCAAACATGTTTTATGATGATGGAAGGAGTTGTTCTTGGGATTTTTGTCTCACACAATGGAATCCAAGTTGATCCAACTAAAATTGAAATCATATTACAGCATCCAGTGCCACAAAAATAAAGAGATGTCAACATTTTCCTTGGCCATGTTGGATACATTAAGGACTTCGGTAAATTGTTGCACCTCTATTCACATTTATGCCATAAATAAATTTAGACACTATATCATTGGATACATAGTTTTCGTTCATATTGATCATGCAACAATATGTTATTTGACCATAAAATGAGTGATAAGTGGACAACTTTTTAGATGGACACTCTTGTTACAAGAGTTTGACGTCACCATTTTTGACAAGCCTAGCAAGGTTAATGTGGTAGCAAATTTCCTTTCCAGATTGACAACCACAATAGATGATCCAATGGTGGATGATTCTTTTCCAGATGAACATATCTTTGCTTTGTCAATTTATACCTCATGGTATGTTGATATTCCCAACTATTTAGTTGTAGGTAAAACACCTCCACAATTGTCACCCATGGAGAAAAATAAATTGGTCTATCATAGCTCTTCCTATTCTTGGATAGTTGGGTACTTATTTTATACTGGACCTAACAATATTATGTGTAGATGCCTTAGAGAGAATGAAATGTTTGATATTCTTAAAGAATGTCATGATTCACCATGTGGAGGCCATTTTGTAGCCAAAAGGGTAGCTATCAAGATTCTTAATGCAATCTATTATTTGCCTACTATACATAGAGATGTTATCAAACATACAAGGATATGTGATTGATGTCAAAGGATGGGTTGACCCACAAGAAGTCATGAAATGCTACTTCAATCTTAACTAGCATTTGCACCATTTGACAAGTGAGGGATAGATTTTGTTGGATCAATTTAACCTACATCTGGTAACAAATCTTACACCCCGGTCTACAATGATTACCTAACCACATGGGTGGAAATCAAGGCCTTCAAAACTACAAGGGATACCAAAATTGCCCAATTTTTGTATATAACAAAATATTTACTAGGTATGGTATTCCTCATGAAATAGTAATTGATCAAGTTCCATAATTTACTTCTAATCCGATAGCACAAATGGCCAATGAATTTGAAATTAGACATAATATATCCACCCCCTATCATCCACAATAAATGGTTAAGTAGAAGTTAGAAATAGAGAATTGGAAGGCATTCTAACTAATATTATCCAAATACATATAAAAGATTGGGCTACCATACTCCCTTAGGAAGTTTGGGCATATAGAACAACATGAAAGAAAATAATAGGATTCACACCCTATGAGCTTGTATCTGGGAAGAAGATAGTCCTCCCAATTGAGTTTGAATATAAAACATTAATGAGAGAAATTGAGTTAGATATGAATCTTGACCAAGATCAAAAGGATAGGTTGCATCAATTGAATGCACTTGATGATATATAGATGAAGCAATGTAGAATATTGAGATTGTCCAAAAATAGAGGAGATATCATGATTAGTATATCAAACCAAAGAGTTTAAGGAGGGGAACTAGGCATCTTTATAAGATTCAAAGTACAAATACCATGAGGGAAAACTTCAAACATGTTGGCTAGGGCCTTATGAAATTCAGTAAGTGTTCCCCAATGGAGTTTTTCAGCTCACAACTATCGATCCAATCCATCTTAAATTGATGGTGAATGGAAATAGGCTAAATTTGTATAAGAAGCCTTTGAATAAAGATGAAATTTTACTTAATTTGCACCAACAATTCACACCACCATCTCCATCCACTTCTCCACTACCTTACACTCCATCTTAGTCGGATGATGCAACCATTCCATAATCACTACTAGTCAAAAAGTATTTGCCCAATGATAGCAGATGAACCCTTTGGTTCACCTGCAACCATTATATTTGAATAAAATTCCAACTCAAATCACATGCATGCATTGCACATATTTTCTTTCTATTATTTTTTTGTATTTCAATTACACTCTAGGACATTCATTTGACAACTGACACATTGTGTCACAATTGGGACCTGACTATTAGTATTCATGCACAATTGCAATTTTCAAAAGAAATAAACATTTTTTTCTAGTTACATGTAGCCATTCAAAGCATCATTCTACATGTATCCACTAATCCCTTCACATATGTATGGGAACTTTATCTTTATATTCACATGTGCATGCCTTCTACTGCCAAAATTCAAGTTTTCAATGTGGTATCACCATGTCATATTTCAACTATCATCATCTATATCCTTTACATCACATCAACTACCTTTTTCCTAACTCACATATCTTCTGCATCACTCTCCACCAGCTCATTGAACATACTTTCAATCATTCAATGGACTTTATATAGGTATGGTCCACATTGAGTTTCATTTATGATAGTTTTGATTTTATATTCAATTTGACAATTCACATATGTATATTTATGTTTACATGTTATTTGTATATTATTAATCTTAGTTTTGATCGACCATACCCTACCTTCCTTGACTTTAGTTTGATGACAAATTAATATTTTAAGTTGGAGAGGGATATCATCTCTATTACTATTTTTTAAGGGTACCATCATGATTATTTTTGTCTAGGTAGACTTTATGATTTTTTTGTTTGTAATTTACCCAAAACTGGGAATCATTTTTCTTGATTATTTGGTGAAGTCTAGCAACACCTGACAAAGTCTATACCTTGGCTAATAGAGTAAACCAAATTTCACATTATAGTCATAAAATTACCCATGCATTATTGAGTAAAGCAAATTGAGTTAACTACAGCATTTGAGTGGATGGAATAAACTATAGAACCAAGTGAGTTGAGGATGTAATGAAGAAACTTGAGTTAAAAATTGGGTTAATGATTAAGCTGAAAATTGGGCTAAAGATTGAGCTAAAATTGGAAAATAGTAAGCATTGTCAGAAAAGATAACTCAATTGCAATAGAAGGAAGATGAATAATTAGAAAAAGGAACAATGGGTGGTGACCCTATCAAAAGAGAGCCCATAGATCATACCATGTTTCTCACAAACGTAAATTACTCGTCATTTTTTGAAAGAGCAGGTTAAATACAATATTGTTTGCGGCTAACAAAATATAATGATGAGAAGACAAAAGAATTTGCAACATCCTTTTGTAATAATGAAGCCATTGTCAAAGGACTAAGAGTTGATGCATCAGAGGCCACCATTTTAGAAGTCATTGGTCTTCCATGGACCGGAGAAGGATTCCCAGCATGCCCAAATGTAGTGCCAACGAGAGAAGAATTTGCTTACCCTAATGAGACTTTCGATTCAACCTCTGAGGGAACTCAATGGATTTATTTGCCTCAACTCTAGAGAGAAGTAGCATCCCAGATTATCAAGTATTTCACCTATGATGGAAAGCACTCTTTTCTCTATATTATACATTTTAAGTTGATGAGTCATCTTCATCATAATATGTTAATTAATGTGCCAAATTAATCCCATCATATGTTGAAAACAATGGCCATTTAGTATAGAAAAAGAGGAAACCCTCTTCCTTGTCCCATCATTGCTTAATTGATCTTCTAGTGAAAAGGGTCTTGTCTTCCCAATTTATAAATGTTGGCTGATAGGAGTTTAAACAATGGGATAATATTTATAATAGGCACTTAAGAAATGTTCTAGGGAATGTAAATGATAGGGTTGAAGGGTCTGGAATAATTGAGAGGGAAGGAGAATAGAAAAGAGGCATAGAAGAAATTGAAACCCTATTGGGTGAAAATTTTGTCAACTCAAGAGAGCTTACAAAATGAAGATTTTCACCACGGTATGTGAGACAATATCTCTCAAAAGGAAAGATATGGTCCCTCCTACTTATAAGGGAAGCCTCTCCCTTTATACTGCAAACTATATCTAATATTATCCTACCTACCAACTTTACACTAATCCAAGATGATACTATCACTTTACTCTCTTTTTATAGAGTAAGTATTAACCCAATTCTCTATTTAGAATGGATTTTCTTTCCTAAGGCTGAAAACACTTCTTATTTGTAGTGATATAAAATCTATACTAACTTAAAATTAAAGTGTCCATAAGAGTACAAAGCCTCCCGTTGCTCCCTTTTTTTCTGAAAATAGTTTTGGGATGGGAAAGTAATAATAAAGCTCAAAGTCTTCTTTTTATGACTATCCTATCAACTTTTACAAATAGATGACTCTTTCTTACACTAAACTTTCAAATACAACCAAGAAGCTCATGAAAGCTCAAAGAATTTCTATGAATTCCTATAAAGCTTCAAGAACAAAGATGAAATATGTGTAGCTCAAAGACTTCAACATACACTTCACCTTAAATGCACAAACATAGAAGGTCAAAGAAAAACAAAGACTATTGTTATCTATTTTCTTGAGCATGAAACATTAGCTTCAAAGGTGATAAGTAGCTCAAAGACTACAAGATTGGGTTTAAATCTCTTTCAAATAACACCACAATACTTACAATCAACTTTGAATAATGTTGTCACATTACAACTTGTTCCAACACAAATATTGAAAGCAACTTGTCTCTTTTATTGATTGAAATTTGATTTACATCTAAAAACAAAGATTTAGAGTGCTTCCCAAACCAACAGAGTTTTGTTGCATTGCCCAAAAGATAAATATAAGATCCTTATTACAATGAAATCCCTCATACATATAGAGGATAAGTGAAACATGAAACTAGGAAAGTTATAACTAATTTGTGACCAAGTCAAAGGTAGAGTCTTATTTGACTTAGGACACATGCAGTCCTACATGTGTACTAGTGTATACATAAAATGACACCTGAGGTGTCAAAAGCTTATTTAAAAATGACACTTTAAGTGTTGATTGAAATTACAAAATGCCATTGCAATAAAGATGCATAAAAATGACTAAGTGTCTAGAGACACATCTTTATTATGATAATCCTTCTTCAAAAAATCTTTGCATAGTTGTCAGGTAGCCTATATATCAGAATCATCTGGTATTTGTAATGTTTAATGCCACTAAGGATGAGAGGAAGAGAAGATAGGAGTCTTGCTTCTTGAACTTCATTGTCTTTTCCTTGGAGACGATTCTAACATCTATACAAGAATGACACTGTAGCACAGAGAAATCATCCATACTTGTAAGGTGCAATTCATCAACCATCTTGATCATTTGAACTGAATAGGATCACGTATGTGTTGAATTTGGTGCCATTAGTGTTTCCAAAACCCCCATTGTATCATGGTATAACAAGTGTAGATTAGGTCTACGACCCTGATTTGCATTTGTGCAATTGATGTAATTTGGGCTTGTAGGCCTGATTTACACTTAAGGCAAAGTGTGTCTCAAAGGAGAAGTTTGGGTTTGTATACCCAAACTACACTTGGGGAAAAAGGCTAGGTGTAGTTTGGACCTATAAACCCAAACTACACCTTGGGGAGAAACATGTGATTGGTCTAAATCAGACCTATAGGTCCGAACTACACTTAGAAAGTGCATAAGGTAAAACCAGGTGTAAGTCAGACCTATAGGTCTGATCTACATGTAAGAAGAAGGATCAAAGTGTATGGTGGGGTTATAAACCTGTCATGCACTTGAAAAGGGTAGAACTCAATTCACAGTATAAGGCGGGTTTGTAAACCTGCCATACATAATGGCAACCAAAGATGGTGTAAGGAAGGTTCACAAACCCGCCATACACTTAGGACATGGCAACAAAGGATTGCAAGGTGTGTGGCGGGGTCGTAGACCTGCCATGCACCGAGCCATGGCTTTTGGTGCATGGCAGCCCTACAGCCCCACCACGCACCACCCACACAAGGAAAGACAAGATGGCAAGGGAGGTGGAGTGTGGGTTGGAGAACCCGAACTCCACCATGGTTTAATGCATAGGGATAAGCGAGGAGATGTAATTCAGGTTTGTAACCCTAATTTGCATTGGGAATGGTGTAATTAGGGCTTATAAACCCGAATTGCACCTAGACACTTAGAATTTACAAGACATACAAAAGACCAAGAAATTTCAAATGAAGATTCTAAAATGGAAAATCACAAATGAGAAGTGACACAAATTACCTTGAAAAGCATGCAAAGAGAATATAAGAAACAAAATGGACAAAATTTGTAGGGTTACCCCAATTTTTCCAAATTGAGGATAACAAACCATCATAGGAGAAATATCAAGAGTCAATGAGGGTAACATACCATCTTCTTCCTCACCTACCCAAAACCCTAGGAATTCCAAGAGAAAAGAATTGGAACATGAAAGTGATAGTGATAGTGAGCCAATAGCTTCACTTGTAGTACCCATTTCATCATCAAAACAGAGCCCTAGACCTTCCACCTCACTTGAAAAGATGAAAAGAATTTTCCTCCTCTACAACATCAAAACATAAGAATAAAAATATTGAAGGATTGAAAAGCATGTGTCAAAGAGGCAAAGAGTTGTGGAAAGAGATAGGAAGGTATCAAAAAGAGGACCCAAAAAGGGGAAATCTAAAGAAAAAATTGAAACCCCAAAAGTTGAGAGGTATTCTTAGCATAAGAAGTCAAAAGAAAAGGGGCTTCATGAGCCACAAATTTCTAGAGAGATGCTCTAATCATCTCTCAAAAAAGGGGGTTTCATATAAACAAGAACCTCCCATATAAGATATTGATTCAGAAAGGGAATGCTTGTTTAGGGACCATGAGACTACTAATGAGGGTGAAGGGATACCAAAAAAGGAACTTATTGGAGAAAAGGTACAAGGGGAGAAAAAACCATATGATTCTAATCATGGGATAAATGATGACAACCCCTTCGATGCAAGGAAAAATACCACCAAGACACTAAGCTCAAAACAATAGGGGATAATACCCCCAATGTATGACTATGGTGGTGATACCAAGACCGATGTAGGGCCTGATATCTCTATCGGTATTGAATACACCCTATAAAGGAAGAAAAGGAGTGATGAGTTGTAAGCAGCTCGTAAAAGGATAAAATATTTGGAGCAATAGTTAGTAGAGTCCAAAAAGAGGAAGATGGGGTTAAAGGGCAGAGTGAGAGATTTTAAGACACAATTGACTGTCCAATAGAAAGAAGGGGTGGGATTGGATAAGTTAGCCAATTTGGCTATTGTATAATTGAAAAGGAAAGGATACCCTTCTATTAAGGAGAAAGATACATTAGTACCACTCAGTACACTCACCCTTGGAATTGCCTTATGGAAAGCACACTTGAAATTTGAATGGCACAAGAATCAGTAGGGAAAGGAAAATAAACCACTCAAGGTTGGGTATGAGGTATAATGAGAAGAGAAAGATGGAGAGATAAATAAATTGACTGTCAACCTTGAGAAGATGGAAAATTTGGCCAATCAACTCTGAAGTTGTTGACCCCTTGCTAGATTTTATGCCTTGTATTTACAAGATAAATTTGTGTTCTTCCAGATTAGCCAGCTACTCAACAATGCACCCATCTATATCATTTCAGCAAGGTCATACCTTATTGCCTACTCCAAAGTAACCCCAAATATACAAGACTATATGTGTGAATTCTACTTACACAATTTGGTAGTTCTCTACAATACCACTTGAAATCCCTTACTTTATGTGGGGTATGTGTGGTTAAAAGCACTAGCATCCTATTTAAGTAATGAAAGATACTAAGGGGAAATATATTAGGCCTATCAAGAAAGAGAAAAGTCACATCCATTAATGATTAGAGATGAGTGTGATGAGCCAAACAAAATTGTATTTGAATGGTTCAAGATGACCAACAGGCCAGAGGTTGCAATAAAAATTCATGAATGCAAGGAACGTGACTATCACGGGTTCAATTTTTTTATGTAGGAGGCATAAAAGGAAAAGACCCTGGTACATTGTCAACATAGGTGGTCAGAGTTGTCTAAAGAGTTCAAACAAAGGGAACCACATTCCCTTTATAATTTTATTGTCTTGGAGTTGAGAGAACGCAAGTATATGAAAGCCTTAGAGAATACATAAGCATCTTGGATTCCACTCAGATTCCATCCTCCTCTTCTTCTCTACCCAATACCACATTCAATAGGAAGACAAATTCTTGATGTGATAAAGGAAAGGGACCACCAGGAGTCGATCACAAAAGACAAAGGCTTTTATTTTCAATAGCTCTTAGGAGTTACTAAGTCCATAGATTACAATCTAGATGTCCTAGGATTCAATCTTAGGAATTAATTTTCTTGACGACAAGCAAAGAGAAAATTTGGGAATTGTGATGAGTCTTAGGATTGTCCTAGTTTTACTTATTTCTACTAATTTTATCAAACTTATCATACATATTATATGTTTTAATTATGCTCTGAATAATTTATCGCCTAGTTTATGGTATATACATGACATGTTTTTTATTAAGGATCAAGCAAGTTTTGAAGGAAACTAAAACCCTAATTACAACAAGCTATCAATAGCAAACAGGAACCAACATCCAACCGTCAGCAAAAACTAGGAACGACCTAGATAGCAAAAAATAGAAGAAAACTCCCAAAAACCAACACTAATGTAAATTCTTTAAGGTCTCATCCACTTCAACTTTCAACTAGAAAGCATTAAGGGCAAGTTTCTTAATGTCCTGAAGGTGTTGAATAAAATGAACAACAAGCCTCTTAAGATTGCCACATGTACGTGTAATGTACCTTTATTATCCTCTACAAGCATTTGTTTCCCCTTATTAGTAGCATCCAAATCAACCACCTATTCTAACTTTGATCTATTTTATCATACTTTCCCCCTAAAATCTCAATTCTTTCAGCACTTTCCTTACACACCTTGTGACTTAAAGAGAACAAAGTAATGAGGTTATCATTGACATTTTTCATCTTGATCTTCAACCCCTAAATTCTTTCCTCATAGTTATTCTTCATAATCTCAACGTCCTTAACCACTTTTTGTAAGAGACAAGATTTTTTACCTCGACTTCACCCCATGAAGCCTCCTAATTCTAAAACTTATCCTTTTTACTTTGAATGGAGTGTGATTTAATATTAATTTGGTTGATCTCATGAAAGAGCCACTTGTTCATCCTAAAAGAATCTATAGCTGTGTTCCTGGCAATACCCATGAGGTCAATTGGGCTCTCAAAATATGACTTAAATAGAAGGAACTATCAAAACCCTCATCACCAATCTCCTCATCATCCCCCAAAGAAATAGGGGAATATTTGTTCTTGTCTTTTGAAGGGGAGGGGAGGGTTTTCAAACATTCATCAATAAGTAAAATCAAACCCTCATGCAAAACCCTCATATATACAAGACATGTTAATATGAAATGTGTTATGTATATTTATAAATTTAATATTGTCAATATGTTGTAGATGATGATTTATGTGAATGAATGCTTGTTGTTAAGGAATAACATCAGCTTGAGGGAACTACACTTAGCCCGTTGCTTGAGAGATTATTGTTCACTCACAGCCAAAGGAGATTCACCCTGTTGGTTCGCATGGAAGAAGTCAAAGATTATAGGGAGAAGTGTGGTCATGCTAAGTCTTTGATTGACTCTCTCTACCTAGCAAACATGGAGAAATTTTAGCAACATAGAGAACGATGAGGCTATACCTCATAAATTTAGTTTAATGTACTTGTGCACGTTCTTGGTTTTGTTTTATTGCTAATTAAAAGAATTTGATCTATAATAGGGCTCATGTTAATGTAGTCATTGTTATAGTTTGAATAAGTCCTCAAAAATAGGGAGGAACAACACATGCTTTAGGATTAGTTAAACATCATAAATTCTCTTATCTCTCTCAGATTGTACACTAGATATTCTAATTTTTTGTGAGTATCATTGTTGTTGTTGAACTTATGAATATGAATGGACAATGAATATTACACTTTGATTTAGTGTACTATTACTTTATAGAGATTGCATTACTCAAGCTAGCCACTTGAGATTATGTGACTCTCTTCTACTTTCTTTCAAATAGATTAGTTCCATTTCTTTATGCATTAGTTAGATTATTTTTACTGTCTTAACTATTGTTAGTTAGTTTATAAATTTTGTTAATGCAGTCACTTAGATAGAGTTATGTTTGAAACCAAATTAGTATAGTGGTACCTGCAGCCACTGTTGAGTCACTCTTCAAGTAACCTACAGTAACTGCTATATAAAATGACTTCCATTTCCTACATTGTTATGATTTTTTTAGTTAATATTTCTTTCACGCAACAATAGAAAGCTTGAGAAACCTTTGTTCTGATTAATTAAAAAATAGGTTTTCAGGACCCAAAACCTTTACAACATAGATAGAGAAAAAGCACCAAGAAGAACAGTGCTTTAAAGACCGCATACAAAAAAACTAGCCAAAAGACCAACAAACAAAAGGAACAGCTTAACAACAAAAAACAGCAAAGAAACAGAGAAGGCACTACACAGTAATTTTCTTCAGCAAATCCTCCGCCTTAATCACCAACTCATCATAGGTGGCCCCGACGAATTTCAAGTCTTCCAGATCCTTGTTCGGTTTCTTTTCCTTCCTCTTGCTTCTAGTGCGGGTTCTAGGACCTTGAGCTTCCCTTGTTCCTTCAGCTTCCGGGTCTATGTCCTGGATTTCCTTTTCATCGTCTAGTTTGTTGATGAGGGTGTGTGTGTTGTTAGCTGAGATCTTCAGGATACTTAGGCTCTGTTCAGCAATGTTCTTCAGACACTCCTCAACTTTACCAATTTTGGTAACGGTGTCCGAGAGGGTTTTATCGCTAGTGTCAGCAAGTCTCTTCCTTTCCAGAAAATCCTTCTCAATCTTCTCAAACTTGGGGTTAAAAGGATCTCTGATGTCTTCAGCTTTGGCAATGGTGTTTTTCAGGTCCTCAATATAGTCGGTCATAGTGTTCCCTTCCCCAGTATTAATGGTTTCCAGGATCAAGACTCTGTTGCAGAGTTTTTTGTTTTCAACCTCAGCTTTCTTGTATCCATTAATGAGCCACTCCATAGTTTTGTTGGCAGCACCATCAAAATTAACTTTGAACCAGCCTTGAGGAGGGATTTGCCATTTAGCTTCAAGCCTTTTATTGTGGTTGTTAGGACCATCAGTAATCTTCATATTCCATACCCTCAAGATGTTTACTTCCAGTGAGTTGTTCGAGTAACATGGACCCTCAATGATCCTTATATTTTCCTGAATCGACCATTGGATTTTCTGGAACACGATATCCTGATTAAGGGAGACATCCCTAAATATTCGGTTATTTCTTTCTTTTCATAGTCCCCACAAGATGTGAGGAAGAGAGAGATGCCACAAACATCTCAAAAAAGAGTTAGTCCATTTAATATTCCAGGAGGAGAACATGTCACTGATGTTATTCGGAAACACCCAGGCCATACTAAAGCTCTTGAGAAAACTTTCCTAGATAGAGGCTGAGAAGGAACAATGGAGAGAAAGGTGGTCCACAAACTCTTCCTCTTGAAGGCACAAGACACATCTATTAGGGATGGCAATGCCTCTGCCTTTAAGATTGTCAAGGGTCAGAATCTTATTTTGGAGGATAGTCCAAAAGAAAAGATTGATTTTGGGGGTGAGACCCTTAATCCAGGCTTTTGACTAGTAAGGGTTGATAGAGAGGGGGGGAAAGGACACAATACATAGAGGAAACAGATAGAGTACCTTTAGAATCATGTTTCCAAATCAGGAAGTCTTCTTCTTTATTTAGCCATACCACAGACAGATGGATCTTGAGCTTAGAAAGGCTAGGGTGGATGCTTTCAATGTTCTGCCATTCATTACCAACCCAGTACTCAGCAACTAAGGAGCCAAAAGTTCTAATATAAGAGGGAGCATAGGGGGCCCATTCTTTGATTTCATTCAAGGGTTTATCAAAAAGCCAAGGATCCTCCCAGAATTTAACTTTCCTACCATTTCCTAGTTTCTAGATCACTCCTTTGGCTATACCTTCTTTACATTTAGAGGCATGATTCCATATGTGTGATCCATTAATACTAAGGTCCAAATGGATAAAAGAGGAGAGAGAGGAGGACAGAAGAGAGTACTTACTTCGCCAAATTTTACACCATTCAGATTCTGAATGAAACATTCTCCAAACTTGTTTGGACAGGAGAGCTTCATTTAGGGTTCGAATCCTTCTGAGGCCCAAACTACCTTTGCTTTTTGGCCTACAGACCTAGTCCCAAGCCACCAAAGACATTCTTTTCTTATCCTCAACCCCAGACCATAGGAATCTTCTTTGAATTTTCTCGATTGCATCAGCATACTTAATTGGAATTCTGAAAAGACTTAGAGCATAAATCGGAATACTTTGAAGAGTAGCCTTAAGGAGTTGGAGCTTGCCAGCTTGACTTAAGAGGGCTCCTTTCCAACCTGCAAGTTTTTTATGAAATTTTTCCACTAGAGAACTCCAGAAGGGATCAGGAGGTGCAATGCCCATGGGGAGACCAAGGTAGGTAGCGGGAAGATCATCAATCTTACACTCCAGGATTCTGTTGATCCTCTGTTGTCTTCTCTCAGGAGTATTAATGAAAAAAACTTCACTTTTAGCCTAATTGATAAGCTGACTAGAAGCAGAGGAAAATTTACAAAGGATGCTCTTCAAACTTTAACTTCTGAAAGCTTGAGAAACCTTTGTTACACATATATTGGCAACATCATTTTAGAGTTACATCCCTGGTCGGTAATTAGATGAACCTCCATTTACGACATTCGATTACCCTATCGGGTACTCCACCTGACATGAGTGCTTGGCATTATACACCAAGCATATTTATGTAGTGGAGACCAATTAGATGTCATTTTGGAGATAAATCTAATGACCTTATGACAAAAAATATTGCATGAATAACCAAAATCAAAATTTATGAAGAATGCTTCAGAGTAGCATAAACATCAAATGAATGGTTTTATATTGAATAAGTGACAAGTTTGAATTACCATAGAGGATTTGAAGACTTTTTTGATTAAATTAATTGATTTCATGAATGTGAGAAGTCTCATATGATGCAATATAAGAGTAAGGATTGTGATAATATCACCTATGTCATATATTTAGTTTGACAAAAGTGTAATCTAAAGACAGGCAAAAATCTCTCGAGGCAAGGTGACTATTCTAAGAGGTTTATCAACATGATCATTGTCATGATAATGTATAGAGAGTAAGTCTTTGAATGTACAAAGCATGGTATAGTTGCGTAGCATCTCAAGTATGTGGACAATCTTTATACAGGATAGAAGAGCCTTGTAAAATGATAACATGAAGTGACTGCTAATGACAATAAGTTCAACTTTAACAATTGTATCCACTGCAATAGAGGGACAGTCACCAAAAAATATAGTCCTCAAAATATTTACAAGAGGGTGATAGTGTTGCAAAGATAGGTGGAAAGTCCTTTCAAAAGTATATCCTAAAAAATATCGTGATCTTAATCAAAGAGGACAATGTGTATAGAGAAAAAATGAGACCATGAGAAGTACATGGTATATCTATGAAGAAGAGAGCTAATAATCAAGTTGACTATCATAAAACTAGATGAAGAGAAAGGATGATCTAAAGTAGTGGCATATTATGTCACTTAAATGATTTGTCAAAAAAAATCATAAGTTGAGTGAACATTTGAACTTGATAGAGGTGCAAAGTTTCAAAGAAGAGAAATGTGATAGTCATTAAGACTATTATCATGCATATCCATAGTCAAGTAGACAGATCATATCCATAAGTATGGAAAGATCTTGTTGACACAAGATTCTTGATCAAATACAATACATTGCCAAAGGTTTAAAAAGGGACAATGTTTTCAAGCAAGGACAACTTAAAGATTCTAGTATTCAATGTGAAGCGAAAGTAAATTCTAGGTATAATTCAAACTATAAGGCAAGGCCATAATAATAGTAAATAACAGAACTCGTGATGAGTATATGAAGCAAGAAACATCATCCACAATAAATGAAAGTGATCAAGCACATTATGGTCATAAAAGATAAAAGGAAAAGTCAAGTCAAAGTATGAAGATGGACACTAAATTCAAAGTAATTCAAAGATGCTTAGAAAGGAACAATTATAAAATCTAAATGCCTTTTTTACATACATAAAGATCTCTCAAGGATAGATATGCATTCAAACAATAGTTTCAAGGTTATAATCACTCATTTTGGAGCAGTTGGGAGGGTCTTTATTGTAAAAAAATTAGTTTCATCTGACCCCAAACAATTTGGAGGGTGAAAAATTAGTTGTTACAATCAAGGAAAGAATTTAGGGGCAATTGGTGAGCTGGTCAAATTATGGAGGAAATTCAGGGAGGCGTTTTTGTCTCTTTCAAAACATTTCCAAACTTTTAGGAGCGAATTAAGGATCCTAATCAACAAATAAGTCAAAGAGGGGGATTTTTCTTCAAGAAGGAACCTTTTTGGATAATTTTTAAGGCTCAAAAGTAGCAACAAGCAATTTGGATGGCCAGGAAGTGAACTCAACAAGTGGTATAATTAAAAAGGTCTTCTCTTTTCTTCACTTATTCTGGGGTCGTAAAAATTTGTTGCTCACCTATAAAGCACAACTTTCAAGCCCTCTTTAAGTTATTTCTTGATTTTCTCTTTGCAAAACATTGTAGCTTTAGAGCTCTTTCAAGCAAAAAGGCAATTTTGTAACTCATTTTGATTGTAAGATTTATTTTACAAAGGAGAACACATCTTTTGTACTTGTAAAAATTTCTTTACTACAATAAAAGTTTAGTTTGTTGTCTTCTATATGGTTGTGCTACTATGTGTTGAATGAGTTGCTTTCTTGTGTTTTGAGCATAAAACCTTTGAATCATGTCTAAAACAAACACATGTGGTCAAACAAATACATCTACTTGTAAGTTATAAACTATGAAATACACATGTAGGGTTGTCTTGTTGTGAAGAAATTGTTCTCTTTCCTTGAAAACCACAACACATCGGGATCTTCTTTATAAAATATTGATGTTTGTAATGTATAACTAGAAGTAGTGCGAAAAAAGCACCCTTTGTGAGTTATTATGAGTTGAGAACAACAAAGTGTAGGTTTGATACAAATTAGCTGCATCACCAATACAATTATAGATTGATTTCCAAGCATTCAATACCCATTTCCTCAAGATATATCAATTTAGAGGTTAGTTTTAGGTGATTGGGGATAGGAACTAACCTTCTCTAGAGGTTGATCTCAACCATCAGATCCCAAACTTTGAGAGGTCATCCCATGCGTCAACGGGTAGCTCAATTAATAGCTTAGCTATGATGAAAATTTATTGATAACACTTAATGTTTATATGTTTTATGTTTTGGTAAATTATATAGTGTGGTGTTCATTGAGGCACGTCATGAACCTTATGTTGTGCATCCTTGTGTGATAAAATGCATGACAATGATAATTACATTAATAGGGAAGATTAAGGTACAACATTGTTTTTTTTTCTCATTGACTTGAGTATCAAAGAGAATGGAATGCACCAATATCTAACAATTCATGTATCTGCATGAAATTTGAGTAGAAGTGAAGCACTATACTTGTCGATCTTATCATCAACATCAATGATATGTCTTAATGAAAGATGTCACTCATTTGCATCAATTTCCTTGTATGAATATTTCATACCGTAAACTAGTATTCATGTGTCATTTTGTCATGTATTGGGTATTGTACTTAACTTCAGCTCTATCTATCACCTCAAGGTTGATGGTAGACTAAGTAGGTGAATTAAGTTAGAGGATACACTTCACATGCATGTGATGCACTAGTCGTCCAATTGAGGGGAATATTTATATCTTGTTGATTTTGTGTATGACAACAAACACCATATTCTTTGGGCATGACATCATTTTAGGTGTTATATGGTCAATTATCTAAGACTCCCTTGAAATGGAATAGATCAAGGATAAAATATTATTGGTGATGAGATTTTTTAACATATGGAGTAGTATATAGTTCACATTCAAAAAAAAATAGCCGTCACCAAAAGATGCATGTAAATTTTGTCAAGTTTGATTAACATTTCTCTATCAATGAATGATTTTTTTTTAGAGTGACGTAGTGTAAGAACCCATCCATTATAAAAAAAATGTTATAATCGCACTCCTCATTTTATGGGATCATTCAAGATTTAGAGCAAATAGCCACATATTAACTTGATTTGTTTCCTAGACCATCACACAACCATCATAGTTTTTGCATTTCTATTTAAGGTAGTATATTTCAAACATTTCACATGTGCTTAATTGGTATTCTTTGCAAGTAGAGTCAAGTCGGCAACTATTCTAAGAGAATGTACACATTTAGCATTAGAGAGGTCTTGAAGGTTGACACCTAGACTAAGTTAGGTCTAATAGCATCAAGATTATGAGACAAAAACATGGGAAGATGTCATGTAGCTAAGAATGAATTATCCCCACTTGTTTGATGGATTCCAAGAATTGTACTAATTTTATGGGATGGGAATGTAATGCACCATAGGCATTATGTCTTTATCTTTACTTACACAATTTTGTATCATATAATGTATATGTCATTTTGTCTTTTGTGATCACTTTTTCTATTAACGTGATAAGGTAACTATATAAGACATTTATGTTTGATCTATTGTGATCCTTCAAAGTTGTATATGTATATGTATATGTATATGTATATGTATATGTATATGTATATGTATATGTATATGTATATGTATATGTATATGTATATGTATATGTATATGTATATGTATATTTATGTGTATATGTATGCATACATACACACATATTGATAATTTAGTATTATTTTTTGTATTAATGTGACATGATTGTGCATTCACCACATTATGTGATGGAGTAATGACATATGATATGTGTTAGACCTATGAAGCTCATCTATCTAAATCATGGGTGATTTGAGATTTGAGACATTTTATGTTGAACCAATAAATATGTATCCTAAAATGGTATATAACTTCATGGGATGTATAAAGGTATGCCTTATGTGTGGGTAAACTATTACCTTTATAAAATATTACAATTCATTTTGAATTGTTGGAGATTTGATGGAATTTAAAAGATCATTATGAAAGTGTTGATATGTTTTGTATTATTCAAGCAAAATAGTTGTGTGTATTTGTATTAATTTTGACATCAAAAATCATATTTGTAATGTGTAGAGAAAGTTGAAGATGATAATATATGATTTGGGAAATTGGATATTATCATAAATGAGTGTGAATGTAAAATATTATTAATAGGAAAAAGGTTAGAGATAAAAATTTGATTCATGATTAAGAAAGGTACCCATTCTTAGGATGCATATTTTAGATAGGGAAATATTTTGAAGAATTTTCATGAAATCCTTGTTTTATTCTTTAATATTGAAAGTGATTTTGTGTAAAAAAAAATCTTTCAGTTTGATTTCTTAGGAGTTTTTTATGAGTGTGTGGACATATTGTTGTAGGATCTTCAACCTCTTTAAATTCAAACTTCAACGAAAGAAATATTTTCTATATACATTTAAAAAGTATATTTTTATGATTTAAGAATTATAAAGAATTTTGAAATTATTATGTCTTGAAAATTGAAGATTTTGTGTTTCTAACACTTTTTCTAAAAGATTTTAGAAACCTCCACTAACAGATTCATAGTTTATTTTATTACTTTTAGGAAAATTTGAATTATAAAATTATTTGGAAGGGATTACATTGTGGCTTACTCCCAATTAGATGGAAAATGGAAAGGTTGTCTTATGTGCATGATTTTAACTTGCTTGAATGTGTTTTTACATGAATGTGTTCTCTATATTATCCATAAAATTTATTCTGCAAAATTTGTTAGCTTAGTTGTGTAAGATTGGTAGGTCAAATAGGAGGCTTGAGGTGTATTTGAATCCTTGTGAAATATACTCTAATAAAATTATCTTCACTTGTGAAGGAATTAGGAGAAATGATTGCTTGAGAGAGATAAGGTGGTATGGTGGTTCTTATAAAATCCTTGTGAAGGATACTTTCTTCTAATATTTATAACATCCATTTGTGAATCTAAAGAATTTTTGAATGTCTTTGTCAATCTCCCTATTACCTATCTCGAACTTGGAGAAACAAGATGGATACATCCCAATGTCATATCCTTCTCTTTTCATACCTTTGAGCTTAGATCTTGAAAAAATCCGTTTTGTATTGAGAAACCATTTATGTTATGTGTGTGTAGGAGTTGACAACTTGAGTTATGTGATTGTGCTTGATATCCATGTTATCTACCTCCTAAGCAAGGTGAGAGTGGATTCTTCAAATTTTGTGGTTAGATGGTAGACTTGTCTATGCTAGTTTAGAAATTTGGAGCTATGGAGATCTCATTGGACAAAAAGAACTCATTGGAACTTGAGGATTTCCTAATTTTACTTCCTCATTGATCGTATTCTATCACCATTAAGAAAATATGCAAAGTATGTAATTGTTACCTTTGAGAAATAAAATGGACTTCAAACATATCAATTCATGTATTTTATGGATTCTTATGTTAATTTGTAACATTATTCATTATCTCTATTTTGATCAAAAACAACCTTTGAAATAAATACATTCATTATAGCGAAAAATGTGAATTTACATGCAAAATGAAAAGTGCTTCTCATTATTTTATGTCTAATGTGCATTTGGATATATATAAAACCCATTGTTGTAATGTGTTAAATTCTAGATTTAAACCACCAATAGTTATAATGAAAATTGCATTATTAGATCTACTTCCCTTGTAGTGTTGAGATGACTGTTATACATACAAATTTGAGCTTGTAGGAATGACTTCCATGCATGTTTTTGAGTGAAATTTGTTCACTTATAGTAGGTCATTTTCCTTTTTGGAGTTAAGTAAATTGTGTAAAAAATGTTCATTTTGCAACTTTGTTGCCCTCTAACAATTTTAGTCGCCTAGTTAGCAAAGGTTGTTCATCTATTTGATAGGGGTAAAATCTAGTCACCCCTGTTACAAGGACAAATAGGACTTCCAATAGGGGCAAGCACAAATAGGTGAGTGAAGTATTTCCAAAGAAGTACAAAAGGCAAATCAATCTCTAGGACATGCTTTTATCTCATTACATTTTGGGATGTCCAATCATGATTTATAAGGCATTTTCAATATGTTGTAAGACACATTTGTATTCTTTATAATAAAGAGTGTGCTCTTGTTTGAGCTAGTTGGACTAGAATGGGACCCTAGTGTTGCCTTACTCTTCCAAATAAAATCGAGTAGAAAAATAGATGTCATCTATTTCATTTTTGTCAATGCTATCAAGATTAAAGTGAATAAATAGATGTGGCTTAATTCATATGCCTCCTCTTTTAAGTTTGAACTAAGAATTTGGAATATGAATTGTATATTTCCCTTTTGCATTAGATCTTATCTTACATCAATAGGTAGTGGGTTTAAGTACCTAGTCTCTAGTACAGAGTGGGACCATATCTTCCCTTGGGACCATACCTTTCCTATTTGGTGTTGTTATTCTAGCTTGACATAGGGATAAGACTTGCTATTGCAAAGTGTAAGTTGAAAAATATTGCATTGAAATGCATAGTACCTTCAAATGGTTTAAGACACATTGGGATGCATATTACCTTCAAATAGTTCAAGACATGTGTGTGTGTGTGCGTGTGTGTGCATGTGTGTGTCTTTGTGTGTGTGCATGTGCATTTGAAGTGTGCATGCATGCATGTGTGTGCGTGTGTGCATGTGTGCACATACACTGCACAATATTATGTTGCATTTGTTAACATAAAAAATTGTTGGCTATATTTTCTAATGTTTTGTCACTTATGTGGTTTCAAGCATTACAAGAAAACAAGAGACAGTGTACATACTTCAGAGCTTTCACTTCAACTTATATGTGAGCAAACATTATCGCCAACTTGTAGAATTTCGTAATGTAATCCTTTTACTTGACTAGTTTTATTTTGAATGATGCTTTTTAGATAAATTCAACTAATAATTAGGAAGAATATTTTATTATTTAATTTTAAAACTGTTGTATGCTAAAATTC
This sequence comes from Cryptomeria japonica, assembly GCF_030272615.1. Classification (NCBI taxonomy): domain Eukaryota; kingdom Viridiplantae; phylum Streptophyta; class Pinopsida; order Cupressales; family Cupressaceae; genus Cryptomeria; species Cryptomeria japonica. The sequence continues at coordinate 346,571,139 of NC_081406.1, forward strand.
ATAATGAAATTAACTAGAAATCAGAGGGAAATCATGAATCCCTATCCTAATAGAATTCAAACAAAACTCAATGAAATATAGATGCATATAGAATAATTCTAAACAATGTATAACTCCCTATTGTGCATCATGGCTTTCATTGCTCTTCTCTTCTTTGTGGTATGGTGGCTCTCAGATATCGCGCTGGCAACCTACAAGTGACACAAAGATTCAAAGTTCGTGATTGTTGAAAATGGAGATTGAATGCTCAATTTATAGATTATTGGAGATGATTGAATGAAAGGTGGAACAGAGTGATCAAGAGGTGGAACTCAGGTGAATTCACATGTTGATTGATAGTTGAACTGCTGATTTGGAGGTGAAACATAATAGATTGAATAGATTAAATGAGTCAACTAATTGAGAAAAAGCTGATTGAAAGATGAAAAAGAATGATTGGAGGATAATTAATTGATGACAAAGAAAGCTTTATTTAGAAAAAACTAACTAAAAGATAGAAATAGGAATGAAGAGATAATTGAATTAATTAATTGATTGAATTAATTAATTCAGCATGTGCTTGCACTTTGACTTTGATTTTCAATTTAATCTTTGCATGAGATTTAATACAAATATTAAATTTACTTTAAATTCAATTTGTTATTTGAATATATTTAGAACTTGACTTTGATTTTCAATTTGATTTTTGAAATCATGCACATGTATTTGAAATTAGGAGAAATTTGAAATTAAATGAAATTAGAAGAATATGAAATTAAAATTTGGGGATTTGGAATTTGAATTAAAAGAATTAATTAACTAATTAAGTAATTTAAAGAAACTATTTAATTATTTAGAAATGGACTTTAATTACATAATAAAGATTATTTAAATTAAAGGATTAAAATCACAATTAATTAAATAATAAATGTTTAATTAATATTTAGAAGAGGGTTAATGATTAGATTATTAGAAATAGAGATAGAAATTGAAAAATAATTTATTTAAATAATAAAGATTATTGAAACTAGGGATTAAAAATCGCAATTAATTAAATAATAAATATTTAATTAATCATTAGAAAATGGTTTAAATGATTAAACGATAGAATTGAAAATAGAATAATTAGTAAGATGATGAAGAAATATGAAATTAGAAGAATAAGGTTGATTAACTTAATTAAATAATTAAAGAATTATTTAATCAATTAGAGGAATAATTAGTACATGATCAATGAGACATTTTTAGGTGTCTACATTTGTCCCTCTTTGAGACAAAGTCGGAATGACATTGTTTCAAAGAAAACGAAAAAAATTAATGCCCCGGTATGCCTTGGTAACACTGTATAGTGTAAATATGCCCCCTCGGAAAAGGTGGTCAAAAATTCGGAAATTGAGACCATATTTTTTATATCAGTATAATGAGCAATCGTGTGAAGTTTCATGCATTTTCGAGATCGTTTGAGTAGCCTACAAGTTGTTTGAAGTTCACGGGGACCACGGGCGTCGGAGTGGAAAAAACCCTAATTTTGAGCTATAAATAGAGAGGTTGGCCTTTCATTTGCTCATTTGCATTGTGTTGAGTGCTTGGAGATCCTTGTGAGTCTTTTACTTTTCTGCAAGTATTTGATCATCATGGCTGGCTATAGGGCACGGGTGCACTTATCTGACCGAGTACGTTCTTATCAAAGACCTTCAGGGACTGGCGGCATGGTATGTTTCCAAATTTTTTGCTTATTTTTGTAATTTTTTCAAAAAATTTCCAAAGAAGTATTTTTTAGTCATCATGCATACACTTGTCGATTTTCATGCATTAGCATTAAGTGTCACGTAAACACCATAAGTGTACCACAAGAGCTGAAGTGTTACGCATTTGTTTATCTGTTTACGCATTAGCTCATATGTTCACGCATTCATGTTAAATGTCATGCATAATCATTAAATGTAACACATTAGTGTAAAATGCAACGCGTAAGTGTTAAACATTACGCATTCGTTGTAAATTGGAGTTTTTTGTCATGTGTATGATCAAATTTGTAATCGTGTTATCTGATATCTGACATTTTCAATTTTTTCTCTATGCAGGAGAATATTGGAGTGTTATACTGTCGACAAAGTAGACCTAGTGGACTTGATCTTCGATCTGAGTTACTTGATGAGGAAATTGCACATATCCGACATCTAGGATTATATCATGTTTTATATTTGTCAGAGATTACGACAAATGGGGCCTTGATTATAGTGTTAGTAGGGTGGTGGAGACAAGTACCTTCCATCTTCCTATTGTTCAGGCGTCCATTACTTTAGAGGATATTTGGCATATAATGCATATTCCCATCCATGGTGCGAGAGTTGTATATGATCATGATGATGGCATCGTTGGACTGTGTGCCCTTTTTGAGTGTGAGGAGCAGGATTTACAGATTAGTGGTCATTATGATATTCCTTGGGCTCGCTTGGACTATGATGATCTTACTATAGTATTGTGCAGTATCGTAGGTGGTTTGTTGATTCCTGACACACGAGGCCATGGCTTTCCAGTTGGAGGGGGCAGAGTGCTCCATGATATGATTGTCCATCGTCGAATATATGCTTGGGGTCCTTGTCTATTAGCCATGGTTTATTATCAGATGCACAACATTGTATACTTGGGATACCGATCGATCAGTTGTGGTGTGACATTGCTCTAGACTTGGGCTTGGGAGCATATTTCTATCTCAAGGTCAGTTATTCATGTTGACTTGCAGCCTGAGGAGCCATATACATATAGATATACACCTGGTATTAGACACAAGGTTTGGGGTAACACCTTGTACTGGAGACATCACCTTGATATCTTGCAGCATTTTATTTGGAGACCATATTTAGATTGCCCTCTTTGGGAAGATGATGCACAACACTTGCCTTTCTACAGACAGCAGAGATATCTTATTGGGAGGATCGTTGAGACGCAAAGGATTATTGAGATGTCTCTTCTAGGACAGGTACACAAATAGTTTGGGGAGGTATAGGTGACATCTGTTGTTACAGCGTACTTTGCTCATGTTTCTTGTGAGGTTTCTGATTGGGGTGTGTGCATACAACCACATGTGGTGACTACCAAGTTTTATGCTCTTCAGGCATTACCATGGGGTTGGAGTGCAGGTGCAGCAAATCCAGGGACTACTCCTGAGTATGATGCATGGTGGGCAAGACATAGGCCTATTCCACTGACTAATCTGACTGTTTCGATCATAGTGCAGCAGATATGACATCCTAGACAGTGACTGAGGATTGACGTGGGGGGGAGGAGGGGAGATGACAAAGGAGAGGAGGGTGAAGGGGGAGAGGAGGGTGAAGAGGGAGAGGAGGGCAGAGGAGGAGATGAGGGAGGAGAGGAGGACGTAGACATTGGTGGAGACACCGATTCTATGAGCAGTGGAGATGATGATGATTCCTCAGTGCCATCGAGCAGTGAGGATGGGGATAATGATGATATGTCAGAGTTAGAGGACGTTCCTTCTATAGAGGGGGGAGGAGGAGGACAAGGTGGTGATGGAGATGATGATGATCCGCAGATTCTCAGAGCACGGATTCAAAGTCTAGAGGACGAGGTTGCCAGACTTAGGCAGCGACGAGATGCTGAGCGGGAGGCATTCCACAGAAACTATGGTGCATTAGAGACCGAGAGAGATCGTCTTTATAGGGAGAGAGATGACACAGTTAGATGGTTGCAGATGGTTCAGGCTGCTTATGATCAGCATTTTTCTCCGGGTACCGATGCACGCAGACAGTCTAACACACTCTATTATGGTATATAGGAGGCTTTTTATTATCGACAACTCTACCATGAGGTTGTACCTGAGGGACAGAGAGCTCCTAGCTTTAGTGAGGTTAGAGGTCATTCTGGTTCTAGTAGGACTTCTACACGGAGGACCACCAGTGGTGGTGTCATGGGTTCACCTCGACATCCTGGGGCAAGATCTAGTGGGCGGGATCCACTTGTTGACAGAGGTAGTGTGGGTTGATACATTGAGATCATGTTATATGAGCCTTTAGGCCTGTTTTATGATTATTGTATTCGGGCACATTACCATTTTTGAGTTATATATATATATGATATGGAGTTTTTTGGCGGTGATCTATTATGCTTTGTTTTCCATGTATGTTGTATGATGCTATATGTTATGCGATGCATGTCTATATGATGTATAAATGATTGTTTTATGAATGCAATGGTTTCTACATGATTTATGATGTGATAATTGTGAATGCAATGATTTTTATATGATGCTCAAATGAATGCAAGTAACACTATACAAATGCAATTTACACTATATGAATGCAACTTAAAACTATATGGATGCAACTTTGTTTTTGTATGATAATACTAGAATATTCTTTTAACTCATATGTACCTTGAAGAAATGTTAGTAAGATGAAAGAAAGAAGAGATTGATGAAAGAATAATGTTAGATGACAGAAAATGATTTAGAAAAAGATGAAAAATCAACAAACTATCAATAAACAGATGAGATGAGAATGAGAATGATTGATTCACGAACTTGTGTCACTATTTATTGCGCAATATATATTCATCACTGAGCCTTATTATTGAACAATGGAGCTTAGCACATTAGTGTATAAGGAACCAAGATGTAAATATATCTCATTGAAGAAACAAACACGTAGCAGACAAGGAGTGAACCCTTCATTCTAAGAATAATGCCAGGGGTCGAGGTATGTGGGATAGTCACAAGCATAACTATCCTTGACTTTTGCATAAGATATTTGCCGAATGAACGTACCAACATAGACACCCACTGGAACTATTACCCTAGAACTTCATTGGTTCACACCACAAACAGCAAACAAAGAAAAAGATAATGCCCATCCCAGCTCCTCTAGTCACTTGTGGACATCCTTGAGTAGCATAGGAACATGACCTGTCGCCAAATGATAAAAGATAAAAACTAACTAGGACAAAATCCAGCAGCCATACTTATCTGTGTCTTTATTTTGATTGTTTGATGTGATAGTTGATAATGTCTGATCTCATAAAGTTGCAGACCCTATTTAAGACTGACTTGTCTGACTTTGAGTGTATCCTATTATGTTTAAGACAAGATAATGATCACTTGATATGGATATGATAGGATTGATAAGACGGTTTGATCAATTGATTGCAGATGTTTGACTGGATAGTCGTATCCTTTGTTAACTTCATGCGAAGTGGTTGTTGGATATCTGCTAGGGTATTTGATTCTTGCGAGACATTTTATTGCAAGTTTTTTGATTGATTTTTTATTATTTTTGGATTTTGTAGATTGATATTTGAATGTTTTTAGTAGATTTTTTCAGGACATTATATGGATGTTTTTGTATTTTTTCAGGACATTATAAGATGTTTGTGGTTGATTTTTTCAGGACATTTTCTGAATTTTTTTGGAGTTATCATGTTTTCTCAATGTTTTTGGATTTTTATGCTTTTCACTGTTTTTGGATTTTATGTTTTTCACTATTTTTGGATTTTTTCAGAACTCTATATGATTTTTTTAGGATTTTTGAAATATTTTCCCAATGTTTTTGGATTTTTCCAGTTATGCCCCCAGTGTGTAGACCTATATGACATAATGATTTGTAGAATGCATGTGGAGACAATGAATTTTCGACATGACCTACGTTAATGTAATATGCATGATGAAGATGTCGTTCCTATTCGAACAAGGATGAATGTGTTTGTTTAGCATTTTGTAATACACCAATTGAATTGGAGGTACAAACATTTCATAGATAAGCGGTCAATCGATCCTTAAGGTCCCTTGGAACATCCAAATTAACACACTTAGTGACTAGGAATTACAAATGGAGACGCGGAAAACTTCCTCATTGGTTCTTGAAACTTTGATCTTCTTTTGCCCATGTGTGTGCAAATGTGTTAATTCCCACTCTTGTGTTCACTAAAGATCCTTAGCATCCTATATGACTAGCTACATGGATTATTCTAACTCCAAAAGCATCCCGAATAGAGCCTCATTGCCAGCAAGCTTTTAGAGCTCCGACGAGGTTATAGACTGTAATCTCTCAAATATTGTTCCATTACCAGCAAGCGTTTATAGCCATGATGGAGTTACTCGCATGTCCACATAGTCAAGCTTTTTGTCACACTTTGTATGCGTGATATTTTAGTTATATGTCATTTCTCTTTTGCCTTGAGATGAATATTCAACATAGCACTCTTTCTTTTATATTTTCTTGCCTTGACTTGTAACTAATGAAACCTACTTGGGTTTGACAATTACAGCAGCACTGAAGTAGAATTTTAGATTTTTCACTATTCATATGATCAACTAGGTGTCTCGAATGAATTAGAGATTTTGTTAATGTGTTTGAGATATAGAAATTGATAGATTTTGGGTTAACAAGTCTCAATAGTGAAATAACTACCCAACCATAAGTAAACCGTCGTCACAGGGTAATGTTGAAAATGTATGACCTTAAGACCTCAAAGACTTCATGTCCGAATATCTAAGAAAGGAGATGACCCTTGTTTCTCTTGAATGAAAACGGATGATAAACTTGGATAGTTGTCTTGTTTTATTGATGCTTCTATATGTAAATGCAGAGACTATATGCCATGAAATTTGTGAATGTGGTGTGCATTTGAAAAGGAAACTATATGTGATGTAATGCTTTGAAGAAAATGAGATGCAATGCAGAAAGAAAAACCTAAACTAACCTAGCCCTTAGATATAATATTGTTTAAGGTGCATGTTGTTCATAGGGTCTGGGAGTGGATCTCCCTCCATGGTAGTCAAATTGTATGCTCCATTTCCTATAACCCTTGTTATGATAAAAAGACCTGACCAGTTAGGTTCAAACTTCCCTGGCTTTTCTCGTTCCGCTAGGTTCCTTTGGTTCTCCTTGAGAACTAGATCTCCCACTTCAAAATTTCTTGGGCATACTCATTTATTATAACTCCTTAGCGATCTATTTTGGTAACCATGCAAATGATTTAAAGAAGTTTGTCTCTTTTCATCGAGCATTTCAAGCTCTTGTAATCTTGCAACCCGATAGTCTTCCTCTGATATGATGTTTTTTAAGGAGACTCTTAAAGATGGTAGTTCTATTTCAATAGGTAGTATTTCTTATGTACCATAGACCAATGAATATGGTGTTGCTCCTGTAGGGGTACGTACTCCTGTTCTATAAGCCCAAAGAGCAGTATTTAACTGGAGATGTCAGTCTCGTCCTGCATCAGTGACAACTTTCTTGAGAATCTGTAATATTGTCTTGTTTGTTGCCTCTGCTTGTCCATTGCTTTGCGAATAATATGGTGTTGCAAATCTCTGTTGTATTTGAAAATTTTCACACAATTCTCTCATTTATTGATTTTTGAATAGACGTCCATTGTCTATCACTATGCACATTGGAATCTCGTACCGGTAGATAATGTAATGAAGCATGAATTTTGTTATTTGCTTACCAGTGGTGTATGTAAGAGGGATTGACTCTACCCATTTAGTAAAATACTTAGAAGCCATTAAGATGAATTTGTGCCCATTGGAAGAAGTAGGATTAATTTTACCAACTAGATCCAGCCCCCATTGTGAAAATGGCCATGGTGAGGTAATAGGTTGAAGATCCTATGCTGGTGCATGAATGAGATCTCCATGCATTTGACATTGTTTACATTTTTGTACATATTTATTGGCATCATTTTCCATAGTTGGCCAATAGTATCCAATTCTTAAAAATTTCTTTGATAGTGGCGGGCCACTTGATGCGCCCCTTAAATTCCAATATGCACCTCATTTAGGGAAAGTTGTGCTTCTTCTTCAACAAGACATCGAAGAAGGGTTCCATCAAAGCCCTTTCTATACAATGTATCAGCACTAATAGTGTGTTTGGAAACCTGACGAATAAGAGTTTTCTTTTGATTTCTAGATAAATCAGGAGACATATACTAAGTATGTAAGTATGTGTATATCTCATTATACCATGGGGATTAAGGACCCACAATTACACATACATATGTTGATGAGGGAATCTCATATGTCAGTATCATCAATTGTTCTACAATAAACTCAATCTGAGTTTCATTATTAGGCATATTTACTAGAGACCTTCCTGTAGCCATGGCATCGGTTGCCTTGTTCTATATCCTTGGAATCTGTTCAAAAGCGATGTTACTAAAATGTTCTTTGTAATCTTCTACCATTTGTTTATAAGGCATCATTTTATCATTTTTTGTGTTATAGACATCATTGACTTGATTTACAATCAGTTCAGAGTCACCGTAGACTTGTAAATCTTTTATCTTCCATTGTACAGTGGTATGAAGTCCTATGATGAGAGCTTCATATTCAGCAATATTGTTCGTACAGGGAAAATTTATGTTGAATGACCTAGGGACAGAATCACCTTGAGGGGTGATGAAAAGAATCTCATCTCCAGCTCCATGATTTGTATAGGACCCATCAAAGTATAATTTCCACATGGTGGATGTTGTCAATGTAAACACAGATTCATCAGGAAAGTCTATTAGTAGCGGGTGACTGTCTTGCAAGGGAGCCTCTTCAAACTGATCTTCTATAATCTGCCCTTCAATTGTCTTTCTGTCCACATACTCTATATCAAACTCACTTAAAATCATGACCCACTTAGCCAATCTTCTAGTCAATGTTGCTCTTCTTAACAAATATTTGAGTGGATCAAAACGTGCGATGAATTAGACTGTGTGACTCGGCATATAATGTCTAAGTTTTTGAGATGTGAAGATCACTGCTAGACATGCTTGTTCTATAGGAGTGTAATTAAGCTCATATCCAATTAGGGTTCTACTTATATAGTAGATTGCTCTTTCATTTCCTTGATCATCATGGTGTGCCAACAAGGCTCCTAAAGATGAGTTTGTTGCTGATATATATAGTAATAGGGGCTTTCCTTGAGTAGGTGGAACTAATACTGGAGTATTCAGAAGATAATCCTTTAAAGCTTGAAAAGCTTCTTGGCACTGTTATGTCCATTTGAAGGTGACTCCTTTTCTGAGTAAATACTGAAATGGATGACATTTATCTGCTAGTTGTGCTATGAACCTTCTTATAGACTGTAGTCTTCCTTGTAACCCTCTTAATTGCTTAAGTGTTGATGAAGGTTGCATATCCATGATTTCTTTGACCTTTGCAAGATCTACTTCAATTCCTCTATTAGACACAATAAATCCTAAAAGTTTACCTATTGTTACACCAAACACACACTTTTTGGGGTTTACCTGACATTGTACTGCTCTAATCGATCAAATATCTTTGCAATGACTTCAAGATGACCTTCTCTTGTCTGTGATTTAGCTATTAGATCATCCACATAGTCTTCAATGATATTGTGGATCATGTCATGAAATAGTGCCGTCACAGCCCTTTGATATGTTGCTCCTACATTCTTAAGACTAAACGACATGACGTTCCAGCAGTATGTTCCCCATGGAAAAGTAAATGTCATCTTGTGTTGATCTTCTGGTGCAATCCTGATCTGGTTATATCCTAAGAAACCATCCATTAATGAAAGCATTTCATTCCTAGAAGTTAAGTCAACTATCATGTCTATGTTGGGTAATGGGAAATCATCCTTAGGACATGCTTTGTTTAGATCTCAGAAGTCCATACAGATTTTTATGCCCCTAGTGGGCTTAATCACAGGTACCAAATTGGATATCCATTCTGCATAATCAATAGGTCGAATGAAGCTCACATTCAGAAGCTTTTGGAGTTCTATTTCGACCAGTAATGCAATTTGTGGATGCATCTTTCTTAGCTTCTTTTTTGTATGGTTTAATTCCTGGTAGCAATGGTAAATGATGTAACACCAATTCTGGATCTAGGCCTGCCATATCCACATAGGACCAAGCAAAATTGATAGGACGTTGTTTGAAAAATTGTATGGATTTGTCCTTTTCTTCCTGGTTTAATGATTTTGCTAAGTGAATATTATGTATAACTTCTCCTTCTCCTATATTGACTTCATCAGTTTCTTCCATGAGTAATGTTGAATTCTCTTTTTCAATAGGGAGATTGTCTAACTCACTCTTGCCATTGCGATTACTTTGATCCATATCTTTTGTCACAAAGGCACTTGCCTTTCCAAAGTATGTTGTTCTATCCAAGTCTACAGCAAATCCTTCCTTGTGATCACCTTGTGGAAACCCTTCTCTGACGCCAAGGAATTATGCAATAGCTTCATCATTCTCAAACCAATCTAGAGTTGGTTTTCCTTCTCATCCCCAATCAATCAAATGTGAGTGTACAAGGGTTAATTCATTGCTCCCTTATGTTGTAACAGATTCTGACAACATGCATACCTGGTTATTTGAGTGACCTGATATATTTTCATCATCGATAGGCGATTTGTGGTCCTCTATCATGTCTATTGTTTGTGAGTTGGAATCATGATCAGATAAGAATTCATAGTCATGAGAATCTGTCTCACTTTCTATGTATGTTTCAGCTTCTGAGGTTGTATCACTTATCTCCCCTTGTTCTTGCATCTGATTTTGTTGTAGATTCGCAGGCCTTCTTTGTATAGTGGTCACCCTTCTTAAGCCGGGTATAAGTCATCGTAGTCCTTCTTCGTCTGATTCAATGGGTGGAGCTTGAGTTGTTTCCCTTGGCAAAAGTATTGACAACAACCAAGGATTAGGCTCATTTACTGGTGCTAAGCCTGTGTCTGTTACCATATTTGCTTGTGCGGATGTTTCAGATACTGTATTGCTAGGTGACTCAGTGCTAGGTTCTTGTAGAAGTTGTCTCATATCTTTACCATCTAATTATGTACTAGGAGATGTTGGTGCTTTCTTGCTTGTCTGAGATGAAGAGGGAAATACTCGTGTTGACAACTGACTTTGAGATATGTACTCTGATGGTAGCCTTGATCTGTTCAGCATATCTAGTGTACGTTGTCTTGCTTATGTTATATTTGTTACATGTTTATACCCTAACCCTTGATTCTTTGGATTTTCGTTCGGTACAACGAGTTCTAATCTTCCTTGCTTTTGTAATCCCAAGGATGTGGTACCATCATACCCATGTTTTTGTAGCATCTTGAATCCATTGCCATACAGATCTAAAGGTAACCTGAGTATTGTCATGTCATCTTCTTCTTTGTATATCTAGTGATTAACATCTCCATTCAGAGATTCTTCTTGTAAATCTCCCCACCTAATGAAAGAGCATGAATCTAAGTATCTTTCTATTTCTTTTCCTTTGTCTTGTTTCATTACTGTGTTTTGAGGTTTCCCAGAAGACCTAAGAGAAAGAGATAATTGTTTTTCGTTTGAGGTATTTGAAATAGAGTATTCCCCACAAACAACATCCTTAATCTGCAAAGAAGATGTTGTAGGCACATTCTTTTGTATTTCTGTGATCGTTCATGACTCCATTTGTGTAGTGAGGGGTGTTGCTTGATTAATGGGTACCTGGTTATCTACACTTGCCTTTAAGTGATTACAATGTTGGAATGGATTTGGATCACCCTTTATAGTGATTTCAATGCCATTATACAAAAATTTAACACATTGATGAAATGTTGATGGTACAGCTTGTATGGTATGAATCCATGGGCGTCCCAATAACATGTACCATAGTTCTTTGTCCAACACTTGGAAAGTAACCTCTGTTGTTATAGGTCCTACTTGCACTGGTAGCGTAACTATACCTTTTGAAGGATGCTCTTCATCATCATATGCTTTGATGTTTATTCTTTTTGAAGGATCAATATGAAGCTCAGAATATCCCAATGCCTTAACCAACTTTAATGTACAGATGTTGAGACCAACTCCTCCATTTATAAGTACTCTTCTAATTCTTCTCTTATGTATGTAAGCTTCTAGATGTAGTGGGTCATTATGGAGAAGTCTATCACTGGGAATATCTTGTTCTGTGAATACTATACGGGTACCATTAGCCAAATTCCTCACCATGGATTGGAAGGCATTTTCATCTATATCTTTGTCAACTACTGAATCTTGAAGTGCTTTGTCTAGGATAGCTTTATGAGTTAGTGATATACGCAATAGTTCAAAGAGTGATATATGTGTTGGGGTTTTCTTGAGTTGCTCAACAATATTATAGGTCCCTATTGTTGGTGGTGGGTTTCATGGTACTCCTTGTAAAGTTACTTTAGATCTACGAGTAACTACTGCACAGTCTCTGTCTCTAGGAGTTATCGTGATTGTAGCCACTGTATCATCTCTTGTGAGGGAACTGTCTGCACCATATGCTATGTTATCAAGGTTCATTTCATATCCCTTCCTATAGTCATTATGTGAAAGTTTGACATCCATGATATGTGCTATAAGTTTATCTTCAAACCATCCAGAATGAAATGGTTCTTCATGCCCCCAATTCATAAGACAAAGATTCTTGTCTTCATCATATTTTGGTGCTTCTGACAACATTCAAATTTGGTTATCATTGTTGTAAGTCTCTTGATATTGCTCATCATTATCAAGTACTTCTCATGAATCATCATTTACTACATCTCCTGAGCTAATAGCATGGATAGTATAGTCATATGAGACTTTTGTGTAGTTAGTTGTATTGTCTTGTGTTCCCGATGTAGATGTCTTCCCTTTATCATGTTTGACAAATGGATCTTTAAAGATGGTATGACTCATGTTTGCTGAAGTTTTGTTGGTGTCAATTGTGATGTCACCTTGATCGATCATGTCTTGGATTAAGTTTTTCAATTTATAGCAACTTGTCATTTTGTGACCTTTAGTACGATGATATTCACAGAAATCACTATCATTCCACCATGTAGGTTTGAAAGGACCCGGTTCATATACTCTTACTTCTGGCAAAGTGATCATGTTTGTCTGTATCAACTTTTTTAATGCCGATTCAATAGGTTCCCCTAGAGGTGTGTAATTCCTTTTTGGAGCATTTACCCTTGGAAATTTTGTGTTCATAGTTTGTGCAGCGTTTACATTGGTCGATACAGTGTTATTATCTGTATGTGGACTAAATGATTGACTTGGGCCTTGTAAAGACAAAATTGGTTGAGTTTTGTTCACTGTACGGGCGTCTACAACACCATCGTTGGTCACATTTTTGTTTTTTGACCAAAATTTGGATTTATCATTGTTGTTGTTGTTGCCATATTGTATGAGACCTTGTTCTACTAGTCCTTTCTCACACTTTAAGGCTTTTTCAGTGATTTGTTTAAATATGGTCAAACATTGCATTTGTATCGGGTACTTGATTTTAGGGATTAAGTTTTCTGTGAAGATGTCAACTTTCTCTGTTTCGGGAATAATAGTCTTGCATCTCCTATAGAGAGCTCTCCATCTTTGTATGAAGGACGTGAATGTTTCATTCTCATATTGTTTTGCGGCACATAAGTCCATCAAAGTGACTGGATTTTCAATGTTATGTGAGAAGTTAGCAATGAAATGTTCATCTAATTCACCCCATGATGTGATAGTTGGTGGTAGATGTGAAAACCACTCCAAGGCTGAGCCTCCCGGACTTTTAGGAAACAATCTCATTAGATAAGTGTTTTCAGTTGCAACCTCTATACATGTCATAAAAAACTCTCTGATGTGATCTCTACGATCACCTTTCCCTCGGTATCTGTCAAATTTTGGTGTTTCAAAATGTGGTGGGAAAGGCGACATGTATAATGTGTGATCAAAACGGTAAGGATGTAAGTCATGCATTGTGTAGCTCTTTTTATCGTTACCGGTTTGCATAGTTGCCATCTGTTGTTGCAGATTTTGTACCTATTGGGACAAAATATATGTTCGAGTCAGGAGTACACTTTGCGCATGTATATTTCCCACAAAAGGATTTGTGGTAGTATAACTAGGAGGTTGTTGAAAGTTACTATAATTATAATTCCGTATGTTATGGGTTTCGCTAGGTACTATGAAATAAGCGACATGTGAACCCATGTTTGACTGGGTTGTACTCATTGTATTAGCGGAACCTGGATTTGTATTTTGATGACTGTATGTAGATCCTATGGAGAAACCGGAGGTTGAGTCGCACTTGTTGTATGAGGAACTTGTGTTTGAATAGGTGTTGAGACACTTGACATTATCGGTATTGTGTGAGAGGCTAGGATAACCTGTGTTGGTGTGCTAACGTTTATTGTTGAGGATGATGCACTTGATTGAGAAGTCACATTTGAAATGACATTTGTCTGTATAGAGGATGTTGGTACATTCTAAGGAAAACTTGAGGTCATCGCTTGCGTTTGTGTCATATGTGGTATTTGACTGCTATTTGGACCTAAAGTATTTCCTAGTGGTAAGATTGTTGTGATATCAAAATCTTCAGGTAATTTGGCCCCATTTTGTAATAACAACGAGAGATATTTGTCCCTACCATTATGTATAAGAGCGTTTAAGATCATAAGGACATGTGGGTCCTGTTGAGCTGATTCAATCTCTTCGCGTGTTAAATTTTGGTGTAGTTCATGTATCATGGGCATTGCCTAAGGATTTGACTGTTGACTACTTGATATGTCCATGTTCCAAGTTGGATTTACTGGCAGGTCGTTGTTTGTGTCCATCTTACTTTTTGTCTTTTGTGACCTTGTGATGGGCATTTAAGACTTCTATATGAGGATGGTTTAGAACCTAATGCAAGACGACTATAATGTAAGACTCTAGACCTAAATATGGAATATGCAACACTAGACCAGACTCTCTATTGGGGATTTGGATGTGAGACTCATTGAGTATTTCGAGATTTTTGCAACACAAGTTTTTCAAGCTCTTCTCTTAGAAGTTCTGCAACAATTTCTCTATCAATTTTACAGGCAATTTTATACTCTTTATTTAGCTCGTACTCGAATCCTATATAATTAGGTGTGTTTCTCTTTAATTGCCAGGCCAAGTTACCTAAACCGTCAATGATTTCTCATTGACTGTCGTTTGCCACTAGATTAGGTTGCTCGAAGGGGAGCAAACCATCACCTGGGAGACCCATTAAGACGCATGCTATGACTTTCTTGGATGATTATGCAAATGATGGTGGACTAAGACAAATGCATATGAAATCTAATAAGGACCAAATCTAAGGATGTATATGAGGATGATAATAAGGACGTAAATGAGGACTATGCAACTTATAAGGACGATAATAAGGACGTAAATGAGGACTTATGCAACTTCTAAGGATGATAATAATGACGTAAATGAGGACTATGCAACTTCTAAGGACGTAAATGAGGACTTATGCAACTTCTAAGGATGATAATAAGGACGCAAATGAGGACATGTAACTTCTAAGGACGTAAATGAGGACTATGCAACTTCTAAGGACGATAATAAGGACGTAAATGAGGACTTATGCAACTTCTAAGGACGATAATAAGGACATAAATGATGACTTATGAGGACTATGCAAGGACTGCCTATGGTCACAAGTATGTAAACTTTTGAGTTTGAAGAACCGTCCGATGTTTCAAGATGAACTTTGTTTCCAGTAATTCTGTTTGTAGGACAAGTTTGTTGTTTTCCAAATCTGAAAACAGTTGTTTGAAGGTAGATATAGTTGATTGAACTGTGTTCTGACCAACTGTGAGAATTCAGATATACGCAAGATAGGGCTTGAAATAGCCCAAATACTGACTCAATACTAGTCTGGTACAACGATACATATAAAAACACAGAATACAATCTTAGGCTGGAAAGTGGACACCATTCAATGAGGCCCCTGCAGCAAAATACCAAAACAAGACGAACAGATAGAGAGTCTGGTAGCACTGGCTCCACTCCACAGCACACACTTCTTGGGCATGTCAGTCTCTCTTACTTCGAAGATCTTATCGCCGAGGGATTTTTGTCTCATCCGCATTCCTGAAATCACTGAATGTAGGATTTGGGCTACTAAGTTGGTTCTTATTGTAAAATTTCGAGAGGTACCGATCCAACGACTGCTTCTCGGAGCAAGCCACTTAAGACTTTAGTTGAGCTTATCGGTGCAAGGAAGACCCCCACATACGTCGAATTCACTCAACACTCTAGCCGCCTGACCAATATATTTATATAGCGGCTCGAAAAACCCGCTCGAGAGTACGATGGGAGAGATGATATCCCCAACGCATCCCAATTTGAAATACCTCTATGGGGTGATGAAATCCCTGGTCAAAGATACCCCTCACTACTAAAATGAAAAATTCGGGTGTTGTTATCACCTTCTCCCTTTCTCCCAAGACCTCGAAGGCGGGTGGAAAGGTAGTTGTTGCAACAATAGGTCCACCCCAAACACGATAAAAAAGTGTTTTCCCTTAAATAAAATGAAGTGTGAGTTATTCTATTGATAAGCCTGATTCACGTTCATTTTAAAACCCAAATTTTAAGTGTGAGATACACGTGTATGTCAATTTTAACCAGGTTTATTTTAAGCCCAAAACTGAAGTGCGATAACATGCATGTTCATTTTAACCAGGTTTATTTTAAGCCCAAAACTGAAGTGTGATAGCCTGAGTGTTTATGATTCAGTAATAATTTGATCCTCTTTGTAAATTCACCACATGCTGCAAACAGATAATTAGTAACCCAAGAAAATCCACAAAAAATAGAAACTTAACAATGAAAAAATACGAACGCGTAATGATACCAGAGCGATTGCATGATTCTGTATGACCAATTGCGTAATTATGACAGAGCGATTGCGTAATTCTAACAAAGCGAATGCATGATACTGACAAAATGATTGTGTGATCCTATCTAGGCGAATGTGTGATACACAGACAAACCAAACAAAAAAAAAAAAAAAAAAGTTAATTCTGATCTAGAACCTACAAAACAAATTGTGATGCCCCAGCAAGATCTCTCATCATCCACTCTATGTTAAGCAAATCGCATTTTACTCTATACGAGAGAACTAGGTTGTTGTATTTGTCAATGGCTGGATGGTCCTCTAGATCTCGTTTCTTCTTTTCTGCCTTTAGGATTTGTTGATAGCGTTTGACTTGTCTTCTTTGTTCATTCGTCCTCCTAGCACCTGAAATCCTGAATTGTACCTTATGTGCCATAAGATGTCATAATTAAAGCATGTAATAAGTGTAAACCATATTCAGATTTAACAAATTTACGACAGAATCAAGATAGAACAAAGTGTAGCTAATGAGAAAAATAAAAAAGACAGAACACATAAACCAACCAACGAATGCATAACAGGATTTGATCGATTGCGTGACAAGATCTAGACGATTGCATGATGGGTTCCACATGAATGTGTGACCCTTTGTGCTCGATTGTGTGATCATGTCTATGCGATTGCATGATTGTGTAAACGCGGTTGCATGATTCTGAATCTGTTATGCAATCCCTACAAACCTGCAAAAACAATTAAAAAAATTCGTACGATCTACAAAATCACACAGAAAATAGAGAAGGCTAAATTGTTGTTAGTTCACGTCGGGTTCACCAAAATGTCGTATGCTAAAATTCATGATGAAATTAACTAGAAATCAGAGGGAAATCACGAATCCCTATCCTAATAGAATTCAAACAAAACTCAATGAAATATAGATGCATATAGAATAATTGTAGAACTCCCTATTGTGCATCATTGCTTCAATTGCTTCTCTTATTTGTGGTAAGGTGGCTCTCAGATATCGCGATGGCAACCTGAAAGTGACACAAAGATTCAAAGTTCGTGATTGTTGAAAATGGAGATTGAATGCTCATTTTATAGATTATTGGAAAGGATTGAATGAAAGGTGGAACAGATTGATCAAGAGGTGGAACTCAGGTGAGCTCACATGTTGATTGATAGTTGAACGGCTGATTTGGAGGTGAAACATAATAAATTGAATAGATTAAATGAGTCAAATAATTGAGAAAAAGTTTATTAAAAGATGAAAAAGAATAGTTGAAAAATAATTAATTGATGACAAAGAAAGCTTTATTTAGAAAAAGCTAACTAAAAGATAGAAATAGGAATGAAAAGAATTGAAATAATATATTTAGCATGTGCTTGCACTTTGACTTTGATTTTCAATTTAATCTTTGCATGAAATTTAATTCAAATATTAAATTTATTTTAAATTCAATTTGTTATTTGAATATATTTAGAATTTGACTTTGATTTTCAATTTGATTTTTGAAATCATGCACATGTATTTGAAATTAGAAGAAATTAAAAATTAAATGAAATTAGAAGAAATTGCATGAATATGAAATTAAATTTTGAGAATTTGGAATTTAAATTTGAAGAATTAATTAACTAATTAAATAATTTAAAGAAACTATTTAATTATTTAGAAATCGACTTTAATTAAATAATAAAGATTATTTAAATTAAAAGATTAAAATTACAATTAATTAAATAATAAATGTTTAATTAATATTTAGAAGAGGGTTAATGATTAGATTATTAGAAATAGAGATAGAAGTTGAAAAAGAATTTATTTAAATAATAAAGATTATTTAAATTGAAGATTAAAAATCACAACTAATTAAATAATAAATATTTAATTGATCATTAGAAAATGGTTTAAATAATTAAACGATGATAGAATTGAAAATAGAATAATTAGTAAGATGATGAAGAAATATGAAATTAGAAGAATAAGATTAGTTAGCTTAATTAAATAATTTTTAATCGATTAGAAAAATAATTAGTACATGATCAATGAGACATTTTTAGGTGTCTACAGAAACCATTATATTCTACATTTTGACTCTTCCATTTCTTTGTAACTACAAATCTTATCTAAGAATTTTGTAAGCTTTCAACTAGTTGCACTTAAATCTAATTCAAAATCTTTCATATACTTGTTCATAATACACAAATTTGTAATTCAATGAACCTCCTTGATTTCAACTTCTAGAAAAGTTGGAGGTATCAATCTTCAATAATGTACCATTTTCAATATGCCTTTGATCAACTTTTCAGGCCATCTTCTTCAAATGACAAAATCCATATTTTTCCTCAACATCACTTCACCTATTCCTATAACTACTCAACTATATGTTTCCACAATGTCTAATTTCGCTTGCACGACTCATTATAGTAGGATCAACAACTTTCCATGGTCAAACTCTTCACCTAAGAGGCAATCTGTATGCCATTTGAACCATTCTTCACACTTTGAAACAACTATTCTGCTTATTACAAATTTTCAAGTTTTCCTCTAATACCATATCCAATAACATAGTAAAGTTTAATCTGAATAATCATCAACCTCTCGAGTGGGTCAACGTGTATAGACATTTCAATCTTAAAAGTCACACTAAAATCTTCCTATCTTGAGAATGCAAAAATATGCATGCAAGCAACAAACTAAAAATTAACTATTCCAATAGTTTCCTACTATTCAAAATCTATAAAACTACAAAAGTTCAGTGTGATTCCCCAACTACCTTATTCTTCAATATCTTTTGCCAAACAATCTATTATTCATGTTCTTTCCTAAAATTCAACTTGTCAAAAGTGTTACAAGAAAATCTACAAGATGAGGGTAAATCAATTCAACTTTTCTTCATTACAAGATTTTTTTTCTAGTTGAGTTCAAATAAATTTAAGAGCTATTCTTTAAACCATAATACTTGCCACAATAACTATGAGATTTGACTTCACCATGGTTCCATTGTCACAAATCCTAAGCTTCAAGAAAGTGGCCATTCAATGCCCCAACTGTAACTGAAGGAAGCCCATGACAGTTGAGAAGTGCCCATGACAGTTGAGAAGTTGGACCAATAGTTTGTCTCCAATGTCCTCTAGCTCTTTCCCTTACAATTTTTTGCACAATTTTTCCTTTTCTCTCAAAACCAATCGATGGGATTCTTCTGCAAAATTGAACTTAAATAGGTCATGATGGAAAATTGAATGCCATCCACATACCTAGCAATTCTCCCCTCTTCTTTACAACCAGATGATATGGTACACTGGCAGAGGATTATTTGTTTTTCTCAAATTTTACCCTTCAAATCCTATAAAATGATAACCTCCAGCAAAATTTATTCTTTATTTTATATTTCTTGTAAGGATAAAAATAGGTTTTGAAAGGGCCCAAACCCTTTTCAAGTGAAACACAACAAAGGCAAAAGCAGACCCCAAGAAGAGCAGTCCAGCAAAGTGCTAGACAGGAGTTACAACATTGCTGCAATAAGGCTGCAACTGAACCCACCATTGCTTCTTTAATTTTTAAAACATCATATTACATGCATTAATTTCCTCTTCTGTTTCATCCTCATTGATAATCTTTCTACCAAACAATTGCATGCCTGCACGCCTTCCACTTGGTTCATGCAGATTTAATTCAACAACCTCAACATGCTGTTGTCATCGCGAGGCAAAAATGTGATGTCCAATGGTCTTTTGAACATGATTGCAAACATGGCCATTTGAAGGAGTTCAAACGTGGTAATTTTTCCAAAATGAAACAAAATAATATCCAAATTAATGTCATTGTGAAACCTTAAATTTGAGTTTGAAAATTGAGGATAATTTATTTTTCACAAAGATGTTCCTGTATCATATTCAAAGAATTAAATTTTGGGCTGCGGAAAACATTTGGCAGTAACCAAAGATATATACATGGCATAGACTAATACTTACAGATCATTAAATGAAATCTTTGGTGTATCCAAACAACTCATTTATTGACAGGTTGAAGGAGTTACAGCATCTGAGACAAATTGTTAAAAGACTTTCCACTAGATTGTTCTTGTTAATAAACAAGATAAGTATGTGAATTCCATTTTCGGTTCTAAAGAAATGTTACTAAGGGTAAATGAAGACACGGATGTTGAGAAAACAGGGGCTCAACGGAATTAACACAGATGGATTTAAGGATTTAAAAGAACAAGTAAAATAAAAATCTGATCAAACTGCCAAATCTCTCAAAGGAATCATATAAACTGGTCTCTTAATTTGTCCAAGTTAAAAAGCAAAAGTTGATTGTTCCAGAAGGCCGACTTTTCAGTTATTATTCCCTCAGTATTGCACAATGTTTGACTTGCAACTATTTTTCGACAGCTCTTGAAGCATACAATCCAATAATACAAGAATGACTAAAATCTGGCATCAATAGTATGAGAACCACTCTCTGCTGATTCTGACTGATGTTTTCGGAAGTTTATGCAAAATAAACATTGCTAATGAGACAGACTTCTCTTGAGTTCTCCCATGTTGCCCAAATTACTGATCTGATACCAAATGTTAATAAACCAAAAATTAAAAATACAGAAATATGTTAAACATTTCATAACTCCATGCACGAGATATATGAGACCAAATTTCACTAATTTTCAATATTACTCTGAACAGAAAATAGAAATATCTTGCAGTACAATTGCACTGTAAAATATTCCTTGACAAAAGACTCCAAGATATAACCTACTATAAGATTCAAACCCTGCTATCTTAGTCTAGCTACTAAAGAGAAATGATACACGATCCATGATCCTCGTTGAATTACAATGATTGCTTCCCACTATATATAACCTCTTATCTAATAGAAGTTGAGGAGGGTAAACCCTTCATGCATTATGCCTACTGAAAACCAAATATAGAATATTTCACATGTTAATCATTTTTAGTTGAAACATTACAAAATTACCCATTGGGCCCAATATCTAAACATGAGTTATACAAATGCCTTAAGGCAGCAATTTCATAACCTCACACATCATACTAGAAGTATAGCATAGTACAAATTGAGTATTTCGTTACAAAGTAATGCTGGAATTGACACAAACAATATTGCTATGTAAGGCACATAAAGATTGAGTAGGTAGCAATGGCATTGTCAAATTAGAAATCTACAGCTAACCAATACAACCATGAACTAGACAAATCAAAGCTCGGTGCTATGAACTGATAGATCTACAAAAATGCTGTTCCAGAAAACACTTTTTCAGCTGATCCAGTCATGTATACATGATTATCTTTCTCATTCCATTCAATCTCTAGCTGGCCTCCAGGCAAATCAACCAAACATTTCTGTTCTTCCATAAACATTTAATTAGTAAATTACAGTAACATATCCATGAGAGAAATTAACACAAACAATTGCTTCAAGATCATTCCAAACTTCCAAGTGTTCAATTTATTAGTGATACCAACGAATGAACATCTTACCCTTTCTGAACGACCTTCCAAAACTGCTGCAACAACAAGAGCACAGGCACCAGTCCCACAGGCCAGTGTTGCTCCTGCAAAAGTCAAATCTACTAATATATCATCTGCATCGATTAAATGTTCTTTTGTCACGACCTGACTTAGACCCTAGTTAGATTTACTTTATTATGCCAGATACTTATACTGTTTACATTTTGCACGTAATTATTTGATTAGCTTTTTAATGATGTTAGATGGTATTTTGTGGTTTAATGACATTAATGATGGTCAGTTATTTTATAATATCGTTATTTAATGATGATGAATTATTATTTTCAATTATGATCATTAATGATATTAATGCTTTAGCTAGATTTTAAACCTGATAATATGAATAATGCATTTTATTATCGTGATCTGATGACCTTTTGTTGAGTTGGAGTAAGTTGCAGGTTAATCGTCGAAGGCAGACATATACCCGAAGAGGGGTTTTTCTAGCTCGCCAGTAGCAACCTAAGTATTGGAACCTTGTGCAAAATACCCAATTAGATAAGCAATTAATAAATTAAATTAGGGAGTTTAATATAAAATGATAAAATAAAATTATTAAAATAAAAATAAAATAATAATAAGGATAAATTATTGAATATACAAGTATTTAATATTGCAATCAAGCTAGAAATTAATTATAATATAATTATTTAAAAGTGAGTAATTAAAAAATATAAGTTATTTGATAATTAAATTACAAAATAAATTAAAGCTATTTAAAGAGATAACATCTTGTAAATAATTAGAGGACTAATTTTTAAAAAAAAGGGATTAATTCAAGGAATTTATTAAAATATTAATTAATAAAATAATTTAAATATATATGTATAATCAAGATTATAAATTATATTTTCGACATGCAAGATACAATGCATGAGTAAATAGTAAGATACTAAATTTAGGGAAAATTGTGACGACATGCAAGGCATGATGAAAACTAAATAGTTAAATTAGTAGATTATTTTCTTTAAAACTAAATCTTTAAAATCATGCTAACAAATTTGTGATTTAATTTAAGAATTATTTTGTGAGTTCTAATCATGCATTTTATAATTAAAAATTTAGTTTTATTTTTAGAACTTAATCATGCAATCAGTTAAATTTTATTTTTAGAAATTTAATATTTATAAATATAGGGATAAATCTCTTATTTGATCATTCCAATTCTTTTTGAGCTTCTTGATTCGTGTGATTGCTGTGAAGTCGACAAGGTAGATTGAAGAGATTGTTTAAAATTTGGGAAACGCCTGCGATTCTTCTTTCTTACAGCCAGGTTCATTTATTTTACATATTTTATTGAGTCTTTATTTGATCTTTTTCTTTTAAAATTGGGTATTGTGGATTTAATGCTAGTTTGTTTGATGTGTCAGTTGTGTTGTCAACACCTTCTTCTCGATTTATCATAAAAAGTAGAAACTGGGTTTTTAGGAAATTTACTAGGTTTTTGTGTTTCCAATATTTTTAGTTACTGTAAAAATTTCAGAGAAATTGGGATCTGGGTTTTTAAGAAAATACTAAAACATTACGACTGTATTTGGAAAGTCTTGATAGTGGTAAATTCTAACTTAAATAGAGATTCTTAATTTAGAATTATTGAAAATATTAAAATTTAATTTTGATTTGAGGAAATTATATTATAAAGGGAAAATTTATAAAAATCTATAAAGAAAACATATAATAATATTATTCTGACATTAATCCGTGGAGGGTTAATTATTTTTCTGTCTATGAGGGATGATTATGGAACGAGAGTGCTTGTTTATGGGTTAACCAGGGAAGGGTGATTTTCTTCACCTCCCCAATAGGGTAATGATGGCCATCATATTTATTTATTTATTTATCTCTCTGCCATAACACATGTAGTTAGTTCAACCAGGATGGGTTGTTAGTTCTACATGATTGCACAGGATTCCTTTACTACTAGTTGGTACCGGCTTGCTAGGATACTCCGTCGTGAGGGACGGGAGCTTATCAAGAGCACCGGGAAGCTTATGCTTCATTTGGTTGGGCAGATAAAACGCCTGGGTCATATGTCTGTCATCTGGTTTGCGAGAGGAGGTTATCCAGGTCAAACGGAGGCGACACATCCGGAGACAGAGAAAGTCAGAGATTTCAGATAAAATTTTATGTAATAATCATATGATGTATATTTTTATCCTAGTGAAAAGACCAGGATGGTCACATGAAAAGTTATGTAAAGACCTATAAGGTCACATCATGTAAAGCAACAAGAAGTCGCCATGCAATGTAACTAACAAAGAAAAGAAGAGAAAAAGCTACTAACATACTAAACCACTAACATGCATGATTTACTTTCTTAGATTAGTTTTCATTTACGCATGCATGCATGGTCATATTTAATTATCTGATAGATTATTTAATTATAAGTTTTTGCATGTTAATTTAATTTGTAATAATTTCATGCATACGATTTACGATACAAATGCGCATACATAACTCGACATCTTAACTAATTATGGTTTGCATTCTATTCAGTCCTCATGTGTAATTTTAGTTTGTTATTTTCACATGCACATTTAATTTCTACATGTTATTTATGAGTTGCATGGGTGTTCAGTTACTTATCTATTACTTGCATGTTGATAATCATTGCTTTTGCATGCGCAATAATGGTTAATTTAATTTTTAATTAAAACAGTGAGTTTAAGTTTGGTTTAACTAGGGTTAGGACAAGTGGGTCCTTACATCTTTGAATGTAACAATGAGATATTATCTAAATAACAACTTAAGCAAAGGACACTGTAGGAAAACTTTTGTTATCGGATAAAAAGGGGTACCGATATATGAGGAATGTTAGTTATCTGATAAACAAAGAGAATCAAGAAGTAAGGAATTTTAGTTTCTTTTTTATTTTCAAGCTTAATCCAACGGTCAGCAAAGGGCTATATTTTGTTTTTATTATGCATGTTTCCTTGAATAGGGAAGCAAACATGTTGTGGCATTTCTATAAGGCCTAAGTTAATTCTCTGCTTACTGGTTGATGATAACGAAAACCAGCTTGTATTTGACAAAATTGATGAGCACACAGTTATACTGAGGGTGGAGGGGTAAATCAATATAAGACAATCTTCTACTTATTAAAATTTAACAATCACAATAAAGAAATTACATAAGATCTAACAAATAGGAAACACAAGGTTTACATGGAAACACTTTTGGGGGAAAATCACAAAGAAAGACTGCTTGAATCTATTGACCAAATACAGCCACAAAATAGAATACTCTTACAAATCTTTGTAGGCAACAACCCACTTAAGACACCAATCCCCACTACTAAGCACCAACTTAGCAAGAGACACAAATCTCTTCTATTACGAGCTACCAACCTCTTCTAAAAAAAATTCACCTTCTGGATGTTGAATCTCATTTTGACATCAATGACCATATTTCCAACAATTTCCCTTCTTGAATAAAGCACACTTTTGAAATCAATGACAACATTTCCAACAATCTCCCCCCTTGTCATTGATGGCAATCTTACAAAGAATAAATCATCTGTGAACACAACAAGAACACAATACTCCTATTTCTACAATGATCCCCCTTTCTGTAACTCTCCCACTTTGACATCAATGGAAAGGGATGTCCAATACTTTCGCAAAGAATCTCCCCCTTTCTGTATTTCTTTGTAATGTCCCCTACTTAGTTCAAGACAGTTTTAACCGTAATTAATCGATTTCCAATATATTTATAACTTAACTAAATCGGTTAAGAGACAAAACTATCTTAACATGAATCAAATCTGGGATGTTCTATCCTTTCTTTAGTCTATCAAGTACTTGCTATCTTACCATACTAAATAATTAATCTTATTCTGATCCAATTTATAAATCCTTTACGTATTTATTAATTACTAATTATATGAATTATTAATAATTTTTTAAAGGTATCATATTAATTATAATTATTATATTAATATTTATTATTATCAATATCTATATTTACAATCCTTATATTATTCCTTACTCTGATTTGAATATATACATAAATAAATAAAGTAATAAGTAATATTACCAATTATTTATGTATTAGCTGATATCCTGGTAGTAATATGTTTACTGGTTGGTAATGGCAGACAGATCTGATGCATGTCAGATCTGGTCTGCCACTGTCATGATACTTGGTATCCTTATTAAATACATATTGCACTCTATGTTAATATTTCTATTAATATTAAATTCTGCATAGAATTATTATCATACTTCATATAGTACAATACATTCCCATGCATACCATCAAGGTCAAGGATAAAAGGATGCTACCACCTGTAGCTTTATACAGTTTTGATCTGTTTTGATCGGTGCTATTTCTGATGTAAACTTTAAAGTATGCAACCTATTATGCGGGTGGCAATAATTCTCAAGAGAGCAGATCAAATAGGATACAAATAAACAAACAAAAACTCCCATTCGATGATTCCTTGGAATGACTTCGTTCCTCATTAAATATCTTGTGGGATTGAATGGATGCAACCCTTCCTTGCGAATGGACACATCCTTGTCTTGATTGCAGTTTGCAAATAATATTTATTATTGTCTTTTAGAACTAATCACACTCCTTAACTTCTAATCAGATCACAGCTCTTCACGAATGAATCGTTATTTTGTTAATGTTCGTGCCTTTCTATAATCGCTGTTGTATTATTGTTTTGCTTAATGAATCGTGGCATTGGAAAAAAATGAATCATTGCCATCTTTTAATGAATCACTATTTGGTGCTTGTGTCACTTACTCGCACTATCCACTAATGAATCATTCTTTAGAATCTAACTAAATCGTTCTTATTAATGACTTAATCATCCAAGCCAAGGCACCTTTAGATGCTTGATCTTTCAATCTGTAATCTAATAATATCTTTTTACCAACAGAAACATTGTATGAGGTTGCTATCTTAATCAATTGCTTAGAATATTAATTACGGTATACCATTGTTGTCTTGTCATTCTCCAATATACTCAATGTTGTATGTTAAACTGATGCAATTGCTATACGTTAATGGTAGTTACGTTCCCTTGTAATCAAGTCATTGCTTTTAGTATATGCATAGGATTTACAATATCATCTATGTTCTTTAAAATTAATCTCTTTGGCATACTTCCTTAATCTGATAACATCTCTTAATGCCAACTAGGGAAATCATCTTTTTATTAAGACCTTCGTGATTTTCCCTCATACACTTTGATTCTTAATAACTACTTAAGCTGTAGAATATATCTTCATCAAGATGTGTATGTATTCTATACTCAGAAATATCCGAGTCTATAATATATTGTAGGCTGATTGTTAATAAATAATAATATTATATTAATTTAAGATTATTAATAAATTATGTTTTATGTAAGTAATAAATAATAGTAAATAACAAGTTAATAAATAATAAATAATTTGTTGGTAATTATTATATTAATTAATAATTATTATATATATAACTATCTAGGAGGGGACATGACAGTATTATTATAATATTAATATTATTTTTATATTAATGAATGATTAATATTACTATTAATATTATTAACATCAATTATTAATTATATAATAAATGATAATTTATTATTATGATGAAGAATCACAAAATCTATTATTAATTACATCACCAGGATGTGGGGTTATGACAACCCTCTCACTTTAGATGAAAATCGTGGAGTCTCATAAATGAGACGATTTTCCAATATTATTAAATGTTAATTAATAAATGTTTTAATTATCGTATTTATTTAATCACAATAATCCAATGTCCAAAGAGGGGTTATGACATTCTTCCTCTTGACATCAATGGCATCAATCTCCCTTTTCATGTAACTCTCCCTCTTTCTAAAATCCACCAACTGACCTGTCTTCTGAAAGCACATCACCAAGAAATCTACAAGGCTGAAAGGTAACACAGTCATTAAACTCGAAATTTCTACCTGAAACTCCAAACTTGACATACTGTTCTACTACCTTATTGTCTTTCAAAGTGAGAAACGTGCTCTTATTCCCTGTCATGTGGCTTGAGCATACATTGTCAATGTACCATTGGTTTCCTTCACCTTGAGCATGAAAAGCAGTTTGCACTAGCATAGACTTATCTTTCTTTTATTTTTCTTGCATGTGCTTCCTTTTATAAACTTTTGGAGGTTCTTTCTTCTATTTAGCAAGGGTATCCACTTTCTTGTTCTATTTAGGAGGTTCCACAAAACAACTTCTACAAAAATGTGCTACGTGACCAAAGTTGTTGCACTTATAACATATGATATTGTAATCCAACAAAAGAGCAAATGAATTGTAGTTTTTATTTAAGAACCCAAAAGAACTTCTAGTTTTGTTCCATATAAAATTATTACTTGCACATGCCCTACAATTCGTTGCTTTATGACCAAACTGATTACAAAAAAAGTGATAACCAAAGAAAGAACTTTGAAACCTAGACATGTGAGACTGCCTTGTAGGAAAAGATCATCTAAATGTATTTTTATCCTTCTTGTCCTTGTGAGAAGTGTTGGTTTTCTAAAGAACGTTGTTCTCTTCCTTTTTGTTGATTTCGTTATTGATGGACCCCTTGAGTGCATCTGCATAGGCTTTTGGATTTTCTTCATTTATCATCTTCAATGGTCCTATACCTTTTGTATTTGATCTTTTTAGTTTCTTCATAGCCAAGATCAGTCTTATGATCTTTGGCAATTGATGATATCATCTAAGATTTTAATACTCTTCTCAAATTTTAAGCTTTTGTTCAACTGAGCAGTTGTTTTCTCCAATTCCTTCCTCAAGTTAACAATTTCAGATTCTAGCTTCTCACAGTTTTCTTCCTTCATAATCAGTTGGGTTCTCACCTCTATCATTTTTGCCTCTTCTAGTTGAATCTTTAGGCCGATGATAATCTTTTCAAATTCCTCAAGGCTTTGTGACATTTTTGCTTTTGAATCACAATCCTCTTCTTCATATTTCTAAAGCTGCAATTTTTGTTTCAAATTCCTTTCCTAAAGCTTCTCAGTCTCGCTTAAGGCACAAATGAGTTCTTCGAGATCCACTTCTTCAATTTCAACATTATCTTCCTCTTCGAAATCCATCTCTCCTTCTCTAACAAAATTGTCTTCACCTTGCATGACATCACTCTTTGTTTCTATTGCCATAAAGAGAATTTCTTCTCTATCACTATCAAAGATATATTCATTGCTTTCCTCAAATGAGCTACTATCCCCTTTGGAATAAAGGCTTTTCTTGTGCTTATGGAAGTTCTTTTCATGTTTACCTTGTTTGTAGCTCTTTTTGTATTGATAATGTCAACTTCCTCTTTTAATGTTATAATCTTCTTCATTAGCACTATTATCATCTTCTACATGTGGACACTTAGCAGCAAAATGTCATTTGAAAGGTAGCTTACCTTTGTATTTACCAGATCCTTTCTTAAGCTTTCTCACAAAATGGGTTTCCCTTGCATCTAATTCATTGTTGGAGCTATAGCTGATTCGGGCTCTATATTCTTCATCTACTTTGAAGCTTTCAAGGCTGCTTCATGTTTTGATAGCTTCTCTTTTCCATTCCTCATTTCATCCATTGCTAATGTATCCAGGTCCTACATTTCTTCATTGGCAAAAACTCCTGCTTCAAATCATAAGGGGAGAGACCTTAGCACCTTTTGTAAAATCATTGAATCTTCAACCTTTTCACCAAGTCCTCTGATGGTGTTGACAATTTCATCCACACAAAGGAGACAAGCTACAATGCTTTTTTCATCTTTCATTTTCAAGCTCTCAAATTGTCCTCTACGAGTTTGGAGTTTATCCTTCTTAACCTTGTCACCACCTTCATATATGTTTTGAAATTTGTCCCAAATTTCTTTTGTCGATTCACAATGCATCACCCTGACAAATTCTAATTCGAACGGACCACACAAGATAGCAAGATAGCATTCATGGCTTTTGCATTGTTTTCATTAGTCTTCTTTCCACCCTGATCTGTTGGTGGAGATGATGACATTGTATAACCATTCACTACCGATTGCCAAATATCAAAGCCAAGAGCCATTAGATAAGTTTGCATCCTTATGCTCCACAATGCATAGTTTGTTTCGTCAAACAATGGAGCTCTAGTTGAGGAGAAACCTTCTTGACTAGCCATGTGTGCACCCGAGATCTACTTTTTAGCAATTAGACTATCTCTAAAGGAACCCGCTCTAATACCAATTGATGAGCACACACTTATATTGAGGGAGGAGTGAATCAATATAAGACAATCTTCTACTTATTAAATTTTTTCAACCAAAATAAAGCAATCGCATAAGGCCTAACAATTAGGAAACACGAGATTTACATGGAAACCCTTTTGGGAGAAAATCAAAAGAGAGACTACTCGAATCTAATGTCCAAATCCAGCCACAAAATAAAATACTCTCACAAATATTTGTAAGCACCAACCCACTGGAGACACCAATCCCCACTATTAAGCACCAACTTAGAAAGAGACACCAATCTCTTCTATTAGGAGGTACCAACCTTTTCTACAAATTTTCATCTTCCAGATGTTTCTTCTTCAACAAATGATGAGCATATTTTTTTGCACTTTTACACTTCACAAAGTCTGCTCTGTATTAAATCCGCTCTCCTTTGTATTGAAGGATAAAACATTTTCTCACACACCACAATAACATACAAACTCGTTTCACCTTTTTATACCACTTCATGCACAAAAATTAATGCACTAAACACATAGGTCGGCCATACAAAATTAAATCATAATATTAAAAATTACATGAGTCAACCTCCAATTACACCTTTTTCAAAATAATAAAATTCTATGAGTCTGCCTCCAATTGCATCTCTTTCAAAATAATAAAATTCCATGAGTCAGCCAGACAATTGAAGCCAATAAAACAAACAATCTCCCAAACCTTAACATCAACAACCTTTGTCATCAGTGACAATATTTCCAACAATCTCACTCTAACATCAATGACCATATTTCCAACAATATCCCTTGAACAAAACACACTTTGATATCAATGGCAATATTTCCATCAACACTAAATATGCAATTTCATGGCAAATTATCTTGATATGAAAGCCTTTGACCATGCTTATGGTTCAGTTTTCAAAGTACTCAAAGATAAGACCTCTTTGCAATTATATTCCATCACAACAGCAAGTAGCAAGACGAAATTAACTGAACCGAAGATGGTGAGGAAGCATTATGAGAATGCTAGGAAGGAGCCTATAATGACCTTTGCTGTTATCATATTCTTAACAACTAGATATTTATCAAAGATTGCCAAGGAATCGCTTGCATATTCACTCACAGAATGCCAATGAAATCATCACAAACCGACATAGAATAATATATTCAAACTTACAGCATAAGAAACATATAATTTACTGTCATAGACTGATTTTCTACAGCAAATAACTTCTATAACAACTCTTTGCAATAATCTATTAAAACAGAGAGCAAACAGTGCCTACAGGCACAACCCCAACATCACAGTTTCTAGAGATCCTTCACCCAACTTATTACAAATGTTTGAGATGATGAAATGACTGTTTTAAACATGGAATAACAATAATATACAGCCACCTTTTTGTTATCAAAATCTACATCAAACCAGAAACACAAACCCACAACTATTTAGCATAATAATAACCTCTGAAATGAGATTATTCAATGGTAATGCTTGACTCTTGTCTTAGATCACCTAGTAATCCTTTAACTCCTGTCCTTAGATCACCTAAAAACCTTCAAACTCCCATTCTACAGCCTCCTCCACCAGTTTATCAGCCACTGAAGAAACAAGAAAAAGCTTTGATAAAATCTGCAACAAGAATAATCCCAAAATGCAGCCAAATTCATACATATATGATATCACTTTCAAAACTCAAATTGAGCACCAAAATACAACTTCCAAGAAAAAAGAAACTTTCCTTTGCCAAGTGTCTACAAACTCCCCATGAGTTGCCAACTTTACCAAAACTGCCGATTACCACTTGTAGACACCTAAAAATGGT
Organism: Cryptomeria japonica; assembly: GCF_030272615.1. NCBI lineage: Eukaryota > Viridiplantae > Streptophyta > Pinopsida > Cupressales > Cupressaceae > Cryptomeria > Cryptomeria japonica. The sequence goes on from NC_081406.1 coordinate 346,603,226, forward strand.
CAACGCTTGCGGGATCATACTTTAACATTTGCGCATTGCCTCATTTTAGGTTTTTGCGTCGCATTAACATTTCTCCTATGTCACACATTTGGTCTTTATCATTTGCGAGCATCGAGTCCTTCTGCATTCTTCATTTGTCTCGCTTTCGAATTAGGTCTTGTCGACAACACTATCCAGACATGATTTTGATCGATTTTATCCTATCACATCAATGTGCGTGCTCATTTGTCATTATTTTGGACATCGTCAATCCTAATTAGGGTTTTGTCCTCTGATCAATCTTATCATCTGGCGATCGATTTGTCATTGATCGTTGTTATGTTCGATCTTGTCATTTTGCGATCGATTTGTCATCGATCGTTGTTTGTCTCAATTATGTCAATTTGGATCAATTTGTCATTGTTCCTCGTCGATTGGCGCATTTTCTCAATTAAATCATTTATTACATTGGTCATTTATCAATCCAAAATCAAATCATGATCGATATCAATTATCTTCAATCAAGACCTAATTGTCATTCTCGCATTGCTAATTCGTCTTTTAGGGTTTTGTGATTTCATCATTTAACCTTGTGTCATTTCTTCCTTTAGGATTAATAAATTATTTATTTATCCTAAGTTTTCTTGTCACAATTAAATGTTCATTTAATTGGCTAATTATTCCTCTTTGTGAATTAAATAATAAATGACAAATTATTAATTAATTTACCTAATTTCTAATTTCTATCAATTTCTTAATTCCTAAATTCTTAATTCTCTAATTTCCTAATTTTCTAATTCCTAATTTTCTAATTTCTCCTAAATTCCTAAATGTCTATTTCTATTCCAAAATCTTGTCATAAGTCCTTGCATAGCAATTTGTTATAAATTGTCATAAATCCTTGCATAGCAATTTGTCATACACTTGTCATAACTTTGCTATTCTTGATTTGGATTTCTATTAGAATCATTATCATGCTAATTTGATCTTTTTCTCCAATTTGTCTATAAATTGGATGAATTTCTTCACTCAAATCCCTTGATTCTTGATCCCTAATCAGATTATCGAATTTCTAGTCAATCACGCTTCTAGTACTCTTGATCAATAATCTTGTCTACTTGCTTTCAATTATGTGTGTGCACTTGTAGGTGAGATCCACAACAAAAACTATTTGAAGAGGAAAGAAGAACAATGGAGCCGAATGAAGGAGCATTCAAATCATACCTTTGGTTTGCTTAATTTCTAGTTTTGAATGTTTTTATTTCATGTCTCTATTGAATGTGTTTAGGATAGATCATTACATTTAAGCTTTCGTGATTGAGCTATGACTAATATTCCTATAATATTTGTGATGATTCCCTATTTCCTAACGTACATTAATTGGTGAACCCGACGTGAACACTAACCATCTAACCCCTTTATGGTGTTTTTGAGTGCTTTCAAGTTGATTTGCAGGCCAAAAAACCCAAAAACAGGGTCGTGCAGGGTTTTCTAGAGACTTTTGCGCCTGTGTGAGACATTTTGCGCCTGTGTAAGGCACACAATTGCATTTTTTATGAGTTTTGCGCCTGTGTAAATGCATTCTACGCTTGTGTATAAAAAATTAAAAAAAAAAAAAAAAAACTGCGCTTGTGTAAGGTAACCTGCGCCTGTGTAATCCTGCGCCTGTGTTATGACTTCTGCGCCTATGTCATGACTTCTGCGCCTGTGTAAAGTCCAGAACAGAGGTAAAAATGCAGTATTTTACTTGAAATTTGTTTAGTTTTTGCATTCTGTTTTCTGTGTTTTGGTTTTTGGTACTAATTATCTGTGCAACATCATGGCATACGCATGGCAAAGACAACAAATGAAACTACTAACATGTGTTATGCAGAATCGATAGTCAAAGACAACAAATCAAACTTCTAACTTGGGTTTTGTAGGTTGCCTTGGAGAAACAACTAAACTTGGTGTTTGTCATTAATGTTTTAGGCACCTAGTGATTTTTTTAAATAGGTTGGAATGAACATGTTTCTGCTTTGATTGTTGAGTGTGACATTGGAGTAGGAGAGTATGCTCTCATCCTTCTTAGGGTGATCAGAAATCCAGATCTTCGATACCATGCTCGTGTCTTTGATTGTGTGTCTCCTTTAGAGGGCCTGCCTTCCCGACCATTTGCTTTTGCAAGCAAGTGATAATCGTGAGAAGGGAACGACCCAAAGTGAGTACGGCTAGAATACCTTGGCATTCTAACTCACTATAAAAAAATACCCGATGAGCGAAAGCTTTGAAGGAAGGGTTACGTGGGAATTGCAGTTACTTGGGAAGTGATGACCCTTGAACTCTTTCTCATATCAACATCTAAGTAGGGCCTCTTGGTCTAAATCGTGCTTGCGCGACTACATTTGTTTGGTATCTTGATGGGCTCAATGTCTCAATCACGCTTGCGTGACATCAAGGAGTAACACTTAACAGAAATCCTGACTAAACACCTTGTTTTTAGAGGCCAAAAACCCTTCTAGTTGCTTGAGAAGGACAAATTCGGATACTTGGAAGAGATACTAAGTTCGCCATGGGGAGATTTCCATGGGGACTGATGCTTGGCTGCCCTGAGAAGTGAGTGCCGTGGAGGGGAGCCCGTGGGGTCAAGCATCTATGTATTCTCCTTGAATCCCATAATGAGTCTACCTCTTAAGTACCTAATGTCTTTGCCTACCATAAGAAATGTGGAAATGAGCATGATTGTCTTGAGTCTATGTTAAAATATCTTGTATTCTTTGCTTGTCAAAAGTTGAATCGCATCTCATTTCAAAAGCAAGACAAATTGATCCAACATAAGATTAAACACAAGAGACATTCATCCAACAAAGGTTCAACAAGGTTTAAAACTCATCTTCAAACATGGTTGTCAAATATTGTTCAAAAATCTTGTCTCAAGAAGCATGTCACTTACATTTAGGTTCATCCTAGGTTGCATTTTGCAAAATTCATTGTCAAGTACCAAGGTTAAGTTTCACCTAGGTCATACTCCTTTGCATATCAATAAGGGTCATCCATTTTGCATGTGTCCTCTTGCATTAAAGTCATACCATTGTCATACATTGCATACCCTAAGTCTCTTCATTAAGTTTAGGTTATTATCATATCATATTAAGGTCATTTGCATAGTAATTGTCCCTTAGCATATAGTGTCAAAACTAGGTTTTGTCATACTTGAGTAATCCAAATCTTTGGATAAACCCTAAGTCATTGTTAGGAAGTCTAGACCTTATCAAACCTTTTCTCTTTTTGTCATTATTATCATTTCGTCAAACCTAGCTTAGTATCCAAGCATATAGGGGAGACATTGTCATCTTGTCCTTTGTCACTTAATCCTTTTTGTCCTTCAAGGTCTAGACATCATTCCAATTTCCTAAGGGTCCCTCTCTTAGATTTGCATTCATAAGTTTGTCAAAATCTTGAAAACAACAAAAACAATAGGTTGCATTCTTGCCATAGATTGCATTTTCATCTATTTAGTTTGCATTTAGTTGCATATCATATATTGTCCTTAAAAAAATTCCAAAAATATTGCATTTGCATAGTGACATGTCTATTGAAACAAGGTTCCAAGCACCAATGATGCAACAAAGTTTGACATATCAACCGACAATGCAATCACAATTCTATCCAACCCAACAACAAAGCAACATTGATCAAACTTTTTATGATGAAACAAATCTCCAAATACAAAAACTAGAGGAGAAACTAGCTCAAGAAGAGGAGATATTGGAACAAAGAGTGAAAAACATTGAGAAGAATAGATCACAAATGTCCAAAGTGTTTCGAAAATTTCAAGGTCGAAATCCAAAGATTGAGCCAATTGATGTAAGATCTCTTCTTGAACGATCAGACATACCAGCTCTCCTCTCCCAAATAGAGATGATGAAACAATTTCAAGAAAGGAGACAACATCAATTTCAACATTATGTGCCTCCACAACAAGAACAAGAAGGTGTTTACTATCAATCTGATTTTCAACCAATACAACCAATGGTTCAACCAATTGTCCAACATATTCAACCAACGCAATCAATGGTCCAATTTCAACAATATGTCCAACCAACTATACAATGTCAACAAATAGTTCAACCAATGGTGGAATATCAACAAGTCCAATCAACATATCAATGTCAACAACACCAACCAAACATTCAAAAACAAAGGTTGCAGCACACACCAAGACAAGTTTCAAACATGTCAGAACAATTGAACCAAGTCCAATATCAAAACATGACATCAGATCAGAACCAACTCCTTTCCAAACAAGTTCAAATTCCAGATACAACTATGTCAAAACCTCGAAAGAAAGGTGGCTTTATTGCAATGCTCTTAAGGAAACTACCAAGTGAGTTCTTTGAGGAAGATCAAGGTAATACAATTATGTCTAGCAATGCCTCATCCCCTTGCAAGCAAATTGACTCTCCAGTGGCATCTATCCCTACACCTTTAGATGTTTCCCAAGAACCTTCTATATTGTCCTCATCAAACAATACACCCAAGGATGCAATTATCCAAGAGCTATCCATAATTGATTGCCAAGATAATGCAATTCATAATGCACATCCTTGTCATGTTTCAGAAATACAAGACCCAATGCCACCATGCACTTTATTGCCATTACCTGTTTTAGAGGACCCCATTCGAAGTCCCTCTTCCTCATGTTCAAGCATTGATTCCTTGCCAGAATCCATCACAAATGTTCAAAGTGCATTTCGTTCATGCCAAAACATTGATCCCTTGTCAGAATCCCCCATGCATATCCAAAGTCCAACCTCATGTCAAGAGGATAATTTAGAGCACGAAGAAACGTGTCTTGAAACAAATCAAGATCAAGATCCTGAAACCTTATCATCCCATCCAATTGTTGACCAGGATCCCATTTCCCCAGACACTCATGATGATTCCCCTATTCTTGTCCATCCTATCCAAAGTCCTATTGACACTCCATTCCCCGGGCAAGATCAAGATATCCCAGTTCATCCAATCCCAAACGATCCCCTTCCATTTCATGAAAACAATGTCCTTTCAAATCCCATTGACATTCCACTTCCTAAGAAAGATCAAGATATCCCTTCCATCCTTTCTGATGATCCCATTGAAAGTCAAGAGCAAAGCACCTTTAAAGAGGAATCCAATGATCTTCCTCCTTGTCAAGATCAAAGTATCCTTCCAAATTCATTTCCAACACAAGACCCTATCATTCCTTCAGATCCTCCACAAGATCCACTTGTTCCTCCATCTCCACGTCTTAATGCTCCATATACACTCCAAGATCGCATTTCTTTTGATGATCCCATTATTTCTCCCATTCCATCTCTTGAAGAGCCTATCATTGAACCATGTCCACTACAAAATCCTAGTCCCCCTCATGATCCTAATCCCCCTCATGATTCTAACGTGTTAGTGCAAGATGTTCATGAACCCTCGACATGCATAATGGGTTCTTCCACTTTGGTCCAATCCAATCCATTTCAAGATCTCATTATTTCTCTCATATCATATCCACCTCATAATGGACTCGCGTCTTCTTCCCAAAGAAAAGAGCATCCTACAAGTCAAGATATTCATAAAGGCAAAGGAGTAGATCTTCATAAGCAAGAACCCCTTCATGTTAAAGAAGATCTTAAGGGTCATGGCTACAAAGCTCACACTCAAGGCGTTGGTATCCCTTCAAAGTCAAAATCCAAATGTCCACTTTCCCCATCATCACTTCCATCCATTCTAGGTCCCTATATCCCTCCATCTCCTATGCAACATTAGCAAAGGCACACATCTTGGAGAACCTTCCATCCATCCCACATGCCTCCATATCATTCCCATCCACACCGACATTCATTCCGTCTTCCAAGCAATTTGGATGCCAAGTATAAAAGTCATAAGTCTAGCAATCCACATGTATTCAAGGATCAACATGTCCAATATAATCGACATGTCAAAACAAAGAACAATATTATCTATAAAGAAAAAAATATATCCAAAAGGCCACAAAGGCCCACTGAGCAAAATAAAGCAAAGTCAAAATTTATATGGGTTCCTAAATCCCTTGTGTTGCCAATGCACTCCAAGGAACCACAAAAGCATGAAAAATCAAAAACCATGTGGATCCCTAAGCGGCTCCTTGAAGCACAAAAGCCTAAAGAAACATCCAACTTGGCATCCAAAGTTGCTATTCCTCCATCCAAACATTCCAAGTCTATTCCTCCATCACCTTCTTTATCCATTTTGGGCCCTTATGTCCCAAAATCCATAGCTATTCCTTCATCAAAATCTCCATATCCAAAACCCACTCTTCCTCCATCAATCCATCACCCCTCAAGGTGTGTGCCAATGTCGATCTTGCCTTCATTTCTATCCACTCAAGCACAATTCTTCCAATACCCTATCCATTATCCAATTCATATTTTCCATCCTTCCATCCCTTTGGTCCAATCCTTTGCATAAATCCTTGCCTTAGTTTCATCTCATATTCCATGTCCATATCCTACCAACGTCTTTGAGCATACTTTTAAAGGTCATGGTCCATTTATTTCAAGGCTACTATCCAAACAAAAGAGACGCTTGAGTCCTTCTTCCATCCCCTATCATGTGTCCATCTTCTATTGAAAAAGTCAAAATGCAAAAAAAAAAAAAAAAAGTGAAAAAGGCAAAAGAAAAAAAAAAAAAAAAAAGTAAAGCAAAAATAATTCGTCCACTGGTGAAAACCTGGCAAACAGGCGCTTTGGGCAAGTACCGTGATGAAAACCTGGCAAACAGGCGTCATGCGTAATCAATGAACTTCTTGCACACCACACTTGGGGGCAGGTTTCCTCCTATCATATCCTTTTGTCCTTCATTATTCCATTATCCTATCGAACCCCTATCATTACCCTCCATTATCCTATTGTCCCTCATGTCCATTTCCTTTTTCCACCTTTGATCTTGACAAGGCTGAGGATCGTCATGAGCATCATGCATCTTGTTTGCAGCTTTTAGTCTATCATAGCTTTTGGTCTTTATCCATTTGCTTATTACAACCTTTCGTCCATATCCCCTGTCTTATTGCAACTTTCTGCCACTATCCCTATATCCTATCCTGACCTTCAGTCCATGTCCCTTATCCATTCTTGGTCTTGCTTATCCTATCCATATCTTATCACTATCCATACACTCTTTTTCATTCCTTGATCTTGATCTAACATAAGGACGCAAAATTTAAACATGGTTTCAAAAACCTCTTGACATGTCCCTCATGCCATGTTCCTGCTTTACATTGTCATATCCAGTCTCTTGTCCCATCACGCAACAGCCCTTGAAAATTGCATCCGCATTGTCTCCATAATAAAAGGCCTTTGTCTTCCCTCTATCCACCATCATTTCAACAAGCCTATTTATTCACCTGTCATATTCCTTTCCTTGCTCGACATTGGGGGCAAAAATCACAAAAAAATTGAAAAATGTCCTGAAATAATCCAAAAAAATTGAAAAATGTCCTAAAAAAATCCCTAAAAAATCAAATAAAGTCCAAAAAAATGAACAAATTTTTTTTTTTTCAAAAAAAAAAATCCAAAAAACAAGCATTTTGTCAATAAAGGATCCCTTTTTGTGCATAGACAGATCGCTGAGCATTCATCCAACGACACGCAATTCAACATTGTACTTTAATGAAATCACGCTTAAACAGATGAACTTTTTCCATCAAACCAGACATTCAAATTAATCAAAATTGTCATATCAATCAACCGCAAATTTATTTGTCCTTGGCATACTATCATGGGTCTTATACAGGGTGTGGTATACTCGAAACCAAACTATGTCTTGTCTTAGACGGGGTACCACATGTCCTGAAACCAGACAGCATGATCGTCCTATCAGCACTTTCAACTTTTGACAATGAAGATCAAGATGTTTTGTTTGGTCTGTTGGGATTTGTGCATCTTATCTTTTTATTGATTTATCTATGGCTTCGGTCATGTTCCTATGTTGCTCAATGATGTCACTGAGTGATTTAGAGTGACCGGGATGGTTCATGATCTCTTTCTCTTTTGTTGTGATTGTTGTTTGTCTGCAATGTGTCTGTCTTTTGCAAAAAGGGTTGCATTTCAGCTCTGGCCTTCAATGCCATGATGCTATGCATCCATTTTGCTACATTAAATAAAGGTTCTCACCTACAAAGTGCATTAGTGAAAGCAAGTTTTTCTTCGTCTCTAATTGTTTTCTATCTCATTTCTTCTTACTAACATTTCTTTCGTCAGTCTTGTCAATCTGTTTGCTCCTATCATTTTCTATCATTCTTATCGATCAATTGGCCTCTTTTCTGGACATTTTCGGCCAATTCCTCGAGGGGGCATGCATATGTCATTGTTATTGTCTGGGACATTTTCATTACTGTTCTTTGAAACAACGCTTGAAATCGCATTGTCTCAAAGAGGGGCAAAATGTAGACACCTAAAAATGGTCAACGCTTGCGGGATCATACTTTAACATTTGCGCATTGCCTCATTTTAGGTTTTTGCGTCGCATTAACATTTCTCCTATGTCACGCACTTGGTCTTTATCATTTGCGAGCATCGAGTCCTTCTTCTGCATTCTTCATTTGTCTCGCTTTCGAATTAGGTTTTGTCGACAACACTATCCAGTCATGATTTTGATCGATTTTATCCTATCACATCAATGTGCGTGCTCATTTGTCATTATTTTGGACATCGTCAATCCTAATTAGGGTTTTGTCCTCTGATCAATCTTATCATCTGGCGATCGATTTGTCATCGATCGTTGTTTGTCTCAATTATGTCAATTTGGATCAATTTGTCATTGTTCCTCGTCGATTGGCGCATTTTCTCAATTAAATCATTTATTACATTGGTCATTTATCAATCCAAAATCAAATCATGATCGATATCAATTATCTTCAATCAAGACCTAATTGTCATTCTCGCATTGCTAATTCGTCTTTTAGGGTTTTGTGATTTCATCATTTAACCTTGTGTGTCATTTCTTCCTTTAGGATTAATAAATTATTTATTTATCCTAAGTTTTCTTGTCACAATTAAATGTTCATTTAATTGGCTAATTATTCCTCTTTGTGAATTAATTAATAAATGACAAATTATTAATTAATTTACCTAATTTCTAATTTCTATCAATTTCTTAATTCCTAAATTCTTAATTCTCTAATTTCCTAATTTTCTAATTTCTCCTAAATTCCTAAATGTCTATTTCTATTCCAAAATCTTGTCATAAGTCCTTGCATAGCAATTTGTCATAAATTGTCATAAATTGTCATAAATCCTTGCATAGCAATTTGTCATACACTTGTCATAACTTTGCTATTCTTGATTTGGATTTCTATTAGAATCATTATCATGCTAATTTGATCTTTTTCTCCAATTTGTCTATAAATTGAATGAATTTCTTCACTCAAATCCCTTGATTCTTGATCCCTAATCAGATTATCGAATTTCTAGTCAATCACGCTTCTAGTACTCTTGATCAATAATCTTGTCTACTTGCTTTCAATTATGTGTGTGCACTTGTAGGTGAGATCTACAACAAAAACTATTTGAAGAGGAAAGAAGAACAATGGAGCCGCATGAAGGAGCATTCAAATCATACCTTTGGTTTGCTTAATTTCTAGTTTTGAATGTTTTTATTTCATGTCTCTATTGAATATGTTTAGGATAGATCATTACATTTAAGCTTTCGTGATTGAGCTATGACTAATATTCCTATAATATTTGTGATGATTCCCTATTTCCTAACGTACACCACTAAAAGCCAACAAACCATCCAAGTGAAGTTTCCCCAAATCCTCATGCCAAAAAGGGAAAAAAGATATTTAATTTAAATATCTTTGAAAGGAAACATTTTCAAACTTAGCCAAAGATGCCGAGGAAACATTAAGTATACTCGCATTCTGACACACCAAAAGGTGTAGTTAGAGCCATCAAACAAAGGAGCTCTATTCATTGCAAGACCTTCCAGAGCATTCATCTTAGTGTGCAAACAGAATCAACCCTCAAGCTTTTAAGCATTAACAGAAAGCACAGGCTTTGATACCAATTGAGAAGCACACAAGCAATACTGAGAGGGGAGGGTGGGGGGAGGGGGTGAATCAGTATTGCAAAAATTTAACCCTTTCAAATTTAAATCAAACGGAAACACAACAAAAATAGCCACAAAGACAAACATACCAGTTATCTCGTGGAAAACCCTTTCGGGTAAAAAACCACGGTATAAAATTATTCTTTCATTAAAACAACACCAACTCAGAGATACAGAAACTGAGCACCAACTCATAGACAACCTGCACTAAGTATCGAATCCACCTGAAATGAGGCACCAACCTCAATTTCAGAAAGAACACATAGATCCTAAAAATGCATCTGAGTCATAGAACCAACTTGGATTGATGGTTTTCAAACTTTTTAACTCTGCACATACATAGTTGTACTTGATAATCCAACAACGGCGATCATGCACTCTATATATGTTTGAAGTGATCAGCTTACTTCAAAAGAAATAAGTCACCATATTACTTAGCACCCTTGTTGTATTCCAACCCACAATCACCATCAAAATGTATCTATATATTCAAATCTGCTATATCTTCAAAACAAAACTCCTATCTTCAAAATAGAGCCCCATACGGCCTATTTCATAAAGAAGCAACCAAAAAACTTTTTCTATCTTACCTTAATTTTTTTTTCGATGATCAAGAGTTTTACTTAGTTTTTCAATTTCAACTATATGGGTTCACTACAACATATTCACAATCCTGCATAAGGCGTTTTTTCATAACACTTCCACTATTTCCCACGGCCTTTTTTTAACCAAATAAAATCATTTGAATGTCCTTTCTTTTGTTCGAACCAAAAACGGAGCACAAAAAACGTTTTTCGTTTTTACAAGCTTTTCCAAAAATAACGTATATCACCAATCAAAGATCAGCATGAATATTTCCGAGAAAGCTCCGCTTTTTTACAAAACCGACACACCCATCTTCATTGGTTATAGCTTATTAAGACAAAGCCATGGCATGACCACGTAGCTCTTCCAAAAACAAATTAAATTCTCGCGTCTTCCATATTTGCAATAATTTTGACCACCACACAAACACTCTTCAGTGCATAATATGAACATAAGGAAGAACGATTCCTTTAATAAATGATTTCCTTGAGAACTGGCAGCACTATATTTGAATTACTAAAGCACGTCTTCCTCTAGTTATGTCAATTAAGACACTACACAGTCCAAAATCTGACGAGAAAAAAATTCAAATTGACAAGCCTTCCTTTGTGTCAAAATACGTGGTCTGACCAAACATTAAAGCAGACCCCAAAGAATATTCAACCCATGACTTGGCATAAAGTCTGATTTGGCACAAGTAGATACAAGTAAGCTGCTTAGTCAAACAAGTAGGCACACAGACAGCTGAAGCAGACACACACACTGCTCAACCAAGCAACTAAGCAGCTCTAGTAGGCATACAAGCACCTTAAGAAAGCAAGCAAGCAGCTCAAGCTGCCCAACCAAATAGACAAGAAAACAGCTCAACCAACATTCATAAACAGACTCAATTCAGCCTTTGACATCAGTGACAAATAATCCAACAGATGGAACCATACTGCAATGATAAACTAAGTTAAAATTCCATCCTAGGACCAGTTGGACATTCTCCTCATAAAAAAGCACATGTAGTACCAAGCCTAGGAATGCACCCTTTTTGTCATATTACCATCATTGAATGATCAAAATAATAAAGGTTTGTATTTTCCAAATAAGAATTGGAACTCTTTATTTAAAGGGCACGTCACAATCAGTATATGATAAGTATTGATAATTTAGGCTTCAACAAATTTTTTTCTTTTCTTTTTCTTATTTTTGATGGAAATTTAAAAATCCAATTTTTTTATTTACCTACATAGAACAGCTTATCTTTGAACGTACCAACTTTTCTCCCATTATGGCATTTTATCAAGTCATTTTGTTTATTGGTCAGGTAGAAGGTCAAGGCAAGGCATTACACTGAATTGTTTTTCATCCAATCATTCTCATCAGTCTAGATCTACTGAAGCTTCTTATATTACTCTGGCTTGGAGAATTATAATTCTGCAAGCTAAAATTGAGCTCCAAGAATCAATGCTAGCTTTAAGCCCCGCTTTCATATCAGCTTCCATTGGCTCCTGATTCTTGGCTTCTAGACTCCCAATGTTTCATTGGCATTAAATGGTGACTAGGATCTAGGATGCATGATTCCAATTTGTCTATTCCTTGGACAAATAGGATATGGAAGTCAAGTTTGTCTGCACTTGAAAAGTTTACTAACAATATGCCTCATGATCTGATCATGTAAAAACATCTTTGATGCTCACATGGCTATTTAATGATTGTGTTTAGGATTTAAACCTTTTTGATTGGCACTAAAAGAGGATGCATACCAAGCCCTTGCCATGCATCCCCGCCCCATCATGTTTCCAAAATGTAACAGCAGCCAAGACACATCATCTAGCCATCACTGAAAGTACTAGAAAAAAGGGATGCATGCTCAAAATGCATCAGAACTAAGTTTGACATCCCAGTGCTGGCTAGACATTCCTGCAGCCATCAAACTTTAAAACCATTCTTTTTAGCTGTCTAAAACAAACAAGTCAAAAGCAAGCAAGAAATATTGCATTTGGAAACTGTGTGACTAGGAAAGCAAAAATATAGGGGGAAACTGTCAATTAAATATATCAGTTGCATTTTAAGCAAAAATCAATTTTTATGCTACACATAAAAATATAAACACCTCAATGCCTTGAGCTTCAAAACGATTACAAAATTGTAGGCTAACCTAAGCATGTCTTGAAACAAAATTCATAGCTCAATTGATTCTGATACAACCAAGCTGCCTTAATAGAAAATAAATTACAATGGTTGATTAAATATTTACTCATCCAAAACTACCTATTTTCTATCCTCCATGCAGATGTTACTGTAACTATGTTGTTTTCTGCTTTTAGTCTTGGATTTCCCTGAAGTTAAATAGACAACTGCAGTATCCTAGCTGGGTCTTATCTGACCCATATTCTCCACATTGGTGTTGCTATTTATCCATCACCTTAGTTTCTTTAATCATACATTAAATTCCCATTAATATTCCTTCCATAGAACCACCTTCATCACATATTCCAAGTAGAGTCTGTCATTCAAATCTACCACACAATGGAAACTGTAGAGTGAATATTTACTAATTCAGAGTATTATTTTTCAGCTTCTTGACCAAAAATTACCGCTCCAATGTCTGTACAGGTGAATTTGTTTGCACCATATATGTTTTAAGGTGATCCAACAAGTGTACATACATGTTTGAATGCCCTCCAAACTTTTAAAAACAAAGTTGACTAAATAATTTCATCAGGAATTGACCCATTCTAAACAAAGCACAAATGAAACCATGCCACTAGCCATGACAATATGGAAACTGAAGTAAAAAATCCATGAACAAGGCATCAAACAAAGGTAAGGACTAAAAAACAAATGTATTCAATATAACAGGCAATTTTAGAGAAACAAGGAACTAAATTAATGAACACAATTATTCCATCAAAAGCTTTTAGAATCACGAATTTAATGAAAAAGAAGAACTCACCTGCACCCCGCTCCCAAACCCGCATTCGCAAATGTCTAGAGGAGAGAACCTGAACAAACTCTGTCAAAGCAAAAAATCCAAAGTCCACAACAGTAAATACTTTTACCTATATTTCAAGAAAGCCTAAAACAAAAATCATCTAAAACCCAGACCATATACAAATTAACAATCAATGAGGCAGATGCTAGACTTGAGAGGGTTGAAGAAAATTCACCAAATTTATCTTCAAGTAACAGAGAGAGAAGCCAGAGTATCTCTTATATCTTAGTTTAAAACAAAAAATAAAAAATTGCCCAACATATTTCTCACATCTAATCATTTAACTACCAAAATTGTTGTACTTTCCAACTACAAGCAAGCCAAGAGAATGAAGAAATGATGACTACATAAGCCCTGGACCTCATCACTCCACATTTCTCAGTGTTTTCAAAGAAAACCCAATCATACGTCTACATTTCAAGGATTGAGTTTAAATACAGTCTTGGAGATGGTATTTTTCTACATTACTGAGTTCCCCTTCTGGCCCCCATACCTGGCCCAAATGAAATAAATAAGCTTTAAAGACACAATAAACTAATCAAATAGAAGCTACTTATACTATAAACACAATCATACATCCATTTCAATAGTACAAAAATGAATTTTAATTTTAGCTGAGGGAAAGAACATTGTTAGATATATAAAATTCTAAATATTGTCAATATACAAATCTTGTGGACTATGTAATCCATGGCATCAAAGAAAATATCAAAACTGAAATATACGTCTATGGTGCAAAGGAGCATGCATCACTTGTCCACGTCTAAGATAGGTCCTAGATGATGATGCACCCACCATGATATCTGCCTATGTCTCAGTAACACCAACATTCAAGGAGTCTCCTCGTGCTCTACCTACTCTTTCTCCATCCTCCTCTACCATGGCTACTGCCTTTGCCTCTTCATCCACCTCATCAACCCATGCAAACTCCTCATTGCTAAAGACAAGATCATCAACCTCGGTGATCCAATCTGGCTATGGATCAACCTCCTTTAAAGTCAGAGATAAGTCAACACCCAAGATATGTTTGTAACAAAGGCAAAAGTTGTAATGAATGTTGGTTGAAAATTTTGTACACTTGGGGAAATATACAAAATTGTGGTTTCAACCACAGCATGTGAGCAAAACTCTCCTAATTAAGGAAAGGCTCCCCCTATCTAACTACAACTTTAAAAATAAAATAGGATGGGACAGCAGTCTTTCTTATTTTTTTTAAAAAGCCAATATCCTTTTCTCTTCACAGAAAAGTGATAGCAATTTAACATAAAACAGCAGTAACAACTTTTGAAATGAAATGAGAGAAAGGAAATGAAATTTCATGAAAGCTCAAAGACTTCCGTCACTTCCTTCGGGACGGGACAGCAATATCAAGCTCAAAGTCTTGATTATATGAAGTCCTATCTACCATTTTCTATACTAACGCTATCAAGAACAAATTATAACAGCTCAAAGACTGGAATATCTTATTTTTTTCTACATGAAACAATGGGAAGTAGTATAAGCTCAAAGACTCGCAGCTATTTCTCACAAAATCTACTCCTAAATTCTCTTAAGAATAAGTGCAAGCACAAAGACTTGCAGCTCCTCTCAAAAGAATATTTATTCTAATTTATACTAACCTCAAATACTTGCAGCACAAAGACTGCAAATCAAATTCGATTAAGTCCTTTGAAGGAACACTTGCAGAAAGATAATATAGAACACGAACTCAAGAATGTAGCACAAAGACTCAAAGCTTGAGCAATTTCCTTCTATTTCTTTCAATTCTTGAATTCACACATGAAAGCTCAAAGACTTCTTTGCTATAAATTTGGCAGAGTTTTTACTTGCTTTCCCAAAAGATAAAGATTACAATAGACCCTTCAAGTATTTATAGAAGAGGAGCCTTGAGAAAAAGGTGGGAGGATCCTAAATAACTTGAGAGATTCTCTAAACCACCAAGACTTATTTAATAACTAACTAAGACTTATTCCAACTATAGTACTAACTGAACACAACTTGTAGTTGCCTTACATGTAATTACAAAAGTGCAAGTAAAGACTTAACTTGCAATTTACAAAAGGCTTTTACATGTAACTTGTCAAAAGAAAAACTACAACTAAGAGACTACAATTCTAGAAAAATACAACTAAGTGTTGAAAAACACTTAAGCTACAGCATGTGAAGACATGAATCCTTCGAACTTCTGGATGATCATTCGTAGCTCAGCGGGATTCGGTTCATGGGTGTTCTTGGCAACCACCATGGTCTTCACAATGGTATCATTAAATCGAAGAAGCATAGAGTCGTTCTTCAACAAGATGGACTGGATTTCGTGCAAAAAGATTTGATGTTTCATTAGAACCTGAATTGAAGCAGCTGAGAATTATTCGCTCCTCCATTCATTATGAATCCTCGTCTGTAGATTTGCAAAAACTTCTTCTTCTAGTATCAACTCTCCATTCTGACTCATTATGTTGCAAGAAGCCTTCTCACAATGGGAAACAATACCTTGAAATACTTCACCCCGCAATCTTATTGCATCATCAATTTCCTCAATGAGGGATTTGAGAACAAGGGCTTTATTCTCCAGAAGTTCTTCAAATTCCAAGTACATGATCCTGGAAGAAATAATGGCATGCTCCTGAAGAACACTCAACTGTTGTTGGGGCATGGTGCGCCAGATTGTCAAACTACCTTCAACACTTTCCAGATTCTGTTTGAAAGTGTCGGTGGTATGATTCAATTTCTCTTCAATGGCCTCCAACTTAGATATCATTTGGAAAATGTCTTTCATCACTTGTGCACATAGATCATGAAGTTGATCCACCCAAGAATCCAACACTTGTACTTTCTGAGCAGCTCTTTCAACTCCCCGAGTTGATTCTTGAGAATCGGAAGAACTTGTAGGATTACTCCCTTCACCAGCAGGTCTTGTAATTTTGTGAACAACTGCAACAAGTTGTCGGTTCTCCTCTTCTAGCTTGTCTTTCTTTGCTAGAAGTTCATCATACCACTGCACTAGTGAGGCTACAGATTGTTGGACATCATGTTTGACCACTTCATGCGTTTGTTTACCCAGTTCAATCCTTGTAACCATGTAATCAGCAACTCGCATTTCCTCACGTGGCTTATCCGCAAGGGGCTCAACAATTTTTGCCACTTTCATCTTATTGCTATCAACAATTACTCTTGAGATTGTCTTGGCCTTTTTAGCAACCTTGGGCCTAGACTGTTTAAGTTGCTGATAGTCAAAGACATCAGGGGAGATTTCATGCTTCTTCCTCTTTTGCGGTAAAAGAACTAAGCTAGGGAGGTAAAACGGCTAGTTCTCCTCTAGTAGCTGCTGAAGGCGAAGGAGAAGCAGTTTTTGTTTGAACAGTCATGGTCACCCTGGGAGGCGTATCTTTTTGGATGGCAACCATGGTTTTCTCAGTAACCAATGGGCATGAAGATTGCCTCATAAATTCTTCAAAGCCAGAAGTAGAGGTATCAATCTCTAACAACTGGATACATGCAGGAGTATCCTCTAGAATTTTCAGCGAACAACTGGATACATGCAGGAGTATCCTCTGGAATTTTCAGCGAACTCTCTTGTAGATGATCAGGAGGCGGCTCAACTGCTGAAATAGGAATGGCATTCTGAGGAGACTCTTCCACTATTATCTCAGGTGGAGAAAGAGGCGTCTCGATGGAAACTGAGGAAGGAATCTCATGAGGTGAGTCCGAAGCTAGAGACTTAGGAGCATCATCGGATTGTTGTCCTTCTTCTGGATTATTAGGATCGATCACATGAACATGAAACCGGGACTTTTCCTTTCCACGAACTGTCGCCTCATCAGAAGGAAGCACTACTACCCGACTAACCCGCAATTTGATCTTGGTGCCTGAAGATGATGCACCTTTCTTGTTGTCAATTTGAATCTCAGACTTACATCCAAGAGGCCCCGTAGAGTCATCTTCTTTCCCAACCTTGATCTTGATGAGTCTAACACCATTACCTTTGAGCCAAGTGTTGGTGTTAGCCAGGATAGGCTGAAATCTTTCAAGAATGGATGTGCATTCTTTATGCGACCATTGAATTAAAGGAAGTGGGGCTTCCTCAACCCTTCGTGAGACGTACTCTAGATCAAGCACATGACCGTCATCGATTATTCCTTGCGAAATGTCCACCAAGTTCAGATCAATAACCTACTCAACGGTAAGCCTGCATTAGTCCATCTTGAGAACCTCCAAATCTGTACGGAGATCCTACCCAGATATCCTCAATACGATGCACGTGCACGAAGGACTTTTTGATCTTTTCCTTCATACCCCGGTAATCAAAATCTACCCTAGACTTAAACCTTTTGAGTTTAATCTCTTGCATCTCAATCTCCATAGCTTTGGCTTTGACGGATGTGACAAGAGAATACCGGCCAATCTTCAATGGGTTTGTTATAAAAATCCCCATTCCGACCTTATGTCTGACAGACTGATGAGCGTGCACAACCATGATCTGTCTTCCCAACTCCATAAGAATGATCTTATCGATTAGGTATCTATGAAGCATGTATGGCTGCCCACTATAGCATCCGACTCTCATATAGGTAAAGGTCGGGAATTGAAGAAACAAGCACCCATATTCATTCACTCTTTCCCATGCCTCATCTGACACCTTTTTGTTGTTCAGAGTCTTGTCAAACTGGCACATGAAGTAACCAAAGAATGCATCTTGAACTCTTCTGAAATGTAATTTGTTGGGTCTCAAAGGCAACTGATCATAAGATTCCCACACAGGTATAAGCGAGCGATCACCCTTGGTAGAAAGACTAGGGAAATGTCTGAGTGACGTTGTCAAATACACTAAGTATGAATTCATGTAAAACGTCATGGTGGTAGGGACTGCTGCAAGTTGCTCGCATAAAGCATCGCTGATAATCTCTCCCCATGATATATGATGGGATTGCCTTATGAATATGGTAAACTGATACATCCAGGGTTCAAAAACATTAAAATATTCAAGACCCATCATCCTGCTGAGGAGAGTTATGATGTCTCCAATTTCCCACTTAAAGTCACAACGGTACAACTTAGCCCACCTTGAGAAGGCGGCTCGTGGCTCATGAATCCACCTGTTAATATGACGTTTGCAGTCTTTTTCCCTCTTGACATAGTACTCAGCTGCACTATCCTTTGTAAATTCCATTTAAACAGGTGTTGGTGGTATTCTGAAGACTTTCTCAATTGTATCTGCATCAAGGTGGATTATTGCCTCACTATCATCATTTTTAATGGTTCTCGTCTCCTTGTCAAAGCGATGGACGCAAGCGAGAACAAATTCAGGTTCTAGGGCAGCCACTGGAAAAGAGGATGCATGATGAATGTGGCTGTCCAACAGCCACTGCATATTACTATCCTGCGGATCCTCCACTCTCTTGACAAATTCTGACATGTCCACATGCCCTATTTCCGTATCTTTTATGCAATCCAAAGGAGAGGAAACTTGCGAAGGTGAAACTTCATTCTGGTACTTGTCATATTTATACTTCATCTTCTTCAGAATAGGAGAGGATGGTAAATCTGACATTGAAGGACAACCTGGTATATTGCGATGAAGACTTAAAAGTGTTAAGGCAACATCATAATCAGCTGCAACTAACATTTTTCCTTCTTCAAATGGGAAGAACTCCAACCCTTGCACTTCACAATTTTGTGAGAGAAAGATGGGAAATAAGTGGGAATGGTGGAAATTTGACTTTGACCTATTTCGGATCTTGGGGAAAATTTCACAAGTATACAAGTTGGGAAGAATGAACATGCAATCGGATTTTTAAACCCGAATGCAAGTATACTTGTAAAACGGAAAAAGGAGAAATGAGTGAAAAATGAGATTTAGACTTGTGGGAAATGACGTGAACGGAAAGTACGGATATAAGCAATATGGATGGATAAAAATAGGAAAGTTTTTGGAATGTCATTTTCAAGAAAATGGGAGGAACTTTGGACATGCAATCCGGTTCTAAAAACCCGAATTTGGAAGGATGGGTATTTTTATCTTTGCAACTTGGAATTTCAACAAAAGATGGTTAAATTCTTATAACCATAAGGGAAGAACAATTATTTTCATCCAACTTGTAATCGGGATTTAAAATCCCGAATACAAGTAAAGAGGGAAAATGGGGAAGAACAATGCAATTCACAAATTGCTTTACAAAGGGGAAAATCTCTCTCACAAAACCGGCTTTTGGGGCAAAATAAACATATACACAAATTTACAACTAGAAAGGAAAAAACAAGAAGACAAGAAAACAAGAAAATGAAACAAGAAAAGAAAAGAAATCATACCTTGTTTCAAACTGAAATGCCTCTTCAAAAAGATGATCAATCTTAGAAAGAAGGGAGGAAAACTCTTACACAAAGATTAACCGCATTCCAAAACCCTAGCCATGTTTTACCAAAACACCTTGGGCACCAAAACGTGGCACCAAAAGCAAACTTAATGGCACAAGAAGTGGTCAAACCTCCATCAAACCCCAACGCCTTAGCATAGAAAACAAAAACGATTTAGGAGATTGGAGATCCATGGCAACTTGGGAGAGAAAATCGCGGGTTTGGCAAAAAACGTGTTTGCTTATTCAACACCAAAAAACCAGGAATCATTCATCCCAAATGGCGCGATATGTGTTTGCAAATGCATGAGAATAGGGAAGAATCCCAAACGCCTTCTATATCCCAAAAAATCTCTACAAAAAATGGTTCAGATTTCCAACAAAATCGCCTTCCTTTAGCTGGTCGAGTTTTTGGAAAAGGAATGCAAGTTTTATTTTAGATGCAATAGAGAAAATCGGGTTTTAATTCCCATATAACAAGTTTAAAATGTTACTTTTCTCTCAACAAGGCAAAATCGGGTTTTAGAAATGCAATTACAAGTTTAAAATTCCTCAATTTACACTTTATGGAGAAAATCGGTTTTTTTGGGCATAATAGCAAGTTTAAAATTGTCACTTTATTCCATTTCTAAGCATTCCATTTCTAAGCAAAATCGGGTTTTGGAGAGAGATATGCAAGTTATAAATAACTTGTAAAGGGAAAATAAAATCCCTACAACAAGTTTTAATAACTCAAAGCATGCAATAGGGGAATAAAATCCCCATTACAAGCAAAAGACATTAAAATAGGGTTTTTAGAAAAGAATTACAAGTGACTTTTAAATATGCAATTTAAAATTAACTTGTAACTTATCCAAAAAATCCCTATTATAACTTAAAAAGCCAAAAGGCATCAAGGGGGAATTAAAAAGTAAGTTACAAGTTCTTTTTTCAATAAAGTGCACTTGTAATTAGCCAAAAATTTCCCTACAAAGACTAAAACAAAGGAAAACATTAAAACTTGCAATTCGAGGAAAATTTCCCACCTACAGTCAGGGAGAAAAAACCCGAAATTGAAGGAAAGACATAGCAAACTAACCCAGGATGCGATGAAATTCGAAAAGTGGTTCGAGGATGGACTAAGGATTAAGCCAGTCCAAGGATTAGGCGAAATTCTGCCTCAGGAAGCATGTCATAGAGTAAAATTTTCATTTTTTGACAAAAATTTCATGTAATGGTCCTTCATTTTTGAAAACAAAAATGAGGACAACAATGAACATACACAAAATCATTCAATCTTGAGCTTCTTGGAGTGTATGTTCTCAAACATACTCCAATTGCACTCACATCATGAACAACTGCATGGTTGATTCAAGACACAAACTGCAATCCTTTAAAGATTTGGCACCTTATCACCAAACCTTTCCCACCATTCTTTTGAAATGAAAAGAAATATAAATCAATCCTATAGTTTCACTTTTGATATTAAGTTATAAACTCAAAGAGAGAAAAGTTTTAATTTTTAAATTTAAATTACGCTTTAACTACCTGACCGAAATGTCATCCAAGTTGTCTTGCATATGACTTGTGCAAAGACGTATCCTTGTGGAAGCCTGAAGATCTCCATATGAGTGATTATTGCCATTCACTCCACAACTATGTAGAGCCCACTCAATGCCTCCTCATCAGCCTTCAAATATGGGCAAAAGTGGAATGTTAGACCAAGAAAATAGGTAGCTGCATGTAAAGACTTGTGAAGTTGAAGGTGTCGTTGTTCAAACAATGATCTCACATATGGGACGATATGTTGTCAATACGTGTTGTCATTGATGTCAACTTGATGTCTGATAGTGTTAGTCTTTGATTGTTGGCAGTGGTTGTGTGATGTCATTTATGATGTCTAGTAAGATGATGGGGAGATTGTTGAGAGTTGTTGTCACTGATATAGTACAAATGGATAATCATTGCAATTTCTTTGTGTTGTGGATGTCTACCTTCTTGGTGTCTGATGTCTACACTTAGTATGATGTATTGAAGCGTGATGATGATATCATATCAAAATGATGATTAGATGCATTGTGAAGTATAAAAACGAGGATTAGAAGCATGGCAATAGAATGGAGGTGTTTGTGTTGATCTTGTGCATGCTACATGATGGTGGTTACGTTTCTGAGACATTCTTGTTCTTGGAAGTTTGATGAAGTAAGTTGTTGCAAGAATGTGTGCATTAGACTGTTCAGAAGAATGCTCCACATTCCTCTACATCTAATGATATGGTCTTGCCGACTTGGACATAATGTCTATGCTCTATGGACATTGCACTCCTATTTTTTCAGGTCTCTAGTGTTGCAGTTGAGGTGATTGGTGATTGCGGTTTGTTGGCATCAGATTATGATGTATTGAAGCGTGATGATGATATCATATCAAAATGATGATTAGATGCACTGTGAAGTATAAAAACAAGGATTAGAAGCATGGCAATAGAATGGAGGTGTTTGTGTTGATCTTGTGCATGCTACATGATGGTGGTTACGTTTCAGAGACATTCTTGTTCTTGGAAGTTTGATGAAGTAAGTTGTTGCAAGAATGTATGCAGAAAACTATTCAGAAGAATGCTCCACATTCCTCTGCATCTGATGATATGGTATTGCCGATTTGGACATAATGTCTATGCTCTATGGACATTGCACTCCTATTTTTTCAGGTCTCTAGTGTTGCAGTTGAGGTGGTTGGTGATTGCAGTTTGTTGGCAGTCTGACTGGCTGTCAAGATTGGTCCGAAAAATGCTCTGCATTTCTCTACATGGATGTTTCAGGTGTTGCGGCGTGGAGGACATGTTTATAATGTTTGTGCTATGTCTTAGTTCAAGTTTCAAGCGCTGATGTGGTCTCTAAGGGTCGATAATGATGATTTGTTCATGACTATGTATTTTGGCCCTCCAGAATGAAGTGTTTTGTATCAATTGTGTTGTGCTAGCATGTTTTTTATGTGACAAAAGGAAATAAGTAATTAGGAATATTATTGGATTTTCAAGGAACGTCCTTGCGTGCTCCACATGATGCTAGATGATCTATTTGGTGCTCCATTGTGGTTGGTATTTGTGTTTCAACGTAATTCTTGTGGTTTAGCCGACTGAGTTTGTTCTCTTGATTGTGGTTTACCCTTGGGTGTCTCCACTTGCATTGGAGATTCTGTCATGTTGTATTTGGGTCCTATTGTGACGTTTTCACACATCACCCTTCTTAATCTTAGAGGATCCGGTTAATACTGAGAGGGGGGGTGAATCAGTATTAACAACAATTTCAATCTTAAAACTTGAACTTATAAAACTTCACCAAATCAATCATAAACCAGTAATAAACTCTTTACCATTACCAGTAATCACTAATAATCAACTGTTAAACTGATTGAACAAAACTGCTCATCAAGTGTTCATCAACATGCATAAACTGAAAGTAAATCAAATCAACACATCAGAAACATTCACCACATGAACACCATGTTTTTCACGTGGAAACCCAAATAGGGAAAAACTACAGTGGGAATTGGTACCCACAAAAATTGTGCACTCTTTCGGAATGCGCCCTGTTAAGAGCCTATCTCGGTTAAGAGCTTACAAAGATGCCCGATTAGGAGCAAACCCTGTTAGGAGTCACTCGGTTAAGGGATTTAGCTGATGAGCCCTGTTAGGAGCTTTGACCTGTTAGGATCAACCTCGCAAGAGGATTTAACACT
This sequence comes from Cryptomeria japonica, assembly GCF_030272615.1. Classification (NCBI taxonomy): domain Eukaryota; kingdom Viridiplantae; phylum Streptophyta; class Pinopsida; order Cupressales; family Cupressaceae; genus Cryptomeria; species Cryptomeria japonica. The sequence continues at coordinate 346,626,938 of NC_081406.1, forward strand.
CAGATGTTGAGCTACCTGGTTAAGGGATTTACAATGAAAGGCCTGTTAGGACCTACCCGGTTAAGGGATTTTGATTGCTACAACTATTAGGGAACAACAATGAATGATCTGGGTAAAGCACTTAACTGCTTGCTTGATCAAATCCAATTCTACTACACTCTGGCGAATCTCTCACACTCTGGTTCGGCTTCACATTCTTCTCAAAAACCACCGACACAACAAACATCAACTATACCAACCTAAATAACCTTTACAACTTAGTCGGTTACAAAACCCTAAGACTCACAACATAAATCATCACAGATCTTTTACAACTCATTACAGATCATCATATGGATCATTACAATCAATTACAACCGTTGAATGATCATCGCATCTCGATCTGATACAAAGTCAAACCCTTAGAACACTCTTCTAAGCGCTTCGTTGTTTCCCAAGAAATTCCATCTTCAAACGCGCCAAAACATCATTCAAACACTTCACGCAGTTCCAACCACGTCACCTCCAACATTTGAACTTGATGTAGATCACCACCAAACCAAAAATCATTACCGGCTAAGAGAATTCTTCACCGGTCCTTAAACCCTTCTTAAACCCTAGCAAAAATACAACAGAAATCATAAACATGATTTCCGATAACCAAAACATAATGCGGTTCCGATCAGATACATATTACAATGATACAAACTCACATTCCAAACCGCAACACTTCAATCATCACCAATCGCTAAATCTAATGAAAACATTTCCTCGTTTACTAGTTAAGGTCCTAATTCCCAGTTTCATGTTTCTTTACCGGTAAGGTCTTTCCAGTAGACCAAAAAGACTAAGATGACAAAATACAACATAGTAAACATCAGTTGCCATCAATGACAACACAAATAACTAATCAAAGTCATCCAATCATGCAATCTCAATCTCTTCATCACAATGTCATCACAAACAGTCCTTTACTGGTTCAATCATCATTCTTCATCTGCATCAATTATGCCAATCATGCCAACAACCCTATTGCAAATGGGGACCCCCTATTAGGTCCTCTTGGTCTTTTGGTTGTGTTTCTTTGGGTCTTTTCGCAGCAATCCCTTTGATCTCCCTGGTCTGCAAGTATTTTGGGTGAAATTTCATCAAGTTTGCAAGTCGTTTGAATAAATTTGGCTAAGTTTGGAACCTGTTTTGTCCATTTTAGAATTTTGCCCTTCAGACTTGCATTTGAGGCCTTTCCTTTAGCCTTTTGGAAAAACTAAACATTGCATTGGAATCAAAGCCCTCCAAGGAGCCTGCCAGTGAAATTTGAGCGAATTCTGACCATTAGAAAGTTCCTATTTTTTAGGACTTTCACTACCTCCTAGATTGTCTTTATTTTGTCAAAAATCAAACTTACTATTTTTAGCAGTTTCTATTTTTAGTAAGTGTCATCTCGTCTTGTTTTGCCCTTATCTTAACATTTGGAAGTACTTACTATTTTTGGTAAGTCTATTTTTGGCAGGTTCTTCACTAGCAGGGGTCCCGACACTAAAGACTAAACATTCCTGAATATTTGCCTAAATCCGAAAAGTTTGAAAAAGCAGGCTAATGATCGAAAAATGACTAAGTGTAAATTTCCTTCCTGAAGTGGAAAGCATTGAAAATCTTCTAAGTCTGGCAGAGAAAAAATCCACTTCAATTCCAAGTTTGGCATCCTGAATTCGGAAAACGACCAAAAATGGCTAAGTCAGGCGAGAAAGTCAAGAAAATCCTTCATCTTGACAATGACAAGGCAACATGCAAATCAGGAAGGGGCACCAAAATGAGGTCATGGAGGATTATTCCTCCATGACAAAATTCCTTGACATAGTGATTTTGGTGCTCGAGGAGAATTGAGCGCTAAATTGGGGTCATGGAGGAAAATTCCTCCATGACCAAAATTCCTTGACTACCGGAAAAACAGTGCCCAAGGTCTAGGATGAGTGCTGGGTGGAGGATATAAAGGAAAAGCAAAAAATTCGAAAATTCCTCCATGCCATGTGTTTAGTGCTCTAGCATGTAGGTTGGGCGCTGAATAGAGGGGTTCATGGATTTTTCTCCCCAATCATTTTTCCTCCATGTGTTTGGTGCCCAAGTGTAGATGGAGAGCACTAGAAAGGAGTGGTGTAGGATTCTTCCTCCAAACATAAATTCTTCCACACTAGCAAATTAGCGCCCAAATTGGAAGAGGAACGCCAAACCAAGGAAGGGAAGGAATTTCCTTCCAAAAGAAAATTCCTCCACAGGGTCATTCCATCACCCAAGATTGAAGGTTGAATTCCACGGCATGGAAATTTGAAGACAAGGATAAGGATAAGAAAGAAAATTTCCCTCGGGAAAAATTTCAAAAAATCCTCTTTCAAGCATGAAAATTCGCCCAATTTTTGAGACAATGACAAAAATGGCTAAGCAAGGGAATTTCCTCTCTCCTGGACCCCGGAACTCAAATTTGAAAAAAATCCTAAAATATAGGAAATGTAGAAAAATTGAGGAAAAAATCTCTTCCAAGACAAAGGCAAATTCAAAAACTCAAGAAAATTCTTCCTAGACAAAATTCTCTCTTCAAAGATTTTCTCTCCAAAATTTCCACGCTTGCAGGAATCCTTCAAAAGTGGAAAAGATTGTTAAAATTCTTCCAAGGCAGGAAAATCTTCCGAAATATCTTTTGTGAGCACGGAATGGAAAGATTCTTGTCAAGGGTGGGTTGGTGACATGCAAAGAGAATATTCCATATTAATGGCAAGAATCTATTGAACACATGGCAGCAAGATGCCACATGCATGGCTAGAATATTTGACCAAGTGGCAGTTGGGTCAATGCACACCAAGGTAGTGGAGCATCTTTTGCATGTAGTCGTCGGATTTAGGAGATGATGAGGCATTTATGGCATCATGGGCAATTTATTGCATTTATGACATATTGGGCAGACTTGATGGAAAGTGGTGCATTTAATGCACAAGTGGATGCCATTTTGGGCATGTAGGAATTAATTGTTAGTGGGTATAATGGGCATTTATTGAATATTCCCACCTTGTTGCATCATGTGTGTGGGCTCTTTTAGGGCAAACCCTAATTAGGGTTTTGCATGTAATCAAGGCTGAAGTCCTATATAAATGAGGCAATCCCCTCATTTGTAAAGGAAGGAGAGATTGCTTTGGGAGATTGTTGCGATAAGTTGTTGAAGCAGTAAACTTAATACATTGGTCAATTTGATGGTGTATACTTGTTCTGTTTTGCAACTTGCATGGTCTCACTTTCCTCACATTGGAGTAGATTTGCTTTCAGTACTTAGATGAACGGGATTGATGAGATTGTTTGCAGTGAAACCCTTGCTCATACCTTTTGTTAGTAGCTGATTGTTATTAACTTTGTAAGGTTAGTCTAAGACTTTTATACGTGGAAACTTAACTTCGATCATCAGGCAGACAATGTTCGTTGATGGTGTTCATTGGTGTTGTAAACATATTTTGCACAACCTTTGAAGATTGCACCACCTTTGTGTAGTTGTCTCCTAGTGGCGAAGCAAAGTGTGGCTGGTTTCACCCAAGCAATCATTGTCTCTTTGTTCCTAGAGTTAGCATAGTTTTTCTAAACCCTCATGCTTTTACTTTCAGCATATTTAAATCCAAAAACTCCTAAATAGAGTTTGCCATTGATAAATCATTTGAGATCGAATTCCTTGAAAGTTATGAATTGTTTAATCTTCTTCATGTGTGCGTAAGTCCCCTTGGATTACCGGCAAAATCACATTGAGCCTACTAAGTCACGTCTGTTGCATATAGGAACCTTGCAATCGATTGTCTGAACTTACTGCAATCTTAGCCCACAATCGTACTTTGATCAAGAGAGAGTAAAGTGATCGTCGAACAACTTTATTCTATGTTAGGCACTATCATAAAAAACACGTCAACAGGTCCTACTTTGGCGTGTGGGGATCCGCATTGGGTTTATTCAATTGGAAGATATGTTTTTGGACCAACTGGTTATGTGCAACATGGTTTATCTATGCATTACCTTGTTGCCGACTTTGGAGGATATGTACTAGCATGTAAAATGTTTGGGGCAGCTTAGAAAGATGTGATATGATGTTTTTAGGTCCTCTCTATCTCCTAGATTGGACCACTTTCACCACAATTGAATTTGGTGGCCGGCTTGATAGGACTTGTGCTTGTCCCTTATTCTGGCTAACCTACTTGATCTTTTGCAAAAAAAGATGATGGTATATATAAAAGATCAAATTAGTGTGGATTGGCATACAGTGTGTGTGGCTCAAAGTATGTATGCACTTACATGATCTGTTGTCCTCATTTTTGAATTTTCAAAAATGTGACAACCCTTACAAATTTTCGCTTAAAATGTGTTATTTTTGTCTCTAAGGCACATTTTACGAGGTGCAAAACTCACATTTGTTAGTGTCAAATCATCAGGGGATGTCTTTGCCATTATTGTTCAATTTTTGGTGAGTTTTGGCCTTCATTTTCCTAGCTTTTTCTTTAATTTCGGGTTTTAGAACAGTCACTGCAAGTAGAAGATTTTTGCTTGAAATTTGTGATTTTAAGGCTCTACGGCATGCTTTTCAAGGTGGAAAGTCTACATTTCTTGATGGTAAATCAATCATGAGCTTATCTTCCATCTCTGTGAAAATTTTGGTTACTTTTGGCCTTCATTTTGGCCATTTTCTATGCAATTTCGGGTTTCAGAGTAGTCACTACAAGTGGCGGTCTTTTTGATGTCATTGCAAGTAAAGTCACTACAAGTGGGGGTCTTTTAGATGTCATTACAAGTTAAGTCACTGCAGGTAGGAACTTTTTGATGCAATTACAAGTTTTAAATTTCACTTTAAGTGTAAGTGGGGGTCTTTTTGAGGTGAATGCAAGTAATTGAAATTACAAGTTATTTTAACTTGTAATGTGTCCTTTAAAACCCAAAATTTGCCTTAGTCATTTTTTTCAAATTTGTAAAGTGACTTTTAAGACCCGAATTGGCCTTTAAGTCTACATTGCTTGATGGTAAATCAATCATGAGTTTATCTTCCATCTTTGAGAAAATTTTGATTACTTTTGGCCTTCATTTTGGCCATTTTCTGTGCAATTTCGGGTTTCAGAGCACTCACTGCAAGTGGCAATCTTTTTGATGTCATTGCAAGTAAAGTCACTGCAAGTGGGGGTCTTTAGATGTCATTACAAGTTAAGTCACTACAGGTAGGAACTTTTTGATACAATTATAACTTTTAAATTTCACTCTTTGTTTCTTTTTTCACAAAGTGTAAGTGGGGGCCTTTTTGAGGTGATTGGAAGTAATTGAAATTACAAGTTATTTTAACTTGTAATGTGTCCTTTAAAACCCGAAATTGGCCTTTAAGTCATTTTTTTCAAACTTGTAAAGTGACTTTTAAGACCGGAATTTGCCTTTAAGTCATATTTCAAACTTGTAAAGTGATTTTAAAAGCTTTCATTACAAGTTGTTTTCAAAAAGCAACTTGTAATGAACTAAAAATAGCCCGAAATGCTTGCAATGAAGAAATACAAGTTATTTTAAACTTGTAAAGAGTCTTTCCAAACCTGAAATCAGTTTTGCAACTAAATTTTACTTGCTCTTGCTCATTCAAACCCCTATTAGAGTGATTTTTGGCATGAAGAACACTTGGCAAGGTCTGCAACTTTATTGAATCCCCCATTTTTGCTCTACCATTGCCACATTTTTGCAGATTTGAGTTTGATGATGCCCTTCCCTCCTTGGTCGGATTTTTATGTTGCTGCTGCAAGTACTTTTCACATAAAAAAACATTGCCTCCATTACAAGCAATTACCAATAATGCCTATTGTTGTTGTTTCCTCTTTATTATGCCCACATGTTTAATTTCGGATCTCGAAAGGGTGATTGCAAGTTCATTATCCATGGCTTTCATTACTTGCAGTTGGGTCTCTAAGACCCGATTGCAAGTGATTTCAAAAGTTTTAAAACATTGTTTGTCTCCACAAAATTCCCATAGGCAGATTATGAAGCCTTTCCCACAAGATTGCAAGCTTATACCCAATCAGAATGCTTCCTTGCAGTCGGGTCTTCAAGACTCGATTACAAGTCTAAGTGCCAAGGTTTTTCCCTACATAGCACTTGCAGTCAGAATTTCAAAACCCGAAATTGGTCCAAAATGCACTCACAAACACCTGAAAATGAGTCTCTAGGATCCAATTACAAGTGCAAACTTGTATTTTCCCATTACACATATGAAGTTGCACGTTTGTTCACCTGCAAGTCAATGCTCTTGTTTTTCCACACTTGCAATCAGCCTCCCAAGACCCGAAATTGAGCTTTGACCCCACTTTTGTAGCCCCTTTGTCTCATCCAGGTTAGTCCTGTTTGCACACACGACCTACCAAATCAACAAATTAAGGCATGGGCCTTATTTTGCAAGCAGATTCCAAGATTGGAGGATGATACAAAGAAAGAACAACAACATGATGGAGCCATAGAAGGAGATGGATAAGTGATATGAATGATTGAGAGCATGTAATGCTTTCAAGACAGAGATAGGCTTCTTACCTCATCCTTGCAAAGAACTTCCCTCCTGAAAAGCCAGTACTACCCCAAGCAAGAAGATAAGATTAAAGTTCGTTGGCCAAGGACACAAAGATCATTAAGGATGCAAATTCCCATTTCGGTTCGACATGTCTTCACTAATACTGAATACTTCAAGTTCTAGCATCCTGAAGCAGCATAAAGATCATCACAGACAAAGGATGATGTAAATAGGGTCGTGTCTTGGACACAGAGAATAGTTTCAATTATGCATTTGTAATTTTGTTTTGACAAATTACATGTAAAAACAAATTTTGTAATTGCAAGTGTTGCTTTCACTTGCATTTTGGTAGAATGTAATTACATGTAAAACAACTACAAGTTGAGTTAGATTAGGAATTTAGTTGGAATGAGTCAAGGTGGTTGAGAGAATTTGTCAAGTTAGTTGGGATCCTCCCACCTTTTTCTCAAGGCTCCTCTCCTACAAATACTAGATAGGGTCTATTGTATTGGAGACCTTTTTGCAAGCAAGTAAATTCTGCAGGATTTTATACTCATAAAGACTTTGAGCTTTATAGTTGTAAGTTCTCATCTTTTGAGTAATATAAAGAAGTGTGGGATTTCAAACTTTGTGTTGAAATCTTGCTTTGTTCCAATTGTGTTCTTATGTCATTTTGGGATATATCTTTGTGCTTACTTGAAATTGTGGAAGGCTGTTGAAAAGAGCTTCACTCCAAATAATTGCAGACTTTGTGTTGTAGATATCGAAGCTGAAATTAGTTTTAGTTTGCAATTTAAAGTTGAGAGGTGTTGCAAGACTTTGTGCTTGTAGTAATTCCCATATAAAATAGTTCTAAAAGTGCATTATATTTGCAAGACTTTGCGCTGCTATATGCTACACTTGTTCTTAAAATTATCGTTATAAAAGGGTAGATAGGATTGCGGATATTCAAAACTTTGCGCTTGATATTGTTTTCCCGTCCCGGAGGAGGTGACGGAAGTCTTTGTGCTTTTAGGAAACTTCATTTCCTCTCTCATTTTGCTTTATAAGTTGTTGTTATTTATTTACGATTGCTATTACTTTTCTGTGAAGAGGAAAGAATATAGTCTTTCTTGAAATAAGAAGAAAGATTGTTGTCCTACTCATATTAGTTTAGATTAGTTAAGAATAGAGGGAACCTTCCCTAAATTAGGAGAGTATCATACTCACACACTGTGGCTGAAACCGCAATTTTGCACATTCCCCAGGTGTACAAAATTTTCAACCAACATGATCGTATCAATTGCAGTGTATATGATGCAAAGTTGAGGCAGTATGTGATAATTGTTTTAAAGTTGGTCACTTGAGACAGAGACTCAACAGCACCTTCATATTTCGAGATTGTTGGAAGCAATGTTGCCAAAGGCTTATTCATCTTGATTCATATATTCATACTGTAAATGTTATTCAAATTTATGTTCAAGTCTGAAGTTGTACAATTTTGTTTTTTTTTTACTGATATTTACTGTTGCTTCTTATGTTACAGGTTGTTGGAGATAACATTATTTATTTCTATGCATCTACAGCATTTCATATGACATATACTTATAAGCAATGCCCACCGATCAAGGCATGCCTTGACCGGACATGTCTCTTGACATGCCCGATCAAGACATGTCTTGATCGGTGCACAAGCACCGCTTCATTAGAGTGTTATGCCGATAACTATCGGGTCACATCATTTAATATAATCAACTGATTAACAAATCGGGTCTCGTCAAATAATATAATCAACCAATTAACAAATCGGGTCACGTCAAATGCTGTTGATATAACAACCGATAACAGATCGGTATAATGCGAGATTAATATGATAAGTATTATAGTTATCATATGATAACATCAATCGATGCTATCATATTATCATAAGTCCGGTCTGTTCTTATTACAATCACAGCATGTGTAATATGATCATAGCATGATCGATTATGTTTGATAATGATGTCCAAATGTCAAACTGTGCAATCCGATGTTTTGGATAGTGAATGCATATAAAGATGATTATAATAAGTTTTTTATATAATCATGAGGTCTACCATTTAGCTTGTAGTTATATCGATAAGGTAGATGATTGAATGAGAGATAAATGAAATCTCTCATTCAATCATTTATCTTACCGAAGCTACTAAGTTGCAACACTCCCTCTTAGCTAGGGAAGATAACTGGAGACCTATGTAAACATTGAAATAAGCATCATATTTCTCATAATAGAATGTATTACACGACCTCGTAATACAAAGGATCATATCACATATGCTCGTGACATGATGCATCACATAATGAGTGACACAGGAATATATCACATCATCTGGTGATATAGATATCACATAGCACGTGATATCAATATCGCATAACATGCGATACCTTCGATATAAAATACTTGAGAATGTTGAATTCCCTTATATCCAGGTTATGGTATGTGCATTGACATTACGTCACATAATGTCTACCATAACATATCATGGCACATCCATGAGTCAGCGTGATATCAAGTCGGCATGATATCAACATTACAAGATTGTCACCTTATAATGTTTAATACAAGTGTTCATTGTCTAAAAGATCGTCACCTTTTAGAAATGCACACGGGGGGTGGAGCCCATAAAGTCATAACACGACAAAAGAAGTTTACACATTAAACATCTCACATATTAGTACAGATTACAAAACTAATTATAACTCAATCATACCAAGACCTTTTCTGAAGTGTTCAACTTTCACTGTGGATAGGGGCTTGGTCAGTATGTTTGTTGTCTGGTCTCCTGTACGGATATACTGCAACTAAATCACATTCATATCCACCATATCTCTCACATAGTGATAAGGGATCTCAATGTGTTTGGATCTATCATGAAATACAAGGTTCACGGAGAGTTTTATACAACTCTAATTGGCATAATGAATTATAGTAGGCTTCATTGGTTCTCCAAATAATCCCACAAGTAGCTTCCGTAGCCATACAGCTTCTCGTGCAGCCATGGAAGTTGCGATATATTCGGCCTCTGTAGAACTCTGAGCTACTGAAGATTGTTTCCTGCTAATCCAAGATATCATGGCTGAACCCAAGCTGAAGCAGCACCATGAGGTGCTTTTCCTGTCAGTCACACTTCCAGCCCAATCTGAATCAGTGAACCCGTGAAGATTCAAACTTCTTCAAGAGTTTTATCTTCAATGTGGGAGTGAGGGCATCTATTTTGTATGTATACAGCAGTGTTGGAGGCTTCTGCCCAAAGATGAATTTCTAAGTTTTGATCAAGAAGCATGGCTTTGGCTGCTTCTACAATGGTTCTATTTTTCCTCTTAGCAACCCCATTTTGTTGGGGGTTGTAAGGGACAGTGAACTCCCTCTTAATCCCAGCTTCTTTACAAAAATTGCTAAAAATGTCTGAGGTGTATTCCCTCCCATTATCAGTCCTTAGGGTTTTTATTTTCCTTCCCAAAGAGTTTTCAGAGAGAGATTTGAATTCCTTAAATCTCTTGAGTATCTCGTCAAATTCTTTACGTTTAAGAAAGTAGATCCAGGTCTTCCTGGAGAAGTCATCAATGAATATTACATAATAAAGGAACCCCCCTAATGATGGTACAGACATTGGCCCACATGGGTCAGAGTGAACTAGTTCTAAAACATTGCTTGTTTTCCTAGAACTATTCTGAAAGGAACTCTTAGTATTTTTGCCTAGGGCACACCCCTTACATGTACCAGAATGGTATTGTTTTAACTTAGGCAAACAAATTACTAATTTTTCCATTGAACATAAAGCACGAAAGTTTAAATGACCTAATCTTCTATGCCAAATTTCATTAGAATCTGCAATCTCATGAAGTAGGGGTAGGTTAGATTCAGTACATACCTCGTACAAATAGCCTTTTCTATGTCCTAGGGTTGTAGCCTTCTTGATGGAAGAGTTTTGTGGCCATACTAGAACTTTACAATTCATGAATGTTATTCTGTACCCATCATCTTCAAGTGCAAATATGGAGATTAAGTTCCTCTTGATGCCAGGAACGAATAGAACTCCGGTGAGTTGAAGAGACATGCCTGTCTTCAGCTTAATGGTGCAGGTACCGACGCCTTTCACTGGATGTGCAGAGTCATCACCAATGGTTACTTCTTCATCAGTTTCTTCTAACATGGAATCCAATAATTCTCTATACCCAGTGATGTGTCTTGAAGACCCACTACCAATGATCCAGGTGTTAAGATTTATTGGATACTTGATAGGAGAGGGCAGAGTAGAATACATGTTTCTCAGAGTCATATTCTTCCCTTTTAACTTTTGCAAATGTAGCTTGTTATTTGATTCTATCTGGACATCTTGCTGCATAGTGTCCATATTGATCACACCTAAAGCACTGAATGTGAGAGTTGTCTTTCTTAGATGACCTTTTTTCATGTCGTTTCTTTCTCTTCTTGAAATGTTTCTTCTTGTTTTTCTTGTTGGAGTTGGTATTTAGAACATGGAGATCTTCATCTATGTTCTTTTGTTTGATCCCCTTCTTATTTAGCCTTGACTCCTCTTGAAGACAATCTGCTCTTAGCCTATCAAATTTTGGATATTTAGCCCTTGCACTAATGCCTTGCACGAATGTTTCTCATGTACTAGGCAACCCATCTAGAGCAATGAGCGTTATCTCTTTGCTCTGGATCTCATATCCAAGCGTTGCCAGTTCATCCCTTAGGGCTAATATCCGCATAAAGTATGCATTGATTGACTCTCCTTTGTTCATACTTATATGATTTATTTCTCTTTTTAGAGCCAAGGTTCTACTTGCGTTGTTTATCTCAAATGCACTTTTGAGTGCTTTGAACATATGGTAGGCAGTCTCATGCTTTGTTATTATTGGCATAATGTGATTTCTCACTCCATCGACTATGATCTTCATGGCTTTTTCATTTCCCTCAATCCATGTCGATTTGTCAGGTTCATTCTCTGGTTCTTTAGATTCAACTCTTACGAATGATTCAACTTTATTTTCTTTTAGAATCATCTTAATTCTAAACTTCCATGCAGAGAAATTATCCCCTCCTTCATGTTTGTCCTCAAATTTGATAGCATTAGCCATGGAAAATATGATGTTTATATCTTCGATTTGAACTTCTCAAATTTGAATGCCTTAGGTTCGATCGGCCTGGCTCTGATACCATGTAAATGTTATTCAAATTTATGTTCAAATCTGAAGTTGTATAATTTTGTTATTCTTTTACTGATATTTACTGTTGCTTCTTATGTTACAGGTTGCTAGAGATAACATTATTTATTTCTATGCATCTACAGCATTTCATATGACATATACTTATAAGCAATGCCCACTGATCAAGGCATGCCTTGACCGGACATGTCTCTTGACATGCACGATCAAGACATGTCTTGATCGGTGCACAAGTCTTGATCGGTGCACAAGCACCACTTCATTAGAGTGTTATGCCGATAACTATCGGGTCACGTCATTTAATATAATCAACCGATTAACAAATCGGGTCTCATCAAATAATATAATCAGCCGATTAACAAATCAGGTCACGTCAAATGCTGTTGATATAACAACCGATAATAGATCGGAATAATGTGAGATTAATATGATAACTATTATAGTTATCATAAGATAACATCAATCGATGCTATCATATGATAGCTATGATAGTTATCATAAGTCCGGTCTGTTCTTATTACAATCACAGCATGTGTAATATGATCATAGCATGATCGATTATGTTTGATAATGATGTCCAAATGTCAAACTGTGCAATCCGATGTTTTGGATAGTGAATGCATATAAAGATGATTATAACAAGTTTATTTATTTAATCATGAGGTCTACCATTTAGCTTGTAGTTATAAAGATAAGGTAGATGATTGAATGAGAGATAAATGAAGTCTCTCATTCAATCATTTATCTTACCGAAGCTACTAAGTTTCAACACATACACCTTGCTCGGAGATAGTGAGTCTCCTCAACAAGTTCTTTGTATCTTGCCCTAAAGCAATGAGTTTCAATCTACAAGTCCCTTGTATCTTGCCCTATAGTAGTGCACCTCAACCTGCAAGTCCTTTCGGGAGTAGTGAGCTTCCTTAGCAATGAGCCTAAAACAATATTGTTATCTTGTTCATATATTGTGAGTTGACTCTCACCATGGTTTTTCCCTATTTGGGCTTTCCATGTAAATCTAGTGTTCTCTTGTGCATGTTGTTCATTGTTTTATCTTTCATTGTTGTTGATAAATTTTAAGTTGAGATTGATTTGTAAAATAAAGTTTAAGTATTTGACCAAGATTGATTCACCCCCCACACCCCCAACCCCAACCCCTCTCAATCATGGAGTGTATTTACAATTGGTATCAAAGCTAAGTTCCTCTTGAAGACGCTTAACCACTTGAAGAAGGTCCAAGATCGCACAAGATGGATCTTACAAGATACCTAAATTTGATGGCACAAACTACTCCTTCTGAAAGCCAAGAATGGAATCATTTTTTAATTTTATGGGATTTGGAATCTGGAACTTTGTTCGAGATAGTTATACCGGTCCTTATACTCCAACTACTCCGACTGGGATCAAAATGTATGAGAACAATGGAAAAGCAACAAATGCAATACGAATGCAATCATAAGTGTTTTGGCTGATATAAAACTTTTGAAGGTGATGAACTACAAGTCTGCTATAGATGTTTGGGAGAAGATTAGCAGTATCTATGAAGGAGATCAAAAATTAAAATGGTCAAGTTGCAGAACCTTAAAAGATAATATGAGAATATAAAAAATGTCAGAAGAGGAGAATATTGATAGCTTTATACACCGATTAACAGAAATAGTAAATGGAATCCTAGGCATTAGTGGAAAATTGGATGAAGATGAAGTTGTGAAGAAGGTACTCAATACTCTTCCCAAATTGTATAGTTCTAAGGTGTCTACTATTGAGGAAAGTACGGATCTGGACAAATATACAATGGGTCAACTCTATGGTGCAAACTTTGCCTTTGAGATGAGGGAGTTTGAATTTAAAAATCACAACAAGGAAGTTGCATTCAAAGCCAATAAGAAAGTGGAAGATGATGTAGATCAGGATGACGATCTTGATGATGTAGAAACAAATTTTGTGAGCAGACTAAAGAAAGGCACCAGAAAATACAAAAGTTACCTTTCAAATGTTTTAATTGTGGAAGAATTGGTCATTATGCATCTAAATGTAATTTCAAGGAAGATAACAATTGAAGAGGAGATGATAGAAACAAGAGAAGACAAAAGAGATAAGCCTAAAAGAAGTTTTTACTCCGAAGAAAGTAGGCACTCATTTGAGGATGAGGAATGCATTGATTCAAATGATGAAACATTGTTCATGGCTGTGAAAGTTGATATAGTTGATGAATATAAGAAGTCCGGTACCTTATCTAGTGATTAAAATAATGAAAGATCATAAATTGTTTGGATACCTCTTCATGCAAAAGAAGAACCAAATGCTGGGGTGATTGACAGTGGATGTTCTAATCACATGACTACTGATAGAAGAAAGTTCATTAATTCTTGAAAATTGGAATAGTGGATCAGTTAAGTTTGGTGACGAAGAATTTGCTCAGATTTGTGGTAAAGGAACAAAAACCATTGATGGAAAGAACAAGACAAAGGATGTTCCCTATGTTAAGGGATTGAGACATAGTCATCTTAGTGTTAGTCAGATGTGCAACAAAAGATACAAACTTACATCATGCGAAAGGGTGTGCTATCAGAAAAGATAGCTTAGAAAGACATTGCAAAAGGAACAAGGACTAATGGAAATATCTATCATTTAAAAGAAGCTAAAGGAGGTAGTTGTCTGATGGCTCAAGGTAGTGAATGTTGGCTTTGGCACAAGAGGATGGGACACATCAATTTTGATAACATGATGAAGATCAGCTCTACACAAGCAATAAGAGATATGCCCAATATTATCAAGCCTACAAACACATTGTGCAAAGAATGTCAGATGGGAAAGCAAACAAAGACAAGATTCAAGAGCAAGAACTATTCTACTACAAAACCTTTGGAGCTGATACATACTGATCTGTGTGGAAGTACCAAGACAAGAGGACTAAATGGTGAAAGGTATTTTATGTTGCTTGTTGATGATTACTCTAGAATGACATGGGTTACTTTTCTAAGAGAAAAATATGAAGCCTTAGATAAAATTAAAGCTTTCAAATCTATTGTTGAGAATGAAATAGATGCTAAGATTAAATGCTTAAAATATAATAGAGGAGGTGAATTCACATCAAATGAGTTTAATAAGTTTTGTGAAGATCATGGTATTAGGAGACATCTATTTACTCCTAGGAACCCTTAGCAGAATGGGATAGCAGAAAGGAAAAATAGAACAGTTCAAAAGATGGCTAGGACAATGTTATAAGATGCTAATTTGCATGATGTGTATTGGAAAGAGGCTATGCATGCTATTGTCCATATTCTTAACAAAGCATAGGTAAGAGTCAATAATTCTAAGACCCCTAATTAGTTGTGGCATGGAAGAACTGCTACTATCAAGTATATTAGAATCTTTGGAAGCAAATGCTACATCAGAAGAGATGAAGAAGATCTTGGAAAATTTGACTCAAGAACTGATGAAGGAATTTTCTTTGGTTACTCAACAAAAAGCAAGGCTTACAGATGTTACAACAAGAGACTCAAGAAGATAGTTGAAAGCACAAATGTTAGAGTAGATGAAAACTAGAATCAGGCCATAGAAGAACCCGAGAATAGCGAAACAGAAGGTGCTCCCTATATTCTAAAGAAGATGAAGAGAAAGAAGAAAAGGATACAAACGAAAAGGAAGAACAACTTGCATTTTGATTGACCATGGACCCGATGAATTGCCACAACTGCTTATATTGTGTGAGGTTTTGCCTAAGTTTGACAGATGCATTGTGAGAGACTGTTTCTCCAAATTCAAGGATGAGTTTGCGCAACTTCGAACCGTCACTTTTGCCATGCTCTTATTGCACATTTTGAGAAATAGCGTCAAGTCATGTACATATGTCACTCTTTTCAGTTGTTTTCAGTCTAAGAGTCTTCTATATAGTCTTACGGTAGGTTTTCTTTTTGTGTGTTTCAATTATAGAAACGAGACTCGAACTCGGCGCGGACTCGGCAAGGCTGACCCGACTCTGGACTCAGCAAAAAATTGGCAGGACTCGACAAAAACTCAATAGGACTCGGCAAAAAAACCAATTTCTAGTGAGTCTTGCCTAGAGTGAGTCCTGGAGAGTCCCGAGTCCCTGAGACTCGGCTAGGGTCACTCGGCAAGTCTTAGCAAGTCCTGAAACTATGGTTTCAGTTTAGTTGTTTTGTTGAGCCTTGTTCTTAGTTTGCTTTGAGTCATTTGGCTCAAAATGTTTAGGTGGCTCAAGTAGTTTAGTTTGTTTGCTTTAGCTTAGTTTCCTTTAAGTTATAGTTTGCATTGGTTAGTTTGTGAGAAAGGTGTTTGTGTTGTTTTCAGCATACGCTAGCACAATTTGGATCTTATGTTCGGTCTGTTTCCTAGATAACTATTTATGTTCTTTAAAATCTGAGTCATTCTTCTTTAACTTTATCGCTTGGTTAGGACTTGTACTTGACTCATAAGGGAATCACCTATCATGTCTTGATACTAAAATCTTCTTATTACTATATTTTTACACACAATCAATTGCTCTGAGTCGTTATGGTATCTTAGGTGAAATCGTGGCTACTAAAAAATCTTAAATCCTGCTTCAACACCACTGTAATTCTCAAACCCCTGTGAACTTCATTGCTTACATGCCAAAGTGCAAAAAATAAGTATCAAGAAAGAAAGCAATATCAAAAGAAAGAAAAAATGAGAAAAGAAAATAGAAAATCAAGAAGAAAAAAAAAGAATGAAAATTAAATATCAAAATATTTGGCTTTGAGAACATGCGAGTAACTCCATTGGGGCTATTGATGCCCAGCTGGCAATGGAGCAAT
Organism: Cryptomeria japonica; assembly: GCF_030272615.1. Lineage (NCBI taxonomy): Eukaryota > Viridiplantae > Streptophyta > Pinopsida > Cupressales > Cupressaceae > Cryptomeria > Cryptomeria japonica. Next base: position 346,643,450 of record NC_081406.1, read on the forward strand.
ATTCGAGAGATTACAACGACAACCTCGTCGGGGCTATGGACACTCGTTTGTTGCGAGGCTCTATCTAAGATGCTTTTGAAGTTAGGATCACTCACGTAGCTCATCACAGTGGATTCTAAGAGTCACAATGGTCTTATAAGTTGGAATGAATACATTTGCACACACCTAGGTAATCAAAGACTAAGTGCCTTGATCCAATTTGGAATTTTTTCTTCCCTTTTGAGTACTTTTCCTAGTAATTTGATAGGTTGAGTGGAATTATCTTGAGGTTCAAGGTACGGAATGGGCCTTTATCTTTTAAATGTTCAAGAACATTTATTCAAATTGGCAATAGATGTTGCGAAGTTTTCACAAATCACGCCATTGCAAATGGGGACCCCCATTTTTTCGCTTTTCGGCTTGGTGTTTTAGTTTAGTTGTCTTAGCTTGGCGACAGTTTTAGCCTTTTGCTTATGAGAGGGATAAGTCTTGTTGCTCCAGAAGAATTTTGTCGTGCCAAAATGTTGTCAAGTCATGATGATTAAGAAAATTGCTAAGTGCTGAACTCAAATTGTGAAGAATCCAAAGTCAACTTTGGATTTCCACGATTCAAGAAAGGATTATAATCCTCATCAAAATATGGATTTCCTTTTAAGTTTTATCCTTGTTCTATGATGCAAATTTTGTCAAAGTCCAGATAGATATTGATTTTCCCCAATCCTGATGTAAAACAAGAAATTTCAATCCTTGAGTGAAGTTGATCCGATTATCATTTGAAAGTGAAAATATGTTTGGATTTGTGGATTTCAACTAAGAAGAAATGCGAAATTTTGTGAATTAGAAAATTGTTGTTTTGGGGATTCATTCCTTGATGTTATTATTGGATTTTATTCTTAAACTCGGAACAATTTTCCCAATTTACTCTTCAATTCATGTTGAAAATTTGTTTTCCAAATCCTTGAAGTTCAATTTTATGGAATCGATATTTTTGGACCAATTATCAACGTTTCACCTTAATTGTCCTTGAAAATTTGGAATTTGAGCACAGTATTACTTAAATTCTTGGATTTTCTTTCACAATTCCACATGAGGATTGAATTTCCCTCTTTATGGAGATCAATTTCATTGTTTCCAATTAAAAATCCATTCAAGAAAAATCTTATTTTTTACCAAATTCTTGAAATTTTATATTTATCTTCAAAATCCTTGTGGAGGTTGGTTTTCCCTTCAATTGTGAAATCCTCATTTTTAATCCATATGCAACAAGGATTTCCAATTTGGTTTTGTCCCCACTTTTGGCTTAAAATTGGAATTTTTCTTCATCAAAATCGCTATGAAAATCAAAATTCCAATGAGGAATTAGAGTCTCGAATTTGTTAATCCTTGTTTTGGGCCTAAAATAGGAATTTTTATCATTTATATTGTCCTTATTTTTGAGGAAAAACCTGGATTTTTATCACAAGAATCCCTATCAAAGTCAAATTTCCTTCTCTTAGTGTATGTTGGTGTTGGAAATAAGCCACACCCGGACCAACGATGGACTGGTCCAAGAGGGGCCAGTAGCTCAGTGGTAGAGCACTCCAGCAGCGTATGGAAGGTCCTAGGTTTGAGTCCTAGTTGATCCATGTCTCAACAGTGTAAAACCCGCATGAAGGGTGAAATTTCGACCTCGTATCATCCTTGTTTTTCCCTCAAATTTAAGAATTTTCCTCAAAAATCCTTGTGCATATCGAATTTCCCTTTGAAAGTTTCTCTTCCTAGTTGAATTTCCCCTTAAAATTCTCGATCCTTGAATTGCAATTGAAGTGTGGATTGAATGTTGAGCGCTTCCCCTTTATTAATAGCAATTTACAATAAAAAAAATTCAAATGAGGGCTAGCTGACTTAATAAACAAGGGCAAAATTTGAATTTCAAGTTGTAAACAAAAGTATTTTAAATGCCAAGTCGGCTTTATCAAGGAAGAGATACGACTCATGTTGGAAGGCATATATAAGGAAGGTGCGAAGGTAACATTTCCAGCATCAAAGCGAATTCATTTCAAAATAATATCAGGAGCAGATCAGGTGCGAATTGGAGGAATAAATCTGCAAATAAGGAGCAGAATTTTGGATTCCATTTCCAAGATTTACAAGTTATATTCAAAATTCTGATTTTAGGAGTAAAAATATCACATGTATAAGGTAAAATCAGAGGCAAATCAAGTCTAAATTCGGGAAATTGTGAGGTGAAACATAAGAAGTAAAGGATTTTATAAAGTTTATCAATTTCTTCTTGAGGACTAATTACCACGAATATCTTTGAGTTCTTGAGAAAGGTTAAGCTGCAACTCAAGGAATTATTATATCCTTTTATGTTGCATTCTATTTCAAATAAGAATTCCATTTCTGTTTATAACTCAAGGTATTTTACATCTTTTGCAAGGAAAACTAAGGATGAACAATGAAAGAAGACATCAAATACAAAGGACAAGATCAACAATTTCAAGAGGAAACGTATGGAGAATGGAAATAGGGACTTCACAACTTGAACAAAGGACTCAAACATAATGAGAGACTTTCAAGGCAAGAAGGATACCTTCACCACATCCAAGAACACCTCAATAATGTCAGAAATGGATCAGACAATATTGCTCTACAAGGAAAGATTGCATTGATAAAGACTCTACATCAATGTCAAAGAAATCAAAGACATTCAAGACCAAGAGTTCCAAAAGTAAAGATGAAGACAACAAAAACACATCAACAGATCCAAACATGGTGTGCAGACTGAAGAAGGCATTGTATGGTCTTAAACAAGCCCCTAGGGCTTGGTATTCAATGTTACTAGGTATTTACTTCAGCATGGCTTCAAGAAAGGTACATCAGATAGTAATATTTACTTTAAGGTTTAAGAAGATAGGCTCTTGATAGTTGTTGTATATGTAGATGATATTATTTTTGGTGGAGATGATGGTGTATGTAAGAGATTTGCAAAGGAAATGCAGAAAGAATTTGAGATGTCAATGATTGGTTAGTTGTCTTTCTTTCTTGGACTTCAAGTTGCTCAGCTAGATGATGGTATCTTCATTTCTTAGGCTAAGCATGTTGAGGAGATGTTGAAGAAGTTTGGTAAGGAGAATTCCAAACCAATGAGTACCCCCATGGCTACTGGTTGTCATTCGAGGAAGGATGATGAGTCTCTGGGAGGGATCAGACTCTCTATAAGTCTATGATTGGAAGAATGCTATATTTGACTGCTTTTAGACCTAATATCATGCACGCAATGTGCTTGGTTGCCAGATATCAAGCTAGCCCTAAGCAATCTCTTGACAAGACTATTAAAAGAATATTCAGATATTTGAAAGGAACTTTAGATTATGGTTTGTGGTATAGGAAATACAGTGATTTCTCTTTGAAGGCTTATACTGATGCTGATTGGGCTAGCTGTGTGGATGACAAAAGAAGTACCAATGGAAGTGCATTTTTCTTGGGAGGCAAATTGGCCTCCTAGTTTAGTAAGAAACAAGATTCAGTATCTTTATCAACAAATTGGTGAGTGTTGGTGTCTGTTTTATCATCTACCAAACATTAGGATAGGATACCTAAAGGTATTCTATCCTCTCCTAAAAAATCACTACTGATTCCAAGGTCTATATGTGTGAACAAGCGACTTTAGCGGAATAGCTTCTTGGGTAGTGTATGCTGAAATTTTCAAGGGGGACTTACGTTTGACAAGTATTTTTGAACTGCTGGACTTAGATGGATTTAGCAATTTAGGCTCTTCTTTTTTGGGGGGGGGATTTTCTGGGATTTAGACTTTCAAAAGAAAGGGAAAAAGAGATAGGGTTTAGGAAGGCTAATCTAATCCTACGAATTTCGGAGATGGTATCAACTGGGTGCTTTCGAGAAACCAAACCTTGCTTCGCCACACTAGGGACAACTACACAAGGCCGGTGCAATATTCAATGGGTTGTGCTTATGATCGAGATGTTGGGATGCACAGGGGATGGGCTCAAACTAACTTTACATGGTAGAATGGAAATCATCCATTTACCAATAGTATGAGCGGAAATACACCATCAATTGACACTTATCAAATCCTTCATTCAAATTAACAACAATGAAAGCAAATCTAAATTAATTCTAACTAAGTGTTGAGGCAATTGAAACCATGCAAATCATTTAAATAATAGAGATTACAAAGCAACGCACATGCAATATATTATCTGGAAATGACCTTAAGCAACAATACATCAAAAACCTCACCCTTTTCAAATGAGAGGAGGCAACCTTATATAGTTTCTCAAAAATAAATGAATGGTCGGGATCAAACAGTGATCAAGGGCCAAGATTGAAAGTCCTAAACCCTAATTAGGGTTTCCCGAAATACTATCAGTTCAAGCAAATGAAAGAGTGACAAGTGGCGTAGCTGCTAATTTTACTGAGGTGAGTGGCCACTTTCTTCTTTCAGAGATTCAACGTATCTGGACACAATGAGCTTGACCTCCTCCATGGTGACACTTGGCAAACCGCCAATCTGGAAGTCGATGAGGTCCACATCGTCGGCGCATGTGGCAAGGATGCCTTCCCACTCCACTGCTTGGGTGAGAAAGTTGTCATCGATGGAGAGGAAGATTGCAATCTTCGAAAGATCGCCTTTGTTAATCATCCCTGAATCTCGGAAGAAACTTGCCTGAATCTTGGCTCTCAGGTTCTCTGCTTGTAAATGCTTCTCCCTTAGGCTTTCCTTCTTCCAGATCTCTGATGCCACACGGAATACCTTGCCCAGGATCTCTCTAACACTTGCCTCTGCCTCAAAACACTTGGTCTTGGATTTCTTCAGAACCTCAATCCGAGTGACCAGAGCATAGTACCACGTGCCGAAGTCGTACCTATCTCCTGTCTGTATGATGCCTGCATCCACTAAGCTCCTCTTTGACATGCCTCGGATAACCTTCGGGTGAGGGAGTATTTCATTCTGAATTTCATCCACTTCTTCCCAATTGGATGCTAGATCCTGGATACGATCAATCAACAAAGAAGTTGCCTCATGTGCCGATACTAAGTTTTCTACCAGGGTGTCAGCACATACCAAAGCATCTGAAATCCACTCCTTCTCTTGAGTGTACGATCCCTTCATATCATCATAGTCCTTCATTGATCCCTGTTGAAGAGGCTGTCGTGGAGTAGTCGGAACTTCATAGTTGAGCGGGCTGGTAAGATGGAGAACATACTTCTTCCACTGTTGGTTCTCTTCTTCCACTTTCTTCCTCTTTTCCTTTTTCATGAGCCAGCCTCGTCTTTAGAACGTTGCAGGAGTCATCAAAATATTGGATCTCTTGGTCCTGGGTAGGCTTACCCATCTCTATGGTGGTAACCTTGTAATCATCTGCGGTGACATTGTCCCTAGTCTTCCCTTCTTTGGGCACTGCTATCTGGACTGTCCTAAATCCGGCATTGTCTCTCTGAATCAGGGAAAACTTCCTGGTTGGTTTGGGCAGTTTAGCTATAGCGGGTTCATTCACCTTCTCCAGGAATGCTGCGGTGACCTCCTCGGTTGAGTGGGCCTCCTTGGGAACCTTGGCCTTTATCCTTGCTCTCAGCCAATCGGGAATGGTTGATTGTTCTACAGTGTTCCGATCAAACTCATCATCTGCCTCTCCTGGGTTCGCTGGTATGCCATCTAAGAAGATTGTAGGGGCCTCAATCTGCCCCCTGTCTGGAGTTCGAAAGACCTTCTCCACCACTTCCTCAACTGGCTAGGAAAGCACTCTTACTTCATCATCAATCACACAGATGTTCATCTCTTGCTCCCCAATTGTACTCTAATCAGGAGCAATGGAAGCAGCACTTAGGATGGAGTGACTTTCGCTGGATTCTCTTCTCTCACCTACAACCCTTTTCCCTGTGACCTTTGTGGAGCTTCCACCCAACTCCTTCCTCTTTCGAGACCCAACACTTTCTGGATTCCGAGCATCACCGGCGGAGGTAAAAGGATTGACGGACAGAGTATCATCTACTCCCATTAATTCATAAGTCAAAGCCACACCTTTGGCCTTCAACTGTTTTGTCTTTTCAGACGCCCACCACCTTGAGTACTCAACCACCGACCTCATGAGGTCTGCTAGATCTGATTTTTCTCCCTTTGTCCAATCTATCAAGACTAAGGGTTCATTCTTCATCTTCTCAAAACCTGGTTGCTGAAGTTCTAGGCTTTCTTCTACCTAATCGGCAACTTTGAATACTTCCGTTGCTCTCACCATACTCAAAGGAATTCTTGACCAGAACCTCTTCCGGATCTCGAAACTATCGGCTGCATTAGCCCAGTAGTCTTCTAGATCCAGTCTGTGCTCAAACGTCGTCCCTTCGATCTTCTTTATCCTATGGAATGGATCGAAATCTTTTCTTGCCTTGTATTGATAGAAGGGATACCAGGCCAGTTCTTTCTCAGCGGTGGCTGCAGCCTATGATGATGGACATGTTTCCAGCCCATTACCAATTGTAAGTGAGGACGTCCCTGCCTTCTTCTGCTTATCCCTTTGAATCACTATATACTCCTCCAATTGTCTCACAACCTCGAGCAACACCACTCGGTTGGTAGGGTAAGTTGGAAGCTTGTATGGAGGCCCAGAGAATCCTTGAATTCGAAGGTAAGTGAACTTTGGATATTGGATGTACCAACACCCGAACCGATCGATGAAGTCCATAGACTCTTGAGAGAGCCTCTGGTGCAGACCACCTTGAAGGGTCCGAGTAATGTGCATCAGGAAGGTATCATTCACCCTTTTGAAATGGAACTTCTCCTCCATGTGGAGCTAGGGATAGCAATCATATACTGGAAATTGGTTCTCCTTGTTCCCAACTTCTCCTCTACAAGTGAGACCTATGTACCTGTAGGTCCTGGCTAAAGAATAGAACAAGTAAGAACTCATGAAGAAAGTCCTATTCGCCTCCAGATTCCTTAGCTGGCCGTCTAGGTTGTCGCTGATCATACGGGCCCAGTCTATCATTTTTACTCCATTGATTATTTCATTAATGAAATAATACATCCAAGGTTTGAATGGAGCTCCCTGAGGATTTCCTATTATTCTATTGAGCAGGACAATCATGTCCCCAATGTCCTCCTTGGAGTATGCTCGCACTAGGCTCTTCCTTTGGAGTTTGGAGGCGCCCTTCATCGGCTTGTCTAGCCAGGAATGGTTAACTATGGCATCATATTCCTCCAGGTGGTCGTTGTACAGACTGTCAGCTTCGTCCTTTGTCATATATACTGCGTTGTGGTACTCAGGGATCCTGAAGGCCTCTCTGATGGCCTTCGTTGACATTCGCCAACACTCTTCCATCAGGTGCAACAATATCCTTACTGATGGGGTTGTAGTGTTTGGCACATTCAACTACTAGTTCATTGCACTGCATGGTGGGGAGGAAGTCGGCAGCGTGCACGATACTACTCTTCATCATTTTTCGCGCAATGGTGGTAGGCACAAGGTTGTCCAGACCAAACATTTGCTTCTTAAACTCCCTCAGATTGATGTGTCCGAGGTTGGTGTCGCTGATGTTCTTCCACTTTGAAGTCATCCTCGATTCTGGAGGAGCATCTTTGTCTACCTGGAATTTCATAATGTATAAGGCCTGCAGACAAACAATAAAAATTTTTAAGTTAGAAAAGGATTTGCAAAGTTTTGAAAATAACGGGGCTGCGAAATGGCCAAGTGTTGGAAAATTTTCCCCTTTTTTATTCTCATACTTAGCCATAAAAATCGAATTTTCACCTTAAAACCCTCAGTCTTAAGGTTGGTTGTGGTTACCACCAAGTGTCAAAACTTTCAAAAAAATTCATACTTAGCCAAAAAAAATGATTTTCTTCCTCCAAAATTTTTTTTTGAAAAAATCATTTATTAAATTCTGGAAAATATTCAGAAAATTCACAATTTTAATTTCACCTCTGACTTGGATAGAAGTAAGGCTAGAATTTTCTCTGAAATATTCAGAAAATTCAGAAAAGTTTGGATGATTATTCCTTGTACTAGTTGCCTTTCTCCAGAAATCTATAAACCTTTCGCCAAAAAATTTTATCCAACTTCCAGCAATATCTAGAATTTTCTCCAGATGATCTTCAAACTGACATACTTTACTAAGCTCTCCTTAGTAACTTTGAACTTCGTGGTGTAATAATGAAGTTGATAATGAAGTATTTGTAGACAAGGTTAAATCTTCAAGTAGAAACCCTTAAAATCATCCAACCCATACTTCTAATTTTAACTTCACGTTTCCCAGTTTTAAGACAATATCTCAAAAAAAAACATTCCATTATGATTTAAGTTTGAAGATATTTATCGATTCTCCTTTCAAAAAAAAAACTTTCCAAAAAACTTTCCATTTTGGATTTACTTTGAGGATTTTTAGATATTTCTTAGATATCTTCTTCATTTTGGATTTAATTTTGAAATCTCTGTGGATTTTGTGACATCATGTTGACTTTTCAATGCGTAGGTGGACTTTGGAATTTTATCTCCATCTTTTCCAAGGTATGGCGGACTTAGGAGACCTCTCCTCTTGGCCCTCTTCAAGGCAAAATTTTGGCTAAGGCATGGGGCAGACTTCAAGCTTTGCTCCTTCATGGCCTCATAACCCTTGCCGGACTTTAGACTTGGCTCCTCCATGGCTTTCTTACTTTGGGCGGACTTTGGTGACCTCTCCCCTTGTGAAGATCTTGGGCAGACTTTGAACACATCTCCAATATGGCCTAGGGCGGAGTTTAGACATCTATCCCACATGACTTCTCTAGCCTATGGCGGACTTTAGACTTCTCTCCCACCTTGGGCGGACTTTGGTGACCTCTCCTCAAGACCCTCCTAGCCTATGGCGGACTTTGGAGGTTGCTCCCAACACTTGGCAAGCTTGGGCGGACTTTGCTGTTAGCTCCCACATGACCTCTCTAAGGTGTGGCGAACTTTAGGCAAGGCTCCTCTTGCTTGACTTAGCATCTTGGGCGGACTTCTAGCAAGGTTTCCCCATGACTATGGCGGACTTTGGTGTCTTCTCCATCTTGGGCGGACTTCTAGTGCTTCTCCTCATTGGGCGGACTTTGATCACTCCTCCTCCTTAGCCTCCCAACCTTGGGCAGACTTTGGAGAGTGCTCCCACATGGCCTCCAAATGCATGGCGGACTTTGGCTAAGGCACCTTCATGGCCTCCATCATTGATGTTATTTGGCTAAGGCATTGGGGCGGACTTTAGCCTTTGCTCCAACATGGCCTCCTTCAAACTCATGGCGGACTTTGGTGAGAGCTCCTCTATGGCCCCCCTGAGGTGTGGCGGACTTTAAGGATAGCTCCTCCATCACTTGGGCGGACTTTAGCCTTCCCTCCTCTTGCTTGGGCGGACTTTGGAGTGAGGACCTTCATGGCCCTTTTACCCTTGGCGGACTTCAGAGTGTGCTCCCATGTGACCTCCCCAAACATGGCGGACTTCAAGGTGAGCACCCACACAGCCTCCTAAGGCATGGCGGACTTCAGGCAAGGCTCCTTCATGGCCTCTCTTGCATCGTGGTGGGGTTTGAACCTACAAAAATACTTCAAAACCCTTTTTAGCCAGACTTAGAATAATTTTCAGAGAAATTTCAAAATTTCACAGTTTAGTCTAATTTAATCGAATTAACTTGAAATTTGAAATCCATGCCTAGGTGGATCATCTGAAGCAGCAAAAAGCCTAAAATCTAGGGATTTAGCTTTTTAGGTCGAAACTTGGAATTTTCGAGTTCCGGTCGAAATTGGTTAGTGGTACAAGTGTAAACCCTAGGTTTGCATCCTGAAAAAGCAAAAAGCCTAAAATCTAGGGATTTAGCTTTTTTAGGTCAAAACTTGGAATTTTCGAGTTCCGGTCAAAGCTGGTCAGTGGTAGAAGTGTAAACCCTAGGTTTGCATCCCGAAAAGGCAAAAAGCCTAAAATCTAGGGATTCAACTTTTTTAGGGTCAAAACTTGGAATTTTCGAGTTCCGATCGAAGCTGGTCAGTGTTACAAGTGTAAACCCTAGGTTTGCATCCCAAAAAAGCAAAAAGCAGACATCCCTAAAAAATAGGAAAAATTTTCTAAAAATAGCCATACCGGGGATCGCGCTGAAAATGCCAAAAACGAAACTTCCTAAAAAATAGGAAAAAGCAAAAAAAGCAAACTTTCTAAAAATAGAAAGTTGTCCAAATTCGGCCAAATCGATTGTGATCTTCGTCCTTTGGCCTTTCTAAGCACTCTAGTGGTGTTCACACTTCGGAATCACATAACTTGCAAAAACTAACTTTCAATCGTCAGGGCCTGAAATGCTATGAACTGGACAAGGCTTGGTGAAACTGCAGCACAAGGTCACAAGACGCTAACAAAACCCTAGAAAGCAGGAAAATCAGAGGGTCCCCAGTAGCAATGGGGCGATGTGTGGAAAAAGGGTCACAACAGTGAGGTATGATGAGCCCATTCCTATCATGTGTGATAATTTAAGTGTTATAAACGTGTCAAAGAATCTGATGATGCATTCAAGGACAACACATATTTCAATTCAGCATCATTACCTAAGAGAGAAAGTTGCAGAAAAAAAAGTCAGATTGAAGTATGTGCCCACAAAAGATCAGATTGCAGATATCTTCACTAAGGCACCTTCAAAGGATACCTTTGAGTATCTCAGACAAAAGCTAGGGTTTATTGGTCTTCCTTCGTTTAACGAGATGCATAAGTTGATGCATCTTTTAACTAATGTCATATCACTCCCTATGCAATCTTCGTCTATCTCCATTTTTGTATATTTCATATTCAGTGGTCTCCCAAGAGGATAACCAATCACCTCATAAACTGAAATTAGATCATCACCAAGTTGAAAACCATACTCCAACTTAAGCTCTGAATCTTCTCCCGGATCCCATACCTTGCTATTTTCACCAAGTGGAATACTACAACCAAGTGTTGTTCCATTATCCAACTCAAAAAGACGATTGTTACTTTTATTCTCAACACCCATCTCAAACAATGGGTTATCAATGGATACCATAAACTGATTTTGCAAAAAAAGTGAATTGCTGCTATGACAGATACCAAAATCAGAACTATCATACCTGTCATTAATGACTCCATACCTGTCCCATATTTCTTGTGCATCCCCATTATCATTTTCAGCTGTATATTGTGGATCCAAATCATCAAAATCAGCCCCATGCAAAAATAAATCAGATATTGTTTCAACTTTCAAGATTTTCATCAAAAGGAAATTCATCCAATATAGGGTCCTCATCATATTTAGGAGCTAACACACCCGAATTCCAAGTATCAAAGAGCTACTCACCTTTCTCAAAAGAAATGTACTCACCGAACTCCTCATGAGTGGTAGACTCTATGAAAGAGTCACTCCCAAACTCACTAGCACTCATGTCATCATAAACACTCCTCTGCAAATGCTATGTATAATCATCCAAACTGTATCCATCTGGACCAACATCAGTAGAAATATCTAAACTCAAACCCAAAGCTATTGTTTTGTTCTTTTCTTCATGCAAAACCTCAACCACAGTACCTGCATGCATGACCGAAGAGTCATCATGAAGCTGTGTCAAAGCACACTCATCTTATCGTTTGTCTTTGGTTCAAACATCTTATTTTAACACTCTTCCTTATGTTTAGATTTATCATTGTTTTAAGGTACTCAATGAAGTTTGGGTCCATCATAAGTTTGAAGAGTTCTTGAATCAACTCAGAAATAGACTTGTCAGCAATATTCATCGTTCCAATTTTGTTATGCAACAAACAAGAGGTTTGAAAAATAAGCAACTGAAACTATCATGTAACTGAAGACTGTTGGCGGCATTATTGTACACGGGAATAACATTAGTTAATTATGTGTAATTGTTTTGGTTAGTTGGCAACCGAGAGGTGGAAGTTGCTGTGCGACAGTTGGCACTCGCACCCCCTTGGTACCCTTTTATACTTCGGAATGTAACTTGTAAAAGACACTTATTGATGAAGAGAAGATCCGATATACTTTGTCTGCTATTTACGGCATTATTCTGCGTTATGTTCTTTATGTCTTAAGTTATTCACCCGAGAGGGCAAACAAAGACCAGAATAAGCAACGACAACCAACAGGCTGGCATTAAAAAACTCACTCTAATACCACTGTAATAACCACCCCTGATTTTTTTTTAAGTATGTGTATGCAAGTTTATGAGCCAATGAAGTATGTTTGTCCATTGAAACTTTCAGATTGCATTCAAGATAGGAAACCAAGCATAAAGCATGATACTTGCAACATAGCATAAAGCATGATGCTTGCAACATCCCATGGAAAATATAGTGCTGATAACGCATACACTTCATTCAAACTTCATGACGTTTGTTCAAGCAATACAAATCTGATATCAATGAACAGTATTTACGATCACCATACCTTGTAATAGATTGCTCAAAAATTTGCCCAGCACCAACTAGGCATCCAAATATGGCAGGGCCAATTCATGGGTTGATTTCCACAAGCTACTAACAATCTCCAAACTACTCAAGCTCCTTGTCAAGTAAATCAGCGACATAAGGTGCCACCAAAGATTCATATTTAGACCTTCAAACAGTAGAATTAACCCTCACCAAACACCAACGTGCTAGCAAGAAGGTGTGCCCAAAGCAAAGAGACAATTTTACCTTAATAAATCATTACTTCCCCAAATCCAGTGTGTGATAGCTCAAAAGTTATTGCCCAGCAAAAAGGAATACAAAGAAATGATAACCAAAATGAAACACAGATTACTCACCAAGTTATGAACATTAACATAGTACCCAGATATTCTGAAAATGCAGAAAAGCACTCTGAAAAAACCTCCAAAACTCATCAAACTCAAACCACACTCCAATAAAACTCACACCACACCAAAATCATGAAACCCTCATCAGAAAACTCTATAGATATTCATCTTCTTCAAATCCAAAAACACCCACAAAGCCAAAATCTCTGTAAATCTTGAACCACGGACACCAACTAGCTAGGGTGGGTCTCTCACCACCGAAACCAGCAAGACAAGAAGATGGTTTCCATCTTCAACCAAAAAAAGAAGAACTCCTCGAGCTCATTCCAGCGGAATAACATTAAGTTGTCAATTCATCTATATGCAAATGAGAGCTCAAACTCATTTATAAAGTGAGGGAAGAATTAGAGCAACTTGCAATTGAATTTGAATATTTTTCCCTCTCATTTCACTTTAAGAAATAAAATTATCCCCAAAGGTTTGACCCTTTCTTTAGCTCGCAACATAACTTTTTTTGAAAAACACTTTATCCTTTATTATTACACTATGAAATAATACGAAATTATCCCCAAAGGTTTGACCCTTTTTTGAGCTCACATCATAGCTTTTTTTGAAAATCACTTTATCTCTCCTTTAATCTTCGCTTCATTTTGGAGGCAATATATAATTTTTTTAAATTAATAAAACTCCTATGTCTTGGCGTCACATTTGAAGTCTAACTTGCTTTTTAAAAACAACTGAAGTGACCATACTCCTAGGCATAGGAATAGGGGAACACTTTATGAATACATTACCCTTCACTTAAGTTATCAAGAAACTGAATAAAAGAACTCTTAAGTGAAATAAATCAATATCAACTTGTCAACCTTAGAAATCACCAAGGCACAGAATTGGAAAGCATTGCACTCTGAACTGACAGGAGATAGAAGCCAAGACTGAGTGCTAGAAATACCACTTACAAAAAATAGCCATGACTATCCAAAGCCTAAAACTGAAGATACTTCATGTTGAAGCTAGGAGTAGACCAATGATAAGACTGGCTGCCAAAAATTGTGGTTACTACAAATAGTAACTGCTAAAAATAGCAACAGCGAAAAATAGTGGGTCAGCCAGAACTACCAACTGACCAATCGATGTCCAAATTGACATTTACTAAAAAGTAAGTCCCAAAAAAGTTGTCTAAAATCACTCCAGAAAGTGTCATTCATCTCCATTAATCCATCTGAAGGCATTGGCAACATCGAAATACTCCTCTAATCCAGTTGACACTAACCCAGAGAGCCAACACTAGCTACACTACAAGAGAACTTGAAAATGGGGACATTACAAACCAGCATATAGGCACGAAGCGACAACCAGAATAGGAGTGCATTATGCAAAAGGGTATTGTTTATGACAAGGTAATTACTGAGCTCATATAATAAAATACATCCCAACACCTTATGGAAACCTCCCTTGATTCTGCAGAGCCAAAAGTGAAGGTCTTACCCACTTCAACCATTGGTCCTCAACTGCCTAAGCTAAAGATAGATTTGTGGTGATCTTTCAAAGTTTGACACCCCTGGCACCTGGGAGTTTACCAGGCCTTAGGGATTTGGGGCCTACACCTCAAATTGCCAACACATGGCATATGCCATTTTCACAATTTTATCACTTAAGGGCGAAAAAAGATGTTTGGCACTTTTTGTTTATAAAAATGTTTTTAAGAAATGCATTTTTTTTGTTTTTTCTTTGGGCAGCCCTTAGGTCCCCCTAGGTTTTCTCAAAATGTGAAAAAGAAAACGTAGACATGGAAATTATATGAATCTTTTAACTTTTCTCATATTGCAATTTTAATTGATCTACAGGCCTGCAGGTCATTTAATTGAAATTTTGTTCATATTCCAGGATTAAACAACCTGCAAGCTTGAATTATAACCTTAAAATACACTTTTAAGATCCAGCATAGAAAGAATCAAAGGATATTAAACTATGAAAATTACAGCCTGCATAGAAAGAATCCCAACAAACATCATGAAATATTCTTACAATTATTTGATTATTTATCAATTATGTTATACGACTGTGCTAGTCATTTAACTTAGAATATTATTAAAATCTTAAAATTTTAACTTTAAACTACGCAATATTTAAGACATGGATGCGACAAGATCAAAGCCAAAGAATCAGAGCTCAAACATATAACCTACAAGGACTCTTCCTCGACTCAATCAATCTACAAAGAAAGGTAAAAAAATGCAATAAAAGCCTATGAATTTGTGTTACCAATCACGTGCCTAAATCACCACCAATTGTCAACAATCGCATGCTCGAAATGCAAAAATTATAAAAAGCTTTTAATATTAGGTGAAAATAAAAAGTTTCAGCGATTTATTGATGAGTTTTTACCAAAAAAATGCTGCGAATTTTCAGAAAAATCACTGGCGAGTTTTCAAGTGAATAAGTTGATGTTGTTTTCAACTCGCAAGTACTCTGCAAGTTTTCTGTTGGACTTGGCTTCTTTCAGTCTTGGGATTGTTTTAAATAGGCAACCAAGAAATTCTTAAGTATGAGACCACAATGTTCCATTATCATTAGTTAATTGCATATTTTATAGCCAACATGGTTATATTATTGATAAATCTATTATTAGCTAAAGTAGTAAATTATATAACAGATCCTCCCTATACCAAGGTTTGTATTGTACCATAACTGAGTCGACGAATTTGTAACCTTTAATTCAATTCTCAAGCAGATCTATACCAAGTTTTGTATTGTACCATAACTGAGTCAAAGAATTTGTAACCTTTAATTCAATTCTCAAGCTGATCTATACCATCAAGCATACCCATTTCAAACTCTACTCTAACAAGGTAGTCCATGGCACCAAATACTTTGTGTTTATGAGAAAAAATCATGTTCTTAATGTCGATACATGATAGCCTCGGTAAGATAAATGATTCAATGAGAGATAAATGAAGTCTCTCATTCAATCATCTATCTCATCGATAGACTATGATAAGACTTCAGTTATCATTTCTTCATGTAATGATTATTATAATTACTCTTAGATATGTTATTTTCGTTTTATCTTATATCAATAATAGTATGCATGATATACGATCTAGCTGTGATCGTATCCCTTGATTCATATATATAACCTGGCATATAAATCCCGATTAACAATCGGGTTCTTAACCAATGCCTAAATACCGATTAACATCGGTTCCAAATCGTAATGCACAGAATACCGATTCATATCGGGTTTATTGTTAATTGCATACACACCGATTGGTATCGGGTTTATTGTTAATCGCATACACATCGATTGGTATCGGGTTTATTGTTAATTGCATACACACCGATTGGTATCGGTTAATTCGATTATGGTTTGAAGAGGCACGATCAAGTAATATCTTGATCGGTCATCTCTCATAGACATGACCGGTCAAGGTATTGCTTGATCTCCTTTATTTGCATATATATATCGATCGGTGAAATGTGGGAAGAACATCAAAATTAATAAATGCTCTTTCTCCATCTGCAACATACCATATAATAATCAGATTTATTATATTGTGAATTAACATATACTTGAAAGGCAAAATAACCTTAAATATAACTTGCACCTTGAATTGAAAATTGAAATACATTTACATGGTATCAAAGCTATAGTTAATTGAACCTGAGGCTATTCAATTTTGTGGAAAATTCAAGACAAGCATATATTCAACATCACATTTCTCCAAATAGCTAGCACTATCAGATTCGAAGATAGACTCAGAGGAGGCGATGACTTCTCAGCATGGAAGTTCAGAATTAAGATGATTCTAAGAAAAAATAAAGTTGAATCATTTGTAAAAACTGAAACTACAGAACCTGAGACTGAACCTGACAAAGCAACTTGGATAGAGGGAAATGAAAAGGCCATCAAAATCATAGTTGATGGGGTGAGGAATAATATTATGCCCATCATAAGGAAACATGAAATGGCCTACAACATGTTCAAACCACCTAAAGATGCATTTGAGATATCCAATGCAAGGAGAACCTTGGCTTTAAAAAGAGAAATAAATCATATAGCTATGATCAAAGGGGAGTCAGTCAATGCCTACTTCATGCGGATATCAGCCCTAAGGGATGAGCTAGCAACCCTTGGATATGAGATCCAAAGCAAAGAATTAACACTCATTGCTCTAGATGGGTTGCCTAGTATATGAGAAACATTCGTCCAAGGCATCAGTGCAAGGGCTAAATTTCCAAAGTTTGAAAGGCTAAAGGCAGACTGTCTCCAAGAAGAATCAAGGTTAAATAAGAAAGGGATCAAACAAAAGAATATAGATGAAGATCTTCAAGTCCTAAATACAAACTCCAATAAGAAAAGCAAGCAGAAACAACTTAGGAAGAGGAAAGGTCGTCATGGCAAGAACACCTTCAAGAAGGATCTTTCACAGATTCAATGTTACAGATGTGACAAATTTGGACACTATGTTGCCAAATGTCCGGAAAGAGCCAAACAACAAGCCACATTTGCCAAAGCAGGAAAATCTAAAGGGGAAAATGACTCTGAGAAGTATGTCCTCTACTCAGCACTTACAAACCAAGCATCAAACAAGGTTAACTGCTGGGTGATCGACAGTGGCTCATCCAGACACATTACAGGGATTAGAGAAGTGCTAGACTCCATGATAGAGGAGAATGATGAGGAAGTGACTATCGGAGATGACTCCACACATCCATTCAGAAAGTCGGAACCTGCACCATCAAACTAAAGTCAGGCGTATCATTGCAACTTAAAGGAGTACTATATGTCCCAGGCATCAAGAAAAATTTAGTCTCCATATCACCACTAGAGGATAATGGGTACAAAGTGACCTTCATGGACAACAGAGTGTTGGCTTGGCCAAAGAATTCATCTATCAAGAAAGCTTAAACCATTGGTCAAAGACAAGGCTACTTGTATGAGCTGTGCACAGAGCCCAACCTAGCCCTAATCCATGAAAATACAGATGCTAATGAAGTTTGGCATAGAAGACTAGGTCACCTGAATTTTAGAGCTTTATCATCAATGGGAAACCTTGTCACAGGCCTACCTAAGTTAAAGCAATATCATTCAGGGGCATGCAAGGGATGTGCCCTAGGTAAAAATGCTAAGGGTGTTTTTCAAAATAGTACTAGGAAAACCAGCAAAGTTTTAGAGTTAGTTCATTCTGATGTATGTGGACCTATGTCCGTATCTTCTTTAGGGGGGTTTTGTATTATGTAATATTTGTTGATGACTACTTTAGGAAAACTTGGATCTACTTTCTGAAATGTAAAGAATCAGAAGAGATCCTTAATAGGTTTAAGGAATTTAAATCACTAACAGAAAACTACTTAGGAGATAAAATTAAAACCTTAAGAACTGACAATGGGGGGGAATACACCTCAGATTTGTTTAAAGATTTTTGTAAAAATGTTGGGATTAAGAGGGAGCTTACTATACCTTATAATCCTCAACAAAATGGGGTAGCTGAGAGGAAAAATAGGACAATTGTAGAAGCTGTCAAAGCCATGATTCTTGATCAAAATCTAAATACCAATCTTTGGGCAGAAGCAACCAACACTATTGTATATATACAAAATAGATGTCCTCACTCCCATCTTGAAGATAAAACCCCTAAGGAAGTCTTTACTAAAACAAAGCCAGATATCAACCACCTTAGAATATTTGGGTGTCCCATCTCTATTCATGTACCTAAGCAGAAAAGATTAAAATTAGAGCCTTTTGGAAAAAGGGGAATACTTGTGGGATATAGTAAAACCTCCAAGGCCTACATAATCTATATACCTAGTCAGAGGAATATTGAACTGAGTAGAGATGTAATCTTTGAAGAAGACTTGGCCTTAAAAAGAGCCCAAAGATCAATAGAACCTGAAGTCTATATCCCTACCCCTAGCATAGATGAAGACCGTGCTCCTAAGCTTCAGAGGGAGAGTCTTGAGGAAAATGAAGGTGAAACTCAAAACCCACCTAGAGAAAATTTCAAGAAAAGACCACTATGGGCCACCAAAACTGTAGAAGAAGCTCAGAAGTATGCTGCCCCTTCAGGAAACCTTCAGAGAAAACAAAAGGCCTAACAAACTTACCAACTACGTTGCTCTCATGAATGATCTTTCAAAAGTTGAACCTACTAATGTATCAGATGCACTTAAACATCAAGTATGGAAGAATGCCATGTCTGAGGAATACCAGTCCATTATGAAAAATGATGTTTGGGAGATTGTTCCTAGGCCAACTGGAAAATCTGTTGTCACCTCCAAATGACTCTTCAAAATCAAACATGTTGCAGATGGCAACATTGAGAAACACAAGGCTAGATTTGTAGCCAGAGGGTTCTCACAAAAGGAAGGAATTGACTATGAAGAAACCTTTGCACCTGTAGCCAGATATACCTCAGTAAGAACAGTCTTAGCCATTGCAGCAGCAAAAGGATGGGAAGTACATCAGATGGATGTAAAGACAGCATTTCTTAATGGAGAGATTGCACAAGATGTATACCTAGAGCAACCTGAAGCGTTTTGAGATTCATGATGTAGAATCTCATGTATGTAAACTCAAGAAAGCTCTTTACGGGCTTAAACAGGCTCTCAGGGCCTGGTATGAAAGAATTGACACTTATCTCTCAGGGCTAGGCTTCTCAAAGAATGATGGAGATCCAAATCTCTACTACAAGCAAGACAAAGGTGATATGCTGATATTGATTCTATATGTTGATGATTTATTAATCACAAGAAAAGATCACCTCATAGATCAGTGTAAGAAAGACCTTGCTAAAGAATTTGACATGAAGGACTTGGGACTCCTTCATTACTTCCTAGGTTTGGAAGTATGGCAGAATTCTGATGGCATTATACTAAACCAGGGTAAATATACCTTGGACATTTTGAAGAGATTTGGAATGCTAAACTGCAGACCCATGACCTCTCCAATGGAAACAAACCTTCATAAACTTAAGGAAGCAGAAGCAGAATCACAACCATCAAATTCTACTCTATACAGGCAAATGATTGGGTCCCTGATGTATCTTGTAAATACGAGACCAGATATCTGTTATGCAATTAATACCTTGAGTCAGTTTATGTATGAACCAAAGGAGATACACCAGGTAGCAGTAAAAGATATCATGAGATATCTACAAGGTACCCTAAAACTTGGTCTCAAATATGAGAGAGTTGAACTAGTTTTACACGGATTCACATATACAGATTGGGCTGGAAGTGTAACTGACAGGAAAAGCACCTCAAGATGCTGTTTCATTTTAGGTTCAGCCATAATATCCTAGATTGGCAAAAAACAGTCATCGGTAGCACAGAGTTCCACTGAGGCCGAATACATTGCAGCCTCTATGGCTGCTCGAGAGGCAATATGGCTTAGGAAGCTGCTTGTGGGGTTATTCGGTGAACCAATGAAGCCTACTGTTATTCATTGTGACAACCAAAGTTGTATAAAACTTTCAGTGAATCCAGTGTTTCATGACAGATCCAAACATATTGAGATTCCATATCATTATGTACGAGATATGGTAGATAGGAATGTGATCCAGTTGGAATACATTTGTACAAGAGATCAGACAGCAGATATTCTTACCAAACCACTTTCAAGGGTGAAAGTTGAGCACTTCAAAAAAGGTCTTGGTATGATTGAAATTTAATTTGCTTTGTACTCCTATACTTATTAAGATGTTTTATGTGTAAGATTCTTTGTCATGTTAGGACTTTTATGGGTTTAACCCCCTGTGTTCATGTCTAAGAGGTGACGATCTCTCAGACAATGAACACTTGTATGTAGACATTATAAGGTGACGATCTTATGATGTTCAAATCAGTTATCATGTTGGATCTCTGGTATGCCATGGATGTGCCATTATTGTGTTGTGGTAAAACATTTGGATAAAATGTTAGTGCACATACCACAACTTGGAGTAGTTGAGAATTTAACTATTCTCATGTATTTGTTTTTAAGTATTGCGTGCTTAGGCAATACTGATATCACGTGCTTAGGTGATATCTTGTCATCACAAGTTGATGTGATGAACTTTTGTATCACACGTTTAGGTGATACTTCATGTCACGTGCTTAGGTGATGTGATTTCCTGTATCATATGATTGATGATACTTCATGTCACATGTCTAGGTGATATGATTCCTTAGAGAGTAAGATTATAAGACCATAATAAGAAATGTGATACTAGATATGTTGTCTTTCATTTATCTTCCCTAGCTAAGAGGGAGTGTTGACACATGATACCCTTGGTAAGATAAATGATTGAATGAGAGATAAATGAAGTCTCTCATGTTAATTTAAACCCTAGGTATGATAATCAGATTTATCTTATTCAATTATGCCCTGGTTTGTATTAGATTTGCAGTAGTTTAGTGAATCAACATGCATTAAATTGTGCCCTAGATTGTAATCAGATTTGCAGAACTTAGTAAGACAACATAAATCAGAAATATGATAGAAGACAAACAAGCATACCCTGGAAAAACCTCCAAGGAGGAAAAACCCAGCATGAAAGACCCACAGGTCAGATTGTATATTCTCCTCTAAATAACAGTACAATACTTAGCTCGAATCTGATCTTGACATATCAGATCTGTCCTTGTATGCTTCAATGACTTGCCTCAAGATATGCTATGTCCCCTTGGACAATATTACACCAAACTGAATAATTCGCCCTCTTCCTTAGGTTCGCACAGCAGAGCTAATTTGCATTCTGATTTAATTGAACTTGATGATATTGTCTTGCAAAGTGATCTTTATTTATATGCCTCGTTTCTTTATTTAGGTCGGCCCTTTCTTGAAGTCGGCCTCCTTATATTTTAGGCACTAATGTTGTTTGATGCTAATATTTAATTGTTATGTATTAGCGTGGATTTAGGATAGGGCCATGTTTAGGGTAGGATCCAGTCCTAAAGGAGTTCGGATGTTGCCTTGAGGCAATCCAAACCCCTATACCCTAGTTACAATCAACATCTCATTCAATCATCTATCTCATCGATAGACTATGATAAGACTTCAGTTATCATTTCTTCGTCTGATGATTATTATAATTACTCTTAGATATGTTATTTCGTTTTATCTTATATCAATAATAGTATACATGATATACGATCTAGCTGTGATCGTATCCCTTGATTCATATATATAACCTGGCATATAAATCCCAATAAACAATCGGGTTCTTAACCAATGCCTAAATACCGATTAACATCGGTTCCAAATCGTAATACACAGAATACCGATTCATATCGGGTTTATTGTTAATTGCATACACACCGATTGGTATCGGGTTTATTGTTAATCGCATACACACCGATTGGTATCGGGTTTATTGTTAATTGCATACACACCAATTGGTATCGGTTAATTCAATTATGGTTTGAAGAGGCACGATCAAGTAATATCTTGATCGGTCATCTCTCATAGACATGACCGGTCAAGGTATTGCTTGATCTCCTTTATTTGCATATATATATCAATCGGTGAAATGTGGGAAGAACATCGAAATTAATAAATGCTCTTTCTCCATCTGCAACATACCATATAATAATCAGATTTATTATATTGTGAATTAACATATACTTGAAAGGAAAAATAACCTTGAATATAACTTGCACCTTGAATTGAAAATTGAAATACATTTACACTTCGGTGTATAAAGATGAAGTTATTAGCTTGGATTTCAGCAAATTCAAAGTTGTAATGAAATGAATAAAGGAGATTTCTTTGTTATGATTTATGCAAGTTAGGATTATCAATTTAATTTTGTTTATGAGCTTAATTTTGTTTATGAGCTGTCTCACTAAAGCATTAGATCTCTCCTCCTAGGATTCTATAAATTGTATTGTGCAAATGACAGTGAGACAGCATGATAAATGATGGTAACAACGTGAGCATTGTATATCATTATGTGATTATATATTAATCTCTATTTCCTACATAGGTTCTGTGTTTTCTATGTTACAAGATTTATGTGTTATTCATGCAAGTTGGGCTCTTTGTGGAAGTTTTCCCACCTACATTTCAGGAACATAGTCCATGTGATATGCCCTTGAATATAAATATATAGAAGAAAGAGATTTGGTCGTGGGACTGGCAGTGTAGGCCAGGAATTGAACAAGAACAAAAGATTTGGTATTACCAAAAGAGACAAGGTTTACAAACAAGAAAGAGAGTGGCTGGATAGGTCCGGTTGAGCCAATGAAGATGGTACCAAAAAAACCACCACCAAAGCTAAACATCATGACAAGTCTCTCACAAGTGAGGGACAAACAAAAAACTATCCAAGTAGATCAAGAAAAAGAGGATGAAAACAAGAGGAAACTCTAGAATAACAACAATCCCAAAGTCAATTACTCTGTTATATAAGTGTTTCAAAAAATGAAACTGAAAAAAATAAAGATAATGATGTACCAGATTTTCCCTAAAGTAGACAATTCAAATTCTTTTAAGTTATATTGTCGTTTTTGTGATTTTTGAGTCAAGTGAATTATGGTTGAAACGCATTGTTCTTGTGAATTTTCATTAAAAAATGAGAAAATGCTAATTAAAGAATAACTCAACATTACTATTTTCTTTATCTTGTGAGTCGTGATTATCCAATTTAGAAATGTCTTGACAATTACTTCTATTTTCTGCAAGACAATTCAGAAAGTAATTGTCATTTCAGCATCATAGAAAAATTACCTTAAATAGATTATGATTATTTTAAATTTTTCACTAGTACAGATGAATCTGAATCACAAATCCAAAGTATCAATTGGTCATATACAATCAATTTTGTAGACATTTATTTATTTATTTTCAGCTACATTTCCTTTGTCATTGTTTCTAAAGTTATTTTTCATCAAGCCTTGTTAGGTTTTTTCCTGTATAAACTTGCAAAATATCTAAGGGAAAATTCCCTTGAAAAAGAGGAACTATCTCCTGTGTTGCAATTTGTGTTGTCAGGTAATTACGTCATATTGTAATTAGAACGTTACAAGTGTTAAGGGTAGGTGGTTACGTGACGGTTGTCGGCAGTTGGCACCGGGCAACCTACACCGACACCTATATATATGTACTTGGTTTCCTATTTCAGGGTGAGGTTATTGTGGAACAAAGTGATGTTGTGAATGTATTGGCATTTGACATTAATGAATACATACATCTGAGTTCTTTTGTTTACTTGCATTGTTGTATGCTATCAGATTTACTACATTTATGTATTGTTATGCACTATTGAAACACACACCCCTCGGGGTAAAACATTTGGCGCCGTTGCCAAATTGAACTTGGAATGACAGGAACATACTACATGGCACGACGATAATGGGGCAACCAGTGAGCGAGGGGACTAGCAGCAATCCCGAGGAAGAGCCAATGGAGTTGTTCGAAGGAGAGGGAGCACAAGGGATTTCACCTGCATTCTCCAGGCATCCATCGAAACTTACGTACAGAGCGAGGCCACGACCGAGGACGTCCCTGAGAGCGCAGTGTGGAGTGCCCTTGGCGTAAGTCCAGTCGTAAATCGGTTGATGAACAACTTGCCAAGCTTGTTGGCACAACCGTTCCTTGCTCTCCAAACTCATCGGGAAGAAACCTACCGCGAGACCCGTTGACAACAAATTTTGCAACAATTTGAAGAAAGGAGTTGACGAGAGGAGGAACGTGATGAAAGCCGTTGACAAACCTTCAACCCCATGGAAAGAAGGAATTAATGCCCGTGACGCTAAATAAGGATAGAAACTGTTTGTCGAGGGAGGAAGAAGACGTGCATGAGGCATCAGCGAGGACACTGAGGTTAGAACAACAAGCGCAGAACGTTGGCGACGACTGAAGAAACTTGCGGAAGAAAGCACAACTGGCAATGATGGCTCGGGTGGTGAGGGCCAAGTTTCCGTACTAATAGAAACCACCAGGAAGTGGTTGGGGGACCTTTCCCTAACATTGGAAGAGATTGGTGACGGGAGTACGGTGGAGCCGTACATGCCACACAGAGGTGTCGAGACTAGGAGGGAGGAGGAGGCAGAGACCGAGAACAGAGAGGTGGATGATACCATGAGACCAAGGTGTCGGGAGGACACAAGATCATGATAGTAGAAGCAATCTGTTCGGTGCAGGCTCATCACACCCTGGTAGTCAGAGCAACTTGGTGGGACCCAACGGACCAAATCTTGGCAAAGTACCTTCGGGAGGACCAGTGTCTGGAGGAGGAGTTCCTGGAGGGTCAAGTTCGAGTTTCGGAGGGCAGACTGGGCCGCCGCCAAGGAACGTGATGGCGAATCGGCAAAAATTGCCTAAGTTCACCGGAGACGGGAAAGAAGACCCCGTGTGGCATTGTCGTACATGTGAGACAATCTGGTCGGCCAATGGCGTGACCAACACGGCGGAATGGGTGGTGCAATTCCCCGCCACCCTACAAGGAGTAACCATCGATTGGTACTCGGATGCTGATAAAACCAAGCTAACAACTTGGGATGAATTGCACAAAGCCTTCGAAACAGAGTTTCGACTCCTCAGGGACGATAATGAAATCGTGGCAGAAATCCTGAGCACCAAGCAAGGGAAAAGTGAGACCATCCGAGCATATAGCCGACGCCTGAAGGAATTGTTGGGAAAAATGGACAACCAGCCCGGCGATGGATTGAAGAAAAGGTGGTTTCTGGAGGGTTTAAAGTCGTCACTCAGAAGGAAAATGAAAATTGTACCCCCCACATCCTACGAAGATGCCTATAACTAGGCAATGGACCTGGAAAGTGAAGGGAAGACACCCAAGAAAAAGAAAGACAGATCCTCTGGAGAGGACTCCTCCTCCAACGGAAGTAGCAGCGACGAGGGGTCGACTAAAAAGGTGCAAGCCCTTCAGAAGGATATGCATCGCATGATGAAGGAATTCAAGAGCATGAAGGGAAGCACCAGCAAAAATGAGGAAGTGTGATGCGTGGAATGTAAGGAAGAAGGTCACACAAAAGGCTCCTATCCAAAAAAGGCATTCTGCGATATTTGCCAAGTGTTGGGACACTCCACCAAAGAATGTCCCTACAACATGAAGACACGGGGAAATCAGGTACTCTTCACCCAGGAGCAGTCGTCACCCTCCGCGACCTCAAGACAACACCACGGCATCATCTGGAGGCTATAGAGGTAACCGAAGGGGAGGAAGAGGCAACAATAATAATAGCAATAACCGGAGACGAATGCAGTATGATGCCAAAGGACGGTCGATGATTCGGTGTCGGGCATGCAACCAGTGGGGACACTTTGCGCGGGATTCCTAGAAAGAGGAGACACCGTAGAACTTGTGCAGATGGTGTGGTCCTGGAGACCACGATGAGACAAATTGCCCCAAGCCAGAGGTTAATCTTCTCAATATCGAGAAGACTGGTGATAAAGAAAACCTAGCAATCACCCGTGCTCAAACCAAAAAGGCCACTTATCCCGACCCCCATACGGAGAAGGAAGAGGCAACAATAATAATAGCAATAACCGGAGACGAATGCAGTATGATGCCAAAGGACGGTCGATGATTCAGTGTCGGGCATGCAACCAGTGGGGACACTTTGCGCGGGATTCCTAGAAAGAGGAGACACCGTAGAACTTGTGCAGATGGTGTGGTCCTGGAGACCACGATGAGAAAAATTGCCCCAAGCCAGAGGTTAATCTTCTCAATATCGAGAAGACTGGTGATAAAGAAAACCTAGCAATCACCCGTGCTCAAACCAAAAAGGCCACTTATCCCGACCCCCATATGGAGAAGGAGAGATTACGAGAGGCAAAAGCCAACATTGAGCGCGAGATGACGACAGAATGACGGAACAATGCAGAGGTGGTAAGTACATCATCATGTACTGAAGCCGAAAAGAACATAATTGGGCAAGTCTTGCAGATGGAGGTGTCGATAAGGGTGAAGGACCTTCTAGACACAATGCCACAGCTGAGGACCACCATTTTCAGTTCCGTACAAAGCACCGCACACGCACCCTCGGGTGTGGCCCAGACGGAAGTGTCAGTCAGCCCCTCGGCTGATCCAATGTTGTTGGCCTTAAATAGTGGTCGGCATCCAGCGGTAGTGGAAATGGGAATCCTCGGGGCTATCCTCAAGGACACCATCGTGGACGGAGGTTCGGGGGTGAATGTGCTGCTGGAGGATACATGGAAGAAGCTCGGGAAGCCAACACTATGGCCACCCACATTCAACTTGGTGGGAGCAGACCAGCACGGAATCAAGCCACTTAGCACCCTAATGGCCCAGCCAGTGACCATTGGCACACAACCCTTCCTACTGGATTTTGTGGTAATCCCACTTAAGAAGAAGGGGTATGACGCCATCTTAGGGAGAGGGTGACTGGTTACAGCAAAGGTGAACCACAACTGGAAGATGAACACCCTTTCCATGGAGAAAGGGGGCAGAAGTACATCATTGACCTAAGGACCCAGGTTGCCGGCGAGGAGCTTGCATCATCCGACTCTGATTTAGAGGACTCAAAGAGATGGGAGTGGGATTCCTATGAAGGCGAAGACAAGATGGAACCAAACAATGAAGGAGTGCTTGAACTCGATGGCTGCTCGGAAGATGACATTTGCTCATTGAATGGACTCTTCCACTAGCAAATGGAAGATTATGAAGTGTTTCACCCTACTTGTCACATGCTGCAAATTGAAGACGAGCCAGGCAAGAAGGAGGAGTTCCCGCCAGAATACAGGGAATATAAAGAGGGAGACGCCAAAGTAAATGATGTTCCATCCTACGAATTTTCAAAGGACAGACCAATGAGGTACGAAGACCCCACCATGAAGGAGATGAACTTAGGAGACACTACCACCCCTCGAAATATCTGGGTACGAGACGATTGGAGCCCGATGCTGAAGGCCGCAACATTCAAAATCTTCATGGAATATAAGGACGTGTTCGCTTGGTCCTACAAGGATCTGAAAGGGGTCCCGCCAGAATTGTGCGTCCATCGGATACCATTGGTCCCGAGAGCCCAGCCGATACGGAAGAGGTCGTACCGAATGAATAAGAACTATGCGGCCAAGGTGAACAAAGAGATTGAACAAATGCTTGAGGTCAGCATCATATTTTGGGTGGAGACAAGTGAGTGGGTCTCGCCGATTGTGATCTCACTGAAGGAGGCCAACTAGATCCGCATCTGCGTGGATTTTCGGTGCCTCAACGCAGTCACCATCAAGGATCCGTTCCCTATACCTTTCACAGACAGCATCCTGGAGGAGGTGGTTGGCCATGAAATGTACTCATTTGTGGACGGCTTTTCTAGATACAATCAAATTTCGATAGCTGAGGAGGACAAGTTGAAGACCACCTTTGTGGTGGAGGGCGGAGTCTATGCATACAACCGGATGCCGTTCGGGTTGTGCAATGCTCCGGCGACATTCCAGAGGATAGTCCTTCACATCTTCGATAAGATGTCTGTGGGAAATTTTAAAGCCTTTTAGGATGACTGGTCGATTTTCAGTAGCGAAGACACTCACTTGGTGGCGCTGAGAGAGTGCATGGAGAGATGTCGAAGGGCCAGACTGGCCTTGAATCCGCCGAAATGCAGATTTATGGTACCACAAGGAAAGTTGTTGGGCCATATCAATTGTAAAGCTGGACTGAAAACTGACCCGGATAAGGTACGGGTAATTGTAGAGATGGAGTCGCCCATTGATGTGACAGCAGTCAAGTCCTTCTTGGGACATATAGGATAGTACTGGAAGTTCATCAAGAACTTCGCTCAACTTTCATTCCCTCTGGACAAACTGACAAGAAAGGGCGAACCGTACATATGGGGACCGGCACAAGGGGAGGCATTGGAGGAACCCAAGAGGAGACTGGTGGCAGCACGCATTTTGGTCTATCCAAAATGGGACCGAGTACACGTGGATGCCTCAAACTAAGCCATTGGGGCTACGCTAGCACAAGAAGGGGGACATGGGTTGGATCATCCCATCTATTTTGCCAGTCGGTTGATGTCAAAAGCCGAGAAGAACTACAATACCACTGAGAAGGAAGCCCTTGGAATGGTCTATGTCATACAAAAATTTCGGCACTACTTGTTGGCGACACCCTTCACCTTCTATGTGGATCACCAAGCGTTGATGTACCCGATAAATAAACCCATTATCCAAGGCAGGATAAGCAAGTGGCTACTGCTCCTTCAGGAGTTCACTTTCACAATAATTGTACAGCCAGGCAAGAGCCATGTGATCGTCGATCAGTTGTCCCAAATTAGGTCGGGGGAGCCACCGGAGGGAGTCGATGACGATTTTCCTAACGCACATCTATTCCAAATTGTGACACTACCGCCGTGGTATGTGAACATTGGGGAATAATTGTCTACCTCTCGGTTCCCAGCCGGAATGTTACCGAGTGAGAGAAGGAAGTTGGTCTTGAAAAGCAGGACATTTCAACTAATTAATGGGTTGCTGTATAAAATGGGACCTGACCAAGTCCTCAGAAGGTGTGTGATGGAAGAAGAGATTCTGGGAGTGCTCCGGGAAGCACACGAAGGGCCTGCCGGAGGTCACATGGGTCCAGACACCACCGCGCGCAAGGTACTGTTAGCCGGACTATGGTGGCCCACCCTGTATAATGATGCACGGGAATGGGTGGTGGGTTGTGATACGTGCTAGATGTTAATGTATGGTAGCTTCGGTAAGATAAATGATTGAATGAGAGATAAATGAAGTCTCTCATTTAATCATTTATCCTATCGATAAACTATCAAGAAAACTTCAAGCTATTTCATTTGATGATCATTCTTCAATTGTATATGTCCAATCTACTTAATCGATCAATATCGATAATCATATCATAGCATAGTATATCGGTTTGCATTATAACAGTGATCACCGATTATTATCAGATTAACCATGTATCCCGATTTATATCGGATATCTTCACAGCAATAAACAAATGATGATTATCGATATTGTTATCGGGTGGCAAAGTATGCACCGATTGGTTTATAACTATTAGTTAGTGATTGGTATCGGTCAACTTAGACACCGATTGACATCGGTTAACATGTCATGCAAACACCGATTGGCATCAGTTAACATGCCACGTGAATACCGATTGGCATTGAACACTAAGTTACGTAGACCCCGATTAGTATCAGGCTGTTGATTAGAATAAACATCGATTGATAATTATATATCAAAGGGAGGATCAAGCAATGTCTTGACCGGTCATGTCCCGATTGGCATTGAACACTAAGTTACGTAGACCCCGATTAGTATCAGGCTGTTGATTAGAATAAACATCGATTGATAATTATATATCAAAGGGTGCGATCAAGTAATGTCTTGATCGGTCATGTCCATAAGACATGACCGGTCAAGACATTGCTTGATCCTCCCCTCTTGCATATATATATCAATCGATATTTGTGAGAAGGATATTGAAATCGATAAATACTCCTCTCACCTGCCATACAAAAGAAAATAGTCAAATTTATAATATAAATAGATAATACATAGATAGAAAGAATACAAATTAGAATACATCTTGCAAATTGAATTGTAAATTGAACATCATTTACACGAAGGGCCCGTCGGAGGTCACATGGGTCCAGACACCACCGCATGCAAGGTATTGTTGGCTGGACTATGGTGGCCCGCCCTGTATAATGATGCACGGGAATGGGTGGTGGGTTGTGATATGTGCTAGAGGGTAGGGAAACCATTAAAGCGGGACTTTATGCCCCTCAATCCATCCCATGCCCAGGAGTTGTTTGAACGATGGGGTCTAGATTTCATTAGACCTCTGAAGGTCAGCCGAACACGAAGATGTCGTTACATTGTGGTGGTGACAGAATACCTTACGAAGTGGGTTGAGGCACAAGCACTGCCGGACAACTCAGCTTTGAGTACAGCCAAGTTCATTTATGAACAGATTATTACAAGGTACAACATCCCAATCCAACTGACAAGTGATCGCGGTGGGCACTTTGTCAATCATGTTGTCACGCTGCTCACGATAGAATTCAAGATTTTTCATTCCTTGTCAAGCCCGTACTACCCGAGGGCCAACGGGCAGGCAGAGGTGACTAACAAAATACTAGTGTCAGTGATCTATAAATCCTGCAGTGTTGAACAGGAAGACTAGGAGGAGAAGTTGTCGTCGGTACTATGGGCATACAGGACCACCTACAAAGTCACCAC
The DNA here is from genome assembly GCF_030272615.1 of Cryptomeria japonica. NCBI lineage: Eukaryota > Viridiplantae > Streptophyta > Pinopsida > Cupressales > Cupressaceae > Cryptomeria > Cryptomeria japonica. Next base: position 346,674,353 of record NC_081406.1, read on the forward strand.
GGGCCAAACACCCTTTCAGCTAATGTACGGCCAGGAGGCTATTGTGCCGACAGAATTCATGGTTCCGTGTTTAAGGATCACGATCGAGAATCGCCTTCGAGATATGGAAAGCCTGCGGGAACGGCTGTACGCGTTAGGCAAGTTGGATGAACGCAGAATGATGGCTCAATGGGCCACTGAAGCCGCCCAACAAAGACGAAAATTTTGGCATGACAAGCACATCCGACGCATGGAATTTCGACCAGGACAGTGGGTGTTGAAGTATAATGGGCGGAATGAGATTAAGCCTGGGAAATTTAAAGTCCGATGGCTGGGGCCATTTAAAATCCGCAAAGTAGCTGCGAATGGAGCAATTAAGTTGTCAACATTGGCCGACCAGCCAATAAAGGAGACGGTAACCGGGTCGAAGTTGAAGATTTACCACCACAGGCAGCAACGGAATGATCCAGTTTGTCCGGAGGCGGGGCCCAGCCGAACAAATTGAAGAGGTAATTATTTAATCTTCTGTAAATAAAAAATAAATTAAATAAATAAATTTTAAATTTTTAAAAAGAAAAGTACGGTCGTACAACGTATGGCCGTACGGAAAAGAGCATGTGCATCCGTACGAAAAAGAACCATACTGACCAGAAAAAATTTAAAAATTGTACGGTCATACGGAAATGGGAAAAAGACCGTACATTATAAAATTCGTACTTCTGTGAAATCATCCGCACAGTTTGATTCTGTACGGTAAAGAGAAGCGTTCGGCAATTTGTACAGGAGAGATAATCCATACATCCACCAGGCAATCATTAAAGAATTGGTACGGTTCAAGAAAAGAATCAAAAATCTGTACACCAGTGAGGTTGGAAATTTTGTACAACACGAGGAAAAGAAGACATAAATTACTGTATGGACCAAAAATTGTAAATAAAAGCAAAGGGGGATAAATCCGTACGGATCACGAGAGGAACAAGTCCCTATAGCAGATTGGACAAAGAATCCGTACAGCCAGCTCAACATTGTACAGCCAACATAATACAAAATCATACGGCTAAGGGAGACAAAGGGTGAAATCCGTACGCCCACATGAACAAAGAAATGCGTACAACAGAATCAGTGAAGAGGAAATCCATACGGTGTCAGAGGGCAATGAATCCGTGCAAGTTGAAATCCGTACGTGTGCAACATGAAATCCGTACAGTAGCTGGAAAAGGGAGTACAAGCATTCGCCAAGGGATTTTATTCGTACATTGCCAGGAGAGCTCATACACAATAAGTGGGAGGCCATACAAGGGATAGCATAAGAAGGAGAAGTTGTCGTACAAGGTAGAGCATAACGGAATTTCAAAAGTTTATTGAGTATTGGCGCCAGCAGTTAAATCATTCAAATGGAATTAGGAAAACAGAAATTAGGAAAGCTAGACTAGAGAAAACGGTTGCAGCAGTTAGACCAACCGTCACAATCAAGGAAAATGGCAGAGGAAAGCATGGCAGCCAAGGACAAGGGGAAGCGAGTGTTGCAGTCAGGAGTAAAAATTGCAGGGTCAGCGGATACAAGAAAAGCCAAGAAGAAGGCAATGCCGGAGAAAATCACACCTGACACTATTACATTTGAAGGATTGAGTGGAAATGTGTGCAGGACTTGGTGGCTGGAAACCCCGGATAATTATGCAATTAAAGAATCTCTCAGGAAGGCACGGGTACATTGGGCAATTCAAATGCCCATCTTCGCCATTAGAGATTTTGAATCATGTCTACGGATGATGGTGGCTACATATGACAGTGCGACCAAGGCATCTACTTTCTCGTACCAACAAAGCACTGTGACCATCTCCTTTGCACCCGACGATTTTACTAGGGTATTTGGCATCCCAGACGAGGTCAAGAAAATAGACAAGAATGCCACGAAGATGTCGCCAGAAAGGAAAGAACAACTGCTGCGGTTAATTTGCCGAAGTTATCTCTCAGACCGGGAATGGGTTGCGATCAAGGCACCCAAGGGCAAAGGGTTGAAGAAATCCTACATTGTTCCAAGAGATTGGCAGTGTCTACTGGATGTTATGAAGAGCAGACTTACATGAGCCAGCTAGGCATCTGACACGACGGCACCCATGATTGCACTGATGAACGGTCTGAGGAACGAGACGGTGTATAACTGGGCAACAGTTTTGTCTGACAGAATCCACGAATTCTTGATGTTGTGACACAAGGCTTTCTATATGTCGTTTCATGCCATAGGGTTGTTCCTCGACGCAGTACGCACACAAGTGTCGTCGGAGAAGCACGTATGGAAACCTCAGGAGACAAGGGACCCTTCACAGCCATTCATTTTTTATTGGACCCACCTGGATACCATGGCAGGTAGCGGGGAAGCCCATTCTAGCAGGAAGCGATGCAGACCCACACAGGTGGACACGGAATAGGAGACGGAGACAGTGGACAAGGACGTAGACGAAGAGGCTGCAAAAGAAGCAGATAGTAGTGCAGGGGAAGGGGACGACTCCGAGGGCACTTCTTCTCAGAGCAGCCAAAGTCATAATACATTCCGCCTTGCAAGGAAGGAAGTAGAGAAAGCCCCGACTACGGAGGAGAGTAGTGGCCACGCAGTGTCTTTTGGACACGTGACGAGAGGAATCCGTGGATTACCGGCAGGTGGAGTGCGACCTGCGGAAGTAGGCCAACTGGTGTATGCACCAATCGTATTGACTCAGGATGGAGGATTGACACCTCTCCAGACTTCAGGGGTGAAGGTAGGAGCCATACCAGCCGTACCCATCCCAGGATTTGGGCAGTTGAGACCCCGACCTTCAATGACTACACCTTCTAGGGTTGCCACAGCAGTTCCATCCAAAGATCGGAAAATCGCCCAGGACTCACCAAACTCGGCGAGTCCGAGTACAATTTATGCCCCCCGAGTCTGGCGAGCTCGGACTCAGACTCGTCCGAGTCCAGGGGGCGAACTCGCCAGACTCGCCGAGTTGGCGAGTTTGGCATAAACTTAGCGAGTCCCATGCCTGGGACTCGACCGGCGGCAAGGCCAAAAAAAATGCATTTTTTTTATTTTTTTTAAAATGAATAATCTCGTCTTTGTTCACTACAACCTCTGCTTGAGAATGAGAAAAATTAGGGTTACAACATGTCAGCCAATAGAAAAATAACACCTGATGCCCCTCGACCCCGCCCTATATCGCGACAAGGAGCGCACAAGGGGCACTGCCCCTTGACCCCACCTTGGGGGCGCTACCCCCAACCCCCGTTGAAAAATATGGGGGGAAACTGCATCGATAGAAGTAGGGAAAATTTAACCTCCAAGTCTGACACTGATTGGATTGACTAGGTAGATATAGAGGCTGAGACTATAACCATGGCAGAGAAGTGGAGAGCACGAGCAGAGATAGGAGATTCAGAGGTAGATAGTGACACAAATGTTCCTAATATTGGTGAACATGGCATGGTGTCACGGGGAGCGGCTATGGCTGTTGAATCATCCAGGACCTACCTTAGATGCCTTCGCAGGGGGTCGGGGCCGGAGGGTGCAGGCTCCTCTGAGCCATAGGCTTGTAGTTGTATTTACCTTTGGTATTTGTATGGAACATTTGATGATGATCATATGATAACATGGATTTTTTATTCCATGAGTTTTGTAATATTGTATACATTTGACAATATTTATAAATCTATGTTTGTTATTTCCTTCACCTACAATTTGCGTTTATGCTTATGTGATTGATGTATACTTGTGTATGTAATCAAATGAGCCGAGTTTGATGATGTTATTATGTCTTTAAGGTGTATTCAATAAAGGGTGCATGAAACAAATTTTAAATCTTTTAAAAACTCTAAATTTCTTGAGTTTTTCACTTTCCCGAGTCCAGCCGAGTTTGACTCCAAGTCCCGAGTCCGAGTCCGAGTCGGCCTTGCCGAGTCTGAGTCCCGTTTCTATGGTTCCATTGGAGGACGTTCCAACAATGTCATTGGTTCCCAGCGAACCTCCTTGCATTGGATCTACCGTACGGAAGGAATCTGTACATACGAAGGTCTCGGCAGTAGAGGGTACGGTGACCGGAGATGATGATGCCACCATGCATGCACAGTTGGGTCGCTATGAGATGCCTCCCATGACACCATTGGGACCCCCGCCTACCTCACCTCAACCACGTCCTTTTCCGGAGATTATGGACCTTGATGAGGGTAGTTCTCATCAGGAGGTCGGACAGCAGGAGTTGGCGATGGATTTCTTGCAGGACACTGTTGGGTTTGAGGAAGAGATGGCGGAGATGTAGCAACAGGAGCAGGCCACTACGAAGAGCCACCCGGAGGGCATAGACATATTATTGGCAGAGATGGGAGCAAGTGTGCGGAGGATGGCAGCAAAGGTTGAGGCCAGCGCACGGAGATTGGCAGTCTCTCTCCAAGAGCGGACCGTCCGGCAATCTGCCTTAGAGGGACTCCTCGCCTTTGCCGCCGGCGGGTGTGCTGAGGAGTTTGGGCGATGTTTTGAGGCCACGGGTTGGCCTGCTGTGGAAACTTCTGAGATGTTGGAAGATTGGAGGCGTGAGGAGACGGCAGAGGTTGGTAGAGTACACTTGCTGCTACAGCGGGTAGAGCAAGCTTTCAGGGACGGGTACTACCAGCTCAGACGTATCCAGCATGGTGCCTCAGCAGCAAAGACAGAGCGGGTGGCGGCCATCACAACTTGGGAGGAGCTAGCCACTCGTTTGCATATGATGGAGATGGAGTTGGCACAGCAGAGAGCCCGAGCGACCAGCCTAAAGGAGGAGTTGGTTCATGCCACGACAGACTTGGCCCAAGAGACGGCGGGGTGTGCACATGAGGTAGCAAAATAGGCAGCCCTTGAGACCCGTCTCACATCTACTTTGGAGGCATTGGATGGTAAACAGAAGGAGCTGATGGAGGCAGTTTTTATGGTGAAACGATCCTGGGAGAGGCAATTGGTAGCTAAGCAAGATCTCCAGCATAGGACACAACAGGTTCACCAGCTGAGGGAGCAGTTGGCAGCACCACCACCACCGGCCCCTTCTTCATCAGGGACGCCCTTTGTACCCCCTCAGCTTTGATTTTCATGTTTGGTCTTCGTGTCATTTCCCATTTTGTTGTATGTCGTCAAGAGACGACCTTCTTTTTTTGGGGGGATGATGTTGTCGGGTAATTACGCCATATTGTAATTAGAACGTTACGAGTGTTAAGGGTAGGTGGTTACATGATGGTTGTCGGCAGTTGGCACCGGACAACCTACACCGACACCTATATATATGTCCTTGGTTTCCTATTTCAGGGTGAAGTTATTGTGGAACAAAGTGATGTTGTGAATGTACTGGCATTTGACATTAATGAATACATACATCTGAGTTCTTTTGTTTACTTGCATTGATGTATGCCATCATATTTACTATATTTCTGTACTGTTATGCACTATTGAAAAACACACCCCTCGGGGGAAAACAATTTGTAGTTTCAAAATTCGGGAATAACATTTACTACAATAATAAATATAAGAAAGTATCATTGTACACCCATAGAAACCATTCAACAATGCCCACAAGTTTCTGATTCAAAGCAGTTTACAAGTGAAGTAGCATATTTAAGTAGTTGAGGATTTTGTTCCACTATAATAATCTTAACTATATTAGAAAAAGATAATTGGAAAGGTGTGACTTGATGTTACTGACATTAGATCAGCCCTAAGATTTCTTTCTTTCTTTCCAAGACAGACAGAACACAAAGGGCTGGGATATACTGCTGACCCGTCACGGATGTCAAAGTTAAATCTTTTAAAAGTGGTCGAACCCTTTCTATGTTGGAGATGGATAACTGGCATAAGATTAACTCTATCATGACACATGTGCAATCAAATTGTAACATGTAGGTATAGCTCAGTAATTAAGATAAGCAGTTTTAGCATATCCTTATTAAATCTCCAACACTTACTATGAATACAAAAGTTGCTACAAGCAAATCCATTGTCACAAAATGGTGGAGACAGACAAACTTTAGAAACAAATTCATAATGTATTAGAGCTCTTCCATACAAAATTGGAATCAATTTCATAACAAAAAGGCGTTTTGAGAGAAGATTTTACACAAATTGAAAGCTTGAAATTAAGAATGTTTGGTAAATAAAATTTGTTGTGCAACTTTCATAAAGACATTGAAGTGAATGTATTAGTAAATATCAAATGGCAACCTTCATGGATCAAAGAAAGGACATTTTGAAAATTTTGACATATGATAAAATCCATATAGCATGTTCAAGAACAAAAAAAAGCATGTCTTCAAGGAAAACAAATAAGCACCACGTAGAAATACCTGTATTAGTTCTTGCAGGGAACATCTCATGGTGCTCAAACAATGGACCAAGATGCTCCAAATGTAATGAGTTTACATCAAGTGCCTTCAAAGTAGAAACAATGTTCAAACAATGATAAAGATAATCTCAAGAACACAAAAACTGCTTGATAGTTGAGAATCTAACAACAAAAAATGAGAGATAGTGCATACACAATAAATAACAGGATTTAGCTTTTGGGAAACCAACCTAAAACATTTTATACATAAGCAATAACCAACCAGTATGTAAATGTGAACAGAAGTAGTGGCTACGAATTCTTGACCAAATAATCAGAATAACTAGCATAACAGAAAATAAGATCCGTACAAGAAGGATAAGCTAGGAGGTAAATTCAACATAAGTATGAACATTCAATACGGCAGATAGATACACCACTTTTCTCCTCTCACTATTTACATCTTGTTCTACCACTAAATCAATAATATAATAAATAAAATGTAGATGGCCATCTCTACTTGATTGAATGTCTATCATAAACAAAACATGAACAGTAGTTATACAAATTAAAGAATCACTTATCTATACAATAAAACAAAAAGATCATATTATTATTGACAAATGATCAAAGTAGTTCAATGGGACTCAAACATATAAACGAATGTAAGCAATCCAGTTATCAATGAAAAAATAAATAAATGACCAAGAATCTTGATGATGCATAAAGTTGCTGCATCAAAAGTTAGTGCTAGTGGATGCAAAGAAAAATTAAGGACTTTGTAAGAAGGTAATAGTAAAGTTAGTTTTTAACGTTAGAGCCAAACAAGAAACCAACTTAGTGTATGAGACCCCTTATACAAGCATTCCACAAGGAGGTTGAATTTTCCATTTTCCTTAGATTATTTTGGCATGTAACACCCTACCCCCTCTAGATTTGAACATTTGGACTCCATTATGCTCAGTTACCGATCCTAGTACTAGTTCCAATTCAGTTCGTGGTCTTAACCAAAATAAATTGGGGATTGGGTTTGTTTGGGTTCATCAATACAAAACCATATAGAAATCATAAAATAGAAAGATATACATATTTACAGCTTAAAATCAAGAATATTAGACATTATATATATTTAATAATTTGAATGTATACCGTATAGTAATATTTATAAATCTTTACAATATTAGTAAAATTAATATATAATAATATAATTATAAAGAAAGTTAATATTAATAAATATTATTTATTTTTAAAATCAATTAACATACATAACCACTATTTTTCTGTTATTACTATTAATACTAATATTAACATTTATTAAAATAAGTTTTTTATTAATAATAATTATTGTTTCTTCACTGCTCAGATTGCAAGAATACCATTATAACTATCATGTGTACATATGGGGTTCGGATAGCAAGCTGCAGTAGCCTAGAATGTTGCACATTTTATACAGCTACAATAGACCAGATCCACTCAACAATTGATTGAAACAGTTTTGTTTTCCCAGAGATTTTTAAGGGTATGTATTTGGCAACTATTTGCTCATTTTGTCTCATGAAATATAGACACGAGCGAAAAATTCCTTGGTCATGAATGCACTCTTTAGAGAAGCAAACAAAAAATTAAGAGTTTTTCAACTATTTTTAAAATAACTTATGAAAGAAAATTGGCAGGTTCATCATGACAGTAGAGGACAATGGGGAAATACATGACACCTTTGCCCAAGTTCATCCAAATGAACCCATAGGGAAATTGCAAAACCTTGCTCTCATTTCTCGCCAAACTAAACTCGGATCCAAATCTGGCCCAGATTGGACCCAAACTAGCAGGTCCAAGGAGCCAAACCAATAACTTAGCCATTATGTAGTGGGTATATACTTCGCTAAGGGATTTCTCTAGCATGTTATGCAACCAAATAAGCAACCTAGTTATACACAATCCTTGTGCCACTCCTTTCAAGTAGTATACAAGCCAAATAGGCACTTATAGGACTTAGCCATTGACTTATTCTTGAATAGTAAAGGACTGTGAATTCAGGTGTTTCCATACTCTTAATTGTCTAAGGAATGATTTCCATGCTAAACCAATATTAGCATACCATGCACCATAGCTGGAGATTATGGGATTCATGTTCATACGGCTTAACTAATTAGACCCGGTAACTCTAATGAGATTCATGTTGAATATAGAGTGTAGGTCCTGAGATGGTGCAATGTAAGTATGCTCTATGTAGAGCATATTTGAATGCATGTACCAAGTTACTAAGCCACCAATCTCTAGGAACCAAACATTGTCCGTACTCCAATTCTTCAACTAAAACCATCTACTTGCGCTCCCTGGTCTGAACAATATTGGTACTCTTTTTAGCAGTCTTCATTATCACCTTTGCCCTGTATTATGTCATCTAACATTCATTAAGTTGTGATTCCAGCTGAACATCACAATGAACAATTTTTTGACCCAAAATTTTGATTGGATTGCAAATGACCAAGTGCCTTACATTAATACAAACTTGACCTGCATCTGTACAAACTACAAAATGAATAAACAAAGATCAAATTTGCTACCGTACAGCTGCAACAAATGATACATGAACAGCAAGTAAACCCATGATGGCTAAACCGACACTGAATGAAATTGTGATGTCTTTTAAATATTAATCTGCTAACACTTTGCATGACATCATTCAAATGCTCAGAAAGGTGGAAGGGATGCTTGATGGTGAACTCCCAGTTGCTTCGAAGATTGGACAACTGACTGGACAGCATGCTAGCTGTATGCTAGCCATAAATATGACTAGATTAATACCGCATTACTGGAAGGCCATAGAGAAGGATAGAAAGTTATTTGACAACTGGAAAACTTGGGACATTTTTCAAATTCTACACTGAATTTTCTAAATAATAACCTTCTTTGATCTGCTTATGGTACTAGCTTATATTTCTCACTTGGATGATAATCCAATCTTCAAACGTTTCTCCTTTCATGCTAAAGAGTTATTTTCCTCATAATTGCAACCATGTCTTGAATTTCAAACACTTGCAATTAAATGTTGTTTGGTTTTTCGACGTAGATTCCAATTACCAAATAAATTTTCTTTGGAATTGTGATCACTTTAGCCTGCAACGTGCTCATCATCTCCTGAAAATCTTTGTGGCTTACCTTAAGCCACAAAGTAGCAACCATCAAGGTCATGGCCTTTGTTGTCATGATCCCACTCACATCCTTTGGCCATTTACATGCTAGACAAATCCAAGTAATATGCACTTAGAAAAGAGCAGTCATGTCACTGGAGTTTTGGGGACATTTTTCAAGATGGGAATGTCCCAAGTGCATTAAGACATGGACAAATGTCCCACATCCATCCCTAGCACACAAGCCCACATAAGAAGCCATCTCCAATGAGGTTCCCTTGGGGAGCAACATCGCCAATGTCTAATATAAAAGAACTAGAAGTCTAACTTTTTTTAAATTATTCTCTTCCCATATTTTTCTAAGTTCCACACAACTTTGACCCTACTGAATACCCCATGTTCCATAAGACTTTGGTAATTGTTAAATACCTAAGTTGCTGGTTCGAGTTCGGATTCGCGGATTCGGCAAAATAAAAAAAATCATATATATGTTCAAACATCAAAATATATGAAATATAATTATATGATAAATCATAAATCCATAATTGCCAATGCCAATAAATATTCATATATCGCAACTGTAATCAGTAATAACTAAAGTCTAATATCATATTCATAATTTGCAAAAAAGATAATATTCAAGTTTCTAGTTTCAACTGATTCAAGTTTCAAAATGTGAAAATGTCATGACACAATAAAAATTCAAATTACAAGCCATCTATGGAATTTAAACTCCATAATCATCTTCATCTAAAGCATCCAACCCAAGCCCAAGGTCATCAAGTGGTTCAAATTCAGCATCAATTGAACCACTATCGAATGGAATGCCACTCCCACTAGCCATGTCTCTCTCAAGTTCCATAGCTACCTCGTCTATAGAGACTTGGGCAAGCTGTGCAACTGTAGCATCTAAATCAGGACACTCAAGGGCTAGATCCCAATTCCTTGTTGCACCCACACTATATTCAGGGTCCTTATGTGACAACAAACGAAGGTTGGAGTGTACGTATACCAAATCCTCAGCTCTCTTTGCACCCAAATGATTACGTTTGACTTAGTGGATGAAGGAGTATGTACTCCAATTCTGCTCAGCTGAAGAAGAACTTGCAACCTGTTAAAAGTTAAAACACAATTAGAAATTTATAAATTATAAAATAAAAATATGATAGCATCAAATGGAATTGGAAAACTATAAAAAAATAAAAAATAAAAAGATACATACTTGGGAGAGAAGTTTAATTACAAGAGGCTGCAAGTAAACGGAGCCTTGACCATGTACATACCACCACTCATCAGCATCCATCCCATATCTAGCATTGAGAGTTACAACATCATGATTTTTTGTGGATACAAACTGACCAAACTCCTTCATGACAACATTTCTTGTCTCCTCATCTTGATATATCTTTTTAAAGGCAGCCCTATAGCCAGAAGCAACCTCTGCATCTCTATATGGTGGCACCCTCCTTGGTGTTGCAAGCATCTCTGCAATATAAAAGTTTGGCATCAAAGCAAATGCTAAGAGATGTAAGGGGGTGGTCATCTTGTTCCAACGGTCAACAATAATATTCTGCACAACTTTGAAAAATGTTTCCATTGGGTCATTTACTTTCTTTTTATTACTTCTCTTATTTTCTCCACCATGCAATCCATGCCATCATAAATCTCACCCAAACATGGGCGATCAGTATTAGCATACCTAATCATGCTCATGATGGGCTCAGTGAAATTCAAAACATATTCCACATTATCCCACCATTTCTCATCAAGGATCAATGCTCTTACTTTTAGAGCTCTTTATGTCTGGACCTACTTTCATACACTCAACAATCCGTTGATGACCATAGAACTCAAGGCCTCTTGCACCTTCACAAGTCATCTTAAGACAAGCGTGTGAGATACAAATCGTGTTTCAGCAACCTAACATGACATAAAATAATGCACAGCATATATCAATTATAAAAAATGAAAACTAAAAAATTAAAAAATTAAATTTAAATTAGTAATTACCCTCAACAACTCCAACTTGGAGAAGGTCCTAAAAATGGCTTGTGACATATGATGATTGGTCACAAACATTTGAATCTCCTCGCCCTCCGCGTACAATTTTTTCACCCAATGTGCCAATCTTTTGCATGATTAAATTGAGTGAGTGGACTACACATGGTGTCCAAAAGATGTTACCATATGTAGCCTCCACTATAGTCCCTGCTGCCCTACAATTTTTAGCATTGTCCATTATGACTTGGACAACATTTTCAGGCCCCACCATGTCAATGCATTCTATGAGGATATTGGCAATGAAACTTGCATCTTTCACTTGCCCCTCACAATCCACCGCTTTCAAAAACATTGCCCCTTTAGGGTACACTTCTATAACACTGATCAATGGCCTATTTTTACAATCTTTCCATCCATCAAAAACGATGGTCAAACCTGTTTCCGGCCATGTATCTTTGATGACTTTCAACTGTGACTCTACGGATGCTTTCTGCTTTGCCAATAAGGTGGTTCTCACATTTTCATACCCTGGACAAACATAATCAAAAGGTGTGTTGTAAAGGGTATGTACCATGTCCCGAAAATAAGGTGATCTAATAAGGTTGAAAGGAAGCTCATTGCCATAAAGGCAACGCCCAATGCTCTGATCTGCAATCTCTCTCATTTCATTTTTAAAGGCATTATCCAATGGGCCTCTTTTCCGTGAAGCCACAACATTTTGATTCTCCAGTGGAGCAACTGGTGGTTTTGGCATGAAAGGATGTGAACCAGCTGGTCTTGTGGAGCCAATACTACTAGAAGGCCTCGTAGTCTTCGAGCTTGACTGGACAAGAGGATAATCAGTCTTTGCTTTGCCACTTCTCCTATCAACTTCTTGTTCTCTAATATATTCCAAAACTAGAGCTTTTGACAGCCCCTTGCCATCTGATCCCTTACAAAATTTTATTCCACGCCCGTGAATGAAACAAAGGTGGCCTTTCACTCGATAGTATGAGCTGGTATACTCAGTGCCACAATGGTTACACTGCCAAACAAAACCCCCACCACCAGACACTTGCTTGATCATTGTTGTATAATGTCAAAGTGGTGAATCTTGATCAATTTTAAAGGGGTTATTTTCAGTTCAGACATGGGCAGCTGAACTAGAGCTTGCACTTACACTTCCAGTTCCAACCATTATGTATTATTATATGAATAATGCACCTAAAATAAAAAGAGAAAACACAACATTATTGAAAAAAATTGATAAAATTTCGGCATTATAACCCCATACTATGCATACAAAGTGTAAAAAAATATACAAGAATTCTTTAAAAAAAAATTAGAAAATTTGAAAAAAAAACTTGAAAAAATTCTTGAAAACTTGAAAAAAATTCAAATTCACTCACCTTTGATGGCTAAATCTTCCTTCTCCAGTGATTCCTATGCCTTTGATGCGTGTCTCACGCCTTCATAGTATTCACCTTCGAAAAAAATGCAAAAACTAAGAAACCTAGCTATAGGGAAAAAATCTTCAAAAATGCAAATGGAATGAGTTGAATTAATGTTTTGATGCATGAAATGCATCATAAAGGGGCGAATTAGGGTTTACATGTTAAAAAACTATTAAAAAGGTGTTTCTTAATTGTTTTTTTTTGTTTTATGACCCGCGGGCCTCGTTTTTGGGAACCCACTGGGCTGCATTCCCTCGGGTCCACCCAGGTTCGACCTGGGTTCCACTCGAGTCCTGCCCAGGTGGTAGGGTAGGGACCCTACCACCTGGGCAGGACTCGAGTGGAACCCAAGTCGAACCTGGGGTGAACTAGGACCGGGCACAAACCACAGGGGACCCGGCCACCTGGGCAGGACCCGAGTGGAACCCAGGTCGAACCTTGTTTGCCCTCTCAGGTAAACGGTTAAATGCAGAAAGTAAATGCACAGAACATAATGGAAATATATTAAATAACTAGCCTCTGTATTAATTCCACAGTCCATGTACAATAAGTGCTTATAACATTACATCTGACACGACTAACATGATGATACTTTGAAGAAAAGGTACACAATATATAATACCCGAAGGGGTGCGACACAACCGTCACGACTCCAACTACCTACCCGTCAGCTAACTAACTAACCGCCGTAACTCATTACCGACGACAACATAAACATAATATAACAACATAACATAATGATTATTCCCGGCAACATCATCCCCCCCAAGAAAAGAAGTCGACTCCGACGACTTAATACAAAATAGAGATGAACGGCAGGAACTACTGACGCCAGTCAGGCCCGGATCTTATACACTTGCTGCGTCCTCGCCTGAAAACCCTTTTCTGCTACCATCCGATGCTCAAGTGCGGATTTCACCAATATTGCTTCCTTTGCCATCACAGTCCTCCTGTGCCTAACCCAAACTTGTCTGCAAAACATGTTTTTCAGTCTCAGCTTCCACCAACTGCTACTCAATTGATATTGTCTCCCTAGCCAATTTGTCCTCGATAGCCACCCGTGCTACTCTCCCGGCATCCAACTCCTGGGTACGCTGAACTAAGTCTCACGCGACTATTGCCTCCAACCTGGTGGTTGGCTCCTCCCGAGCCCTCTGTGCATCCACCAAGGCAACCTCACGTCCAGCCGAGATATACTCCGAGTTCCTCAAAGCGTACCAGTCATGCCTAGAGGTGGCCACAATCCTCTGGCACAAATGCTAGGAGACACCTCAAATCCTCCATCACACTCCCCAAAGGCTAATAACTGAACTGAATAACTCCCTGGTGTCATACAACTGCGCGGACCTGCAATGCCTTCCCTCAAACTCTGTTTGTTCCCAACCTCCAAATCCGTCTCCCTCTACGGCTTATGGCTTCCCCGCCAATGCTTAGCTGCAGGCTTCTTTCTCACAGTACAAACAACCACAACACTTCCCGTGGTATTTTGTAGCTCAAAAATAAACTGGGGGTCTGGGGGCAACGCCCCCAACGGAGTCGAGGGGCAGCGCCCCTCGCGGGGTCTGGGACAGCGCCCTCGCTGCCCCTCGCGGCAACACCAATTTACAACCCTCAAAACCATACGAAAGTCCATGGCGCACAGCATTTCTGTGATATTTTAAGATGCCAAAAACCCTTCTTTTCCACTCTGAATTTCCAGTGTCCTGGCTTCAAACTCCAGTGAATCATTTTAAATCTGGTCGTCGTCGTTTTTTTTTTTTTCTGGCACTGTAATGTCCCCGATGGCACCCCGACCATGCAACCTCCCTGTACGATCAACAACAGCACTGGCACCTCCAATCGTGCGGCCACCTTCCCGTGTCGTCAACACCCCTCCACCGTACGGCGGACCACTGACGACGGAGCGGCTGCGTGTGTTTGTGCGTCTTAATCTTTGCATGCGTTTTTGGCCTTTCCGCACGACAATGGTTACCACCGTACAGTGGTCCCACCGCCAGTGTTACCACCGCACGGTGGTCACCACCGCACGGTGATCACCGTCGGTGTCACCACCGTTGGTGGTCCACCGTACAGTGGTCACCGTCGGTGTCGCCACCGCCGATGGTCCCATCGTGGCGCTTTTGTTTTTGGTTTTTTGGTTTTTTTAATAACTTTTTTCTGCCGTACGGTCAACTATCGTACGGCTCCGTACGGCCATACGGTACTCTCTTTTTTTTTCTTTTTTTCTTTTTTTCTATTTCCTAATTTAGTTGTCTAGAGTGTCTTCAGCTCGGGTTTCCTGTCTCTGGGATCGCCCTTCATCCTTCTCGGTTTGCCTCGCCCAAGAGTCTCCCATTTTGGTCCAGTGCCTGGCGAGTCGCCTGCCCGGCCTCTCGGGTCCCCTTCCATCCTCTTGGGTCCCCCTCCAGACTCCCGGGTGTCCTTCCGACCTCTCGGGTCCCCTACGCGCTTCTCGTGGTAGGGTTTCGATTTGAACCTATTGGTGGCAAGTTTATTTTCCATGGCCATCCAAAGACCTGGAACCAAAAATTCTACAGGGACCATGGTCTCCTTCCCGTACATAAGAAGAAGAAGAATAATAAAGATTTTGAAGACTGCGGTCTTCCACACAGGGTTCCAATCGTTGCCAACACTCTTCAAATTATCTACGTCGCCAGGGTTTGGGGCGTCTCCCTTCCAATATTCTTTGTATTCCGACAGGTACACCTCTGTTGGTTGCTCTGGTTCCTCTACTTCGAGCCTGTAGCTTTAGAACATTTCGTAATCCTCCATTTGCCAGTGGAAGAGCCCGTTAAGTGAGCATACCTCATCTTCAGAACATCCCTCCAATTCGAGCACCCCTTCACTGTTCGGCTCCATCGCGTTCTTGCCCTTGCTTTCATCGGGACCCCCTTCCCCTTTATTAGAGTCCTCTGAGTCCGAGTCGGAAGAGGCGAGCTCTTCGCCGACATCTTGGGTGTGTAGGTCAATGGTATATTTCCGCCCTCCCTTCTCCATGGAAAGTGTATTTTTCTTCCAGTTGTAGTTTACCCTCGCGTTGATCAACCACGCTCTCCCCAAGATGGCGTCATAGCCTTTCTTATTCGAGGGAATAACCACGAAATCTAACAAGAATGGTTGCGTACCAATTGTCACTTGCTGGGCCATCAACAGGCCGAGTGGCTTAATGCCGTGTTGGTCCGCTCCCACCAGGTTGAATGTGGGTGGCCACAGGGTGGGCTTCCCCAGCCGCTTCCATGTTTCTTCTGGTAGTACATTCTCCCCAGATCCCCCGTCCACAATGGTGTCCTTCAGAATGGTCCCACGGATACCCATTTCTACCACAGCTGGGTGTCTACCACTGCTCAAGGCTAGTAACATCGGGTCAGTCGAAGGGCTGACGGAAACCTCCACCTGTGGTGCACTCGACGATGCGGTGGCGGGAACCCCTACCTGTGGTGCACTCGACGATGCGGTGGCGGGAACCCCTACCTGTGGTGCACTCGACGATGCAGTGGCGGGAACCCCTACCTGTGGTGCACTCGACAATGCGGTGCTTTGCACATTGGTGAGGATGGCAGTCCTCAATTGTGGCATAGAGTCTAGAAGGTCTTTTACCTTTATCGGCACCTCTATCTGCAAGATTTGCCAAATGATGTTATTTTCCACTTCCGTACGGAATGATGTACTCGCCACCTCGTTGTCCCGTCGTTCGGTCGTCATCTCACGTTCAATATTGGCCTTTGCCTCCCGTAATCTCTCCTTCTCCATACAGGGGTCGGGATAAGTGGTTTTTTTCGTCTGGGCGCGGGTGATCGCCAGTACTTCTTTCTCACCAGTCTTCTCAGCCTTCTCAATGTTGAGGAGATTAACCCCTACCTGTGGGCAATTTGCGTCCTCATGGTCGCCTGGCCCACACCATCGGCAGAGGTGCTGAGGGGTGGCTTCCTTCGTGCAATCACGGGCGAAGTGCCCCCACTAATTACAGGCCCTACATACTGGATACGGCTTCCGTTATTGTTATTGTTGCTATTCCTTCCGCCGCCGCATCTGTTGTCCCGGTATCCTCCAGATGATGTCGTTGTGTTAGTATGTTGGCCGGTACCCACTAGTGCGGATGTTCTGGCCTGCTCCGTGAACAGCACCTGGTTCATTTGCGTACTTCGGGTTTTCATGTTGTATGGGCACTCCTTGGTGGAGTGTCCCATCACTTGGCAAATCTCGCAGAATGCCTTCTTTTGGCAAGTACCCTTTGTGTGCCCTTCCTCTTTGCACTCAGTGCACCATATGTCCCCTTCGTTCTGACCAATGCTTCTCATTATTTTGAATTCCTTTCTCATTCGCTCTATGTCTTTCTGGAGCGCTTGCACTCGTTTGTCAGCCTCATCGTCGCTGCTGCTTTCCTGTGAAGAGTCATCGTCCTTGGATGAGGATTTATTACTTTTCTTCTTCTTTGATGTTTTGTGTTCGCTCTCCAGGTCCATCGCCCTATTATAAGCATCGTCATATGACGTCGAGGGTACAATTTTCATCTTCCTCCGTAGGGAGGATTTCAACCCTTCAACGAACCATCGTTTCTTCAATCCATCTGCGGGTTGGCTTTCCATTTTACCCAAGAGTTCTTTCAGCCTCCGACTATATGCCCGTACTGTCTCCCTGGTACCTTGTTTGGTACTGTATATCTAAGTTACAATTTCATTGTCATCACGGAGCAACCGAAACTCCCCCGTGAATTCCTTCTGTAGATTGGCCCACGTGGCCACTTTTTGCTTGTCCACATCGGAGTACCAATCTATGGCAACTCCTCGTAACATGGCTGGGAACTACTGGACCCAATCATTCTGGTCTGTCACTCCGTTGGCAAACCAAATGGTTTCACATGTACGACAGTGTCGTAAGGGGTCTTCCTTGCCGTCCCCTGTGAACTTTGGCAATTTTTGTTTACTCGCCATCCCTGGTCGTCTTCCTGGGGGCGGTTGTGTCTGTGTCTGTGGCCCTGCGCTGCTTCCTCCAGTGGCGTTGGTGATGTGTCCTGGAGGTACGGTGTTTTGCCTGTCGTCTGTGGCACCTACACCCGTACTGTTGCCCTCCCCTTCGCTCTGACACGCGCCTACTCCTACTTCCCGTTGGTGATCTTCACTCCGTGGCGTAAGGGATAAGTTCCTAAACTGATCCCAAGTCTCCTCGATTAGATTTCGCCGTAACCTTGTTTCTTCTAGAAATTCTTCGTGGCTCCGTGTCCTACGATGATCTGGCGACGCATAGAAATTTCCGTCGGCCTCTGCACCTTCCGTGACACCTCCTTGGTTCCCCTCGAGCCCCCCTTCGGCAGGTCGTCCTTTGGCAAGTTGCCTCAGCCTCCATCTACGTTCTACTTGCTGCTCCAGAATCAAAGCCCTCTGCACGGCCTCCCACTCGTTCGTTTCTGGTTTTTTATTTCTATCTTTATTCAATAGGTTTGGCATTAATTGTCGCACATTTCCATAACTCTCGATTCATAAATCAAAACATGTCTTTATTAATTCATCTGCTCAAGTAAAACTCGTGTCAATGACACTTTTATTTGAAAATAAGAAGTTCACGGTTCAATTCCCTCCTGGCCTGGCGCCATCTCTTTCCGTTTCCCGTCGGCTGTTCTCTTCGTAGCGTTGCAGGATTTTGTTGTCGTCGCTCTTCCTGCGCAATCTCCTCCAGGTGGGCCTGCTGTGCCAGCGATGCCTATGCAAGCAACCGGGGGAGGTGGTTCATTAACCGGTTTACTGTCGGGCTAACCTCCAGCGCTGTCCACACGGCACTTGGTGGGATTTCTACCTCCGCCGCCTCTCGTCGGACGTAGGTCCGAATGGCTACCTGGAGCAAAATTGAAAATTCTCGCGTTGCCGTGTCTTCTCCTGTGTAAAGTTTTGTCCACGCGTCGTCGGCCTCTGGGTTTACTTCACCAACGGGTAGGCCCATTGTGTCTGTGCGCCATCCGTGTCTTCCGTTCCCGAGTACGTCTAGGCAGCGGCGCCAAATGTTTGCCCTCTCGGGTAAACGGTTAAATGCAGAAAGTAAATGTACAGAACATAATGGAAATATATTAAATAACCAGCCTCTATATTAATTCCACAGTCCATGTACAATAAGTGCTTATAACATTACATCTGACACGACTAACATGATGATACTTCGAAGAAAAGGTACACAATATATAATACCCGAAGGGGTGCGACACAACCGTCGCGACTCCAACTACCTACCCGTCGGCTAACTAACTGACCGCCATAACTCATTATTACCGATGACAACATAAACATAATATAACAACATAACATAATGATTATTCCCGGCAACAAACCTGGGGTGAACCAGGGCCCGAACCCAAGCAAAAAAGGGAAGAACCAGTAACTTAGTTAGTTACCAATTAGTAGATTACTGCTCCAATGGCCTTGATGCCAATGTTTTTTAAAGAAATGTGCTATTAAGGTATAGAGCTTGGTTTAAAGTGATAAAATTAGGAAAAAAGAAATGTGCTATTAAGGTCCATCTGTATGGCCTCAAACACCTTAATCTGGGTTTGGTGGTAGGGGCTCTACCCCTCAACCTTTTCCTACATCAAGACAATGCACTTTGTCCCATACCTTGCAAGGGGTACTACCTCTCGACCCTGTTGAGGGCTGCCACCCAACCTCCACTCTAGTTTTGAAAGAAACAAAACAAAAATGAAAAAAATAGTGAGCCGCAGCAGATGAAAAAACAGCATCTTTTTTTCTTTATCTGGCTTGAATTAACAAGGTTCTTTCCCAAGATTTTCCCTTTAAATCCCAAGTAGTTGAATTCCATTTACAATTTTAGTTTGTATAGTCAATCCCTATTCTGGGTATTGCTATTGCGGTTACAAACCAATGATTCAGAAAGTAAATATAACAATATGAATGAAGATCCTTGGATTTCTGACATGTACATTGGCACTGCAATTGATCGTGGACCTCCTCATCAAGCTCTAGTGTAATGTCCCCTAATAATGACTTCGGAAATGGGGACAATTAACCTTCTAAAGATCAATTACAAGAGACTTCTTTCCTTAAAATCTCTAATGCACTTAGAATGATAATGATTGAAGTTACTAAGTCGCAAGAATGATAGATTATAATACCACTTGCAAATGATTGTCCTTATGTTATACACTTGATCCTACTTATATATGATATAAAACAAAGTATCACTGATGTTTCTATTATAGCAGTTAGACGTAAGCAAAGATGATTTTTTATCTAAATATCCATTCTGTACTTCTGCTATACAATATGAGTTATGTAATCTGAAAGTGCAATCTGAATTATGCAACCAATGGTATGGGTAGAGCTATCTCTGATATGTCACTAAAAAGTATGCTACAATCTGTTCCTATCGCTTATCGCGATGTAATGTTATTCCTGATCTATCTTTATAAACCTGTAAGGGTTCTCAATACCACATAAAGCAACGCTATTGCTGTTTCTGGTCTTGATCCTTAAATATATGCAATTATCTTCCAATATCACTTATAGCGATAGTAATGCTATGTCTGATCTGAACTTTAGAAATGTGCGATAATGGTGCTCTTCCTGATCTCTTACTTTAATGATATGCAACCATTTTTTGCCAAAGGCACTTGCTAAATAGAGCCGATCCAAACTGGATACAAAAAAAGAAATAACAGATAAATCCGATGATTGATTGAGAGAGTTTGATTGCCTACTTATATCTTACTTGGTGAAGGGTTTGCATCATTTGGATACCGAAGAGACATATCCCTTCTAAACCACTCTTCTTCATAACACAAAAGATCTTAACTTAATCGCATCTTTTCTTTGGTTAATGATTATGTTGATTGTAATCAGTTTCTTTAATCGCACCCTCCCTTGTATGCTGTTCTTTGGCAATGAGATAGTCGGTTCACATGGCTCCTTTCATAATTATTCCTAGTATTGGTTTTGACCACAAAATCCATTAATAATTGATATTTTAATCGATTATTTTCTTTAATCATATCAAGAGAGGAAGGTTAAGTACGTTGCTTAGTCTTCTCATTTCCCGATACTCCCATTGTGGAATTCCCGACTCCAACAAGGTTCCATGATCACCCATACCTGGCATTCTGTGTCGTTGGAGACATTATCATAGTGACCTTTTCCACAATCTCAGAGGATGTGGTAATGACTATCGAATATGAATATGGAGAAGTTATCGTGCCAGAATATCGTGCTAGTGAATGAATCATCCTCTCTTGGCCTTCCGCGCTCTAATATTGCTCAGGAAGCAACCACAGCATGAAGAATTGCTTGCAGACTTCGACCTCCATTGTAGATATGGTGACGGGAGTTATGTGCCCGATGATAAGACAATTATCGTTTCTGAAGATGGCTAGCAACTAGCTGCAGAGGGATCATGCTAAGAGGAGTTTTGGATGCATCTGAATGCTCGGTTATTCTTTACATAGATTCCTCGATATCTCTTGTGTTTAATCTTAATTTGTGTACGATTCCTTTGGATGACACTAAATCATTCACATCCTCCAAATACTCTCGATGATGATGTTGAATCATCTCATAAACATCTGACTTGGATCCTATTATTGCATATTCTTAAAAACCTCTTTGATTGAAGATTATCTTCAACTGCCTTGGATGCTTGCAAGTCTGTATGCCTTGATGACTTATGTATCCATTTCTTACTTGTCTTTATCCTTTTCATTCTTTAGACAAGACGATTTTCTCTGTTTACAAACTATACAACTATATAACTTACTATTGATACTATGTACACTTTATTACTTTCTACTCTTAACTACTCAAAATTTTGTTATCAAGGCTGCCACCCTTGATCACACAACTGTATATTGCTTGTTACTTTCTAGGTCAAACATGGGGACATTACATCTAGCCTCTAATGAATATTCACATGGATGCCGAAGCTCCTGGTTGACATTATAAAATGGAACATTTAAAATTGGGTTGCTTTGGTGAGTCTATTTTTATTTGTTTGATGAATAATGCTTAAGCCTGGTACTCTATTTACAAGTGATGAATGGTAATGGAATTTTTAACTTTATACCTTGTATTGGCAAATTAGTAAAGAAATATTAAGATTCACTGTATTTGATGTAAAATAGCATAGACCAGTACAACTATGCAAAAATTTCGGCTTCTTTTACTCATTTTATGTCATGTCCCCATCTTTGACCCAAAAAGATAACAAACAAAGAACAATTGTGGGATCAAGACTGGTAGCCTTGGTAGCGTTTTCAAGTAATAAGTTACATAGTCCCAATAATTGTAAAGTTATTCAATTCTCAATTCAAGATGCAAGTTATATTCAAGGTTATCTTTTCTTTTAACTATGTATTATATATTTAATATAATAAATCTGATTATCTTCTTTTATATTGCAGGTGAGAGGAGCATTTATTGATTTCGATGTCCTTCTCACAAATGCCGATTGATATGTATATGTTAGCAGGGAGGATCAAGCAATGCCTTGACCGGTCATGTCTTTTAGACATGATCGATCAAGACATTACTTGATCGCACCGTTTGACTTACCGTAGCATTTACCAATCGGTGTATACTTAACTAAATACCAATCTGTGTATACTTAACTAATCACCCGATACTTAATCGGCGTGTCTATTATATGCAAGACAACCGATATTAATCGGTATGTATTAGTTAATTCCGATAACCATCAATGTTCACCGTTTAATATATCAACCGATATTAATCAGAGTACATTGGTTAGCCCGATTATAATCGGTGATCACAGTTAATATGGTAACCGATATTAATCGGAGTGCATACATTATAATGTAAACCGACAATCGGTATTCTGTACTATGAGATTTGCAATCGATGATTATCGATAGTTAAGCATTGATCGAACTTTACAAGTAGATTGAACATATACAAATGAAGAATGATCATCAAATGAAGGAACAATAGCTTGAAGTTTTTCATCATAGTTTATCGATAGGATAAATGATTGAATGAGAGACTTCATTTATCTCTCATTCAATCATTTATCTTACCGAAGCTATCATGCATTAATAATAATAGGTCAAAGGGAGAGTTTAAAATATCTTATCCAATTAACATCCACATTGTTACAGTAGACAGAGCAAGTGATAAACACGAGCATCATGAACTCATAAGGAAGAAAGGCTCTTAATGTCACCAATGCAAAGGATAAATATTTTGAAGTCTAAAAACAATGACACGGATGTCAAACATGAACACAGAAGTCAAAGTAAGGATATCAATGTAATCCAGAAAGCATCGGTTAAGGATAGTGAACAGTGATATCAATGGTGAATAATGTCGATGGGGGAAGAACAATAATCAGGAGTTAAGTAACCTTGTGCACATTAATGCCTAGCATCACAGTGTCTCTGCAAAAGGACGATTGTCATAGAATTAAGACTACACACAATCACCGTCTTCAGCCACGCCATCTTATGTTCCCATATGAAGTCCAATACATTATTAATATTGACCCATATTGATGACGGCAACTACAAGGGTAATATCGGTTCAAGGGAGATTGTCGAATGGTGAATAAAGGAAGGTTGCAACCTGAAGGTCATCTATCACTCAACAAACAGTAACAGATATCAAGTAATGCTAAGGAATAATATTGACAACCAAACAGAGCCATGTGAAATTGAATGATACCCACGTCTTAGGTAGTATGAAGTCAACTACCAGATGAGGAGGTGTGTTTGAGAATATCAACGATTCAGATTACCATTAAGCATCACAGGAAGAAATTATAAAGAGTAATCATCAATAGGCGTCGAAGGAATAGACATCATGAAATGATCTAACTAGGATTTGCTCTTGAAAAGTATGGGAAATTTTACTGATTCTCTTCAAACAAACCAAACCTTCTTGTAATTATTGGAGATTGAAAGCATGCAACAGTTTAACTAGAATTCTTCTTTAATTTTTTCTCAAACTTTACATGCACAGGATTATTATCATATGCATGAACAATAGACAGCAATGACAATCTGTTTTCCTAATTCTGCATGTGTCAAATTTTCAAAGAACTCACTGATGAAATTCCACACGCCAATTTGATCCCCATTAACTCCTTTCAATCAACTTCCCTTCTAGGACGGCCATCTCCAGCTTATGGCATAAGGTATGGATTCGTGTAGTAGATCATTGCTTATAAGTAGGCCACTTTCCTTCCTGTATACTCAGCCTGATTCCTTCAGAAACGCCATAGCAGTGAGATGGATTGCAGCAATAAGGAAAAAGCAAGGCAATGGAAGCTGCTGCTATTAACTCGACTCAGATAACTCCAGAAATTCTGCAGTCGATTTCTGATTGCTGGAAATGTCTCCTCCAAAACACAGCGATAGTGATATTTGTGTTGAATCACTGCTCCAAACTGTAGGGAAATACTGAAGATTCGCCAAACACAGGCCTGGGGCTACGTCCAGCCTGAGAATACAGGGGTTTCCTCCTGTAAAATGCAGAAATTGCAGAGCACAAGATATAATAAAGTTTGATGAGTGAATAATAATCTTTCTTCTAGCATCGAACCCCCTTATATAACAGCTTCAGCCATCTCCAAAAAGCAATCAATAACTCTAGAGGCTTCTCCCTTGGCAACTTAGGAAAATAAATAAAACTTCATTAAACATTAAATGACCCCCAAGTAATATCGCCTAGATGAAATAATGTTATGACTTTAAAATGGCCCCTCTTTAAGTCATAATGAATAATTATAATAATTATCCATCATACATTAGCTTTTTGGCCATATTTCAATTATTCCCTTTTATTGTTTATTTATTCTAGCCTAGGGAATAAGGTAGGCTAGAATTTGACTTCCTGTAGCCTGTCAATTGAGAAGCAACATTACACATCGATTGATATTATTATCGACAACGTTTACCATAATTATTAATAAGGAATCGATAATTGTGATCATCATAAATCGAGAATACAAGTCTTAATGATGTCCCAACAGGTGCGATTAATAATTGTATTAACACAGATATGTATTAAAGGACAAGGGATGTGTCTCTTACCAAGGGAGTTATCATTCCAAAGACATCATATAAGAAGGCAAACATAATTATTTCCAACATCATCAACTGTGTTATATATCATTCCTTATTTCAGTTTAGAAGAACTGAAGGAGGGCAGGCCGAAGACCCAATATCGTGTGTATGAAGCCCAGGATTATTCACATCAGACACAACACTGCATATCTTGTATAATATCATTCCCAGATCTGAACAGCAGTAACCAATTGTGCTTAATATATATTCCAAATCCGAGAATAGCCATTCATATTGCATTGGCAACATTGACTTTTAGTTCATTGCGCACAAATATGATCTTATTAGATCAGCAAGTAATTGTGCACCTAATACACATTGATAGCAATTCACTCCAGCATAAACTTAACTGTATAAATCAAAGGCAGCCAGTGGTTTGACCAACACCATTTATTATATATATTAGCATTCTTATTTTTAAATATCTAAGCTTATTGTAAGAACCAGTCATTAATGAAGAAGTTGAGGAAATACAACTTTAGAGATCCCAAGAACACCTGCATGCAAATACCTGTCACAAAAGAAGAATGGAGGCACATAAAACAAAAAAGCATAAATGCTCTGAAGAAGAAGATTATCATTCAGAAAGAGAATCAATTCTTTGAACAAGTACAATACAATCCTTATAAAAGGATAATAGCAACTCTAAATATGTGCAACCCTAAAGAAACCCTAAAGGGATAATGTGTATTTAATAAATGCCTAAGTTTAGCTTAAGCGTAGAGTTTAATAGACTAATAATTAAATAAATAATTATTAGCTAATACAAGATAACTCTAACACCCCCCCTTAAGATGAACTTAGGGAGTAGCTAAAAAACTAAATGCATGAAGCAAAAAATGCAACTTCATGATGAAAGCAAATTTGGGTCCCGGCAACAAGGCCTGATGAGGTACCCAATCACAACCAAATCTCTATGAACCGGAGAAATAGAGAAAACCACGTGGGAAAAAACACTACTCCAAAAAGAGATGGAAAAGCAATAAAAACACCACTGAAGCATGAAATAGATGCAAACACTGTCGAAGAGTAGCTGTTGACCTGAAGAACCTCCACTGAAATAGAACATGACCAGGTAGAGAAGACTGTAATCTGCATGAATACCCTCAAATGACACTACTCGAATCAGATGGCAAACAAGGACAAACAACTGAACTCAAAGATACAGATGGCATGAGACACCAAAGCCTGAAGAGCTGATCAATCGAACCAAGGAATCATTAGAACCAACAAGACAAAACTCTCCATAATGCTGAAAAGGGAGAGGGACAGGTACACTGAAAAGAACGGCCAACAAGAACTGCATGACGAAGAACCAGGAACATCGAAGGTGCAGAGAAAGTACATAATGTTATGGAAGGAACACTCACTTGACACACATCATGAGGCTAATGTCATGGAAGGAACACTCACTGGACAAAGGTAGATGGCAAACAAAAGGCAAACATCAACCCCCTCATGGCACTTTATAAGTAGTGCATGTACAATAAAGCACAAGATGTGCAAAATCCCAAGTAAACAATACATGATGACACTTTATCTCAGTGCGTTTGCATAAAAGAAGCTACAATGATAATAAAACTGGAAACAGAAAGAAGAACCAAAACCAAGACATCCTACTCAAAGAAGAGATCCCAGGATCTGAAACAACCAAGATATCCACAAAGTGCTGAAAAAACAAAAAACTGAAGAAAATATTCCTCGAGCAGAATCTGGAAAGAAAACTCATATGGCTGGAAAGTACATAGGACAAATTTTTCAACGATATAAATTTTTCGAAAAACGGAGTTCGGATGCTCATTCTATGTCTCCTAGAGTGCAAAAAGGAACTTCTGGCTTTGACAGAAAAAAAAAATACCATCAAAAAAGAAAAATCAGAAGATCAAACCTCCAGATCTAGAGAGAGCTCGGAAAGAGCTTTCCAATGATATAAGGTTTTTGAAAATGCGCCTCCGTATGACCAAGTTATGGCCAAAAGAAAAAACCCCTCTTTTAGGGCATAAAAAGGGGGAAAAAGTAATTAACTAATTTTTATTTTTATTTTTTATTTTTGACGAAAATTTTCTGACGCATTTGCAGGTACAGCCGTACGGATTTTTGTGCCTCGTAAAATGTGCCAATGAAAAAATCATGGTCCAAATGCACTTGTCACCGAAATAGGTCGAATTATATATCAAAATGACTGGAAACGCTCTTCGAAAGCTAACGGTAAGGTCTTTTTTGGCCCAAACTGCTCTGATTTTTTTTAATAATTTTTTTGACGAATTTCTCGAAATTCGTGCAAAAAAAAGGCAAAACCAAAGAAAAAATTTCAAAACCCAAATTTGACAAATTTTATATGGAAATGGGGGTTTTGGGGCGTTCTGAGCTCAACAGTGAGGTCCGTTTGAGCCCAAAATGATCAGAAACAAAACAGCTATCCAGATCCAATAAAAAACTCTGAAAAAACTTGAAACCCTCCTCCAAAAAATCTTCTGAAAAATCAGGAACAAGCAGCAGCAGATGTAGGCTCTGATACCATGAAGAAGTTGAGGAAATACAACTTTAGAGATCCCAAGAACACTTGCATGCATATACCTGTCACAAGAGAAGAATGGAGGCACATAAAGCAAAAAAACATAAACGCTCTAAAGAAGAAGATTATCATTCAAAAAGGGAATCAATTCTTTGAACAAGTACAATACAATCCTTATTAAAGGATAATAGCAACCCTAAATATGTGCAGCCCTAAAGAAACCCTAAAGGGATAACGTGTATTTAATAATTAGAATAATTATTAAATACCTACAATATTTATTAAATGCCTAAGTTTAGCTTAAGCGTAGAGTTCAATAGACTAATAATTAAATAAATAATTATTAGCTAATACAAGATAACTCTAACAATTAATTGTCCCATAATTCATATATTGTCCGATTGGAGACATTACATATTATTTGCATAGTCATGACCATTAATTACAACTTCTTTTACTGTTTTTTAGTTAATTATTCAATGCTTAATTTTTATATAGTATTTCAATATCTGCCTTTAAAATCCAGAAAGAAATTTTCCGTCCCTGAAATTCAATGAAATACACTTACACAATAATAAAAATCTGCATGCTGCTAGGGCTAATAGATTTTTGAGCATTGAGACATCCAACACAAACAAAATAGGAATCCAATCCAAAATATGAACTCTGATCACTGTATAGGCAATGTATTCATGAGTCTCATACTTATCTAAACAGAGAATTTTAAACTTACCAAGCATGAGTTCTTATCTGGGTGGCAATTTGGATCATTCAGGATGCAGGGTTTTACAGATTTCTAAGAATTCCAGAAATTGAATGTTTTGCTTTTCTATATTTTATTATTTGCATTTTTAGATCCCTTAAAAGCCGAATTTGCCCCCGGCAGTTATGTCCACTGACTCTAAAGGGTGGCAGAGCTTCCTTTGGGGTCATCGATACATATTCATAAATTAAGGTTTCACCAACGAGCAACGCCATCAATATATACCATACCAAAAGTTGATATCTAGTTAATTGTCCATATCAGATAGTTCATTTATGTTTCTTAAAGGGACACATGTCATCCCCATGAGGGATGACACCTTGGAACACAGAGAGAACCCTATATTTACTATTTTGAGTAGCTTTTTTAGTTTCTGTATTTATACTTATAAAATGGGTAATTCAAACATAGAGTTCAGAGATCAAGGTATACATCTCTCCCACAGACTTTGCACTCTTAACATACTCTCTCCTATGCACTAAAATACTATTGTTTAACAGTTACAGATCCTGTCAACTTTTCATTTCAAAATTCAATACTGTTCAATTTCTGTTCTAATGTATTAAGCTCCATTTCTAGTGTGTTCTCTATTAATCTACACCCATAGTTTAGATCAGTAATATCATAGCATATTCCATTCCCGCTTGTACCATCACATGCTAGCGGACCCATACTCTCGTGCTAGCTAATCTAGTCACCTGTGTCTTTATTAATATGGGCTGACCTATATCTAGTACCATTATCTTGTGATTTAATTATGCAAATAAATAATTCTAAAAGGGGTCGATTCCTTACTGTTTGAGTGCCCAAGTTTTCTATTAAAGGTTGCATTGAAATTTGAAAATAAAGAGTCATCTCACTTTGTCAAGGATCATATCCCACCAAAAGGTTGCCTATATTAGTATGGCATAAAATAAGATTTGTTTGAGGATTAGTGTGTGTGCAATTAATGAAATGTCTTTCCCATTCAAAAAGATTTAGGAGCAGACCTAAATCAAAATTATAAGCAAATCAGAAGGAGAATTATGAAAAAATCTTTAGCAAATTTATGAGCAAAAGTAATAGCAGATTTGTGAAGAGATTTAGTGCAAATTTATGAAGGAATTTGGAGCAGATGTGTGAGGAATAAATGTAATATCATTGAAGCATATTTTGGAAGAGGAAAGTGTGTTGAGAAATAAAGATAAATTACATACACCAGCAGAGATATAACATGCAGATTTGAAAGAGATATATAAGTGGGGATTGATGTCTCCAAGGGTTGGTGCCTACAAATCATTTAAGAGGAGATTAGTGTCTCCTGTGAGTTGGTGCCTATGAAATTTGTAAGAGAAGTTTTATATAAGCAATATTTTGTTGTGGTTTTCTCCTGTAAGGGTTTCCACATTACTCATGTGTTCTTCTTGTGTTGCATAATTGTTATATCTTATGTAAATGATATTGTCCAATTGATATTTTTGTGGTTGTTAGTTTGAAAAAGTAAAAGCTTGTTTTATACTGATTCACAGCCCCACCCCCCTCTCAATGTAAGTGTGTGCTCATCAGTTTTGAAGGAAGAAGGATTGACCATTAGTCAAGCATCTTCACTAGTTATCAAGAGAGATTAACTCTTGTACCAACATGTGTTTTTTATGTCCAATTTGCGTGGCTCAAATCTATGCATATGGAACAAGTTTGATAGTTCATTTTTGGTGGTGTATATTTGATATTTTGATCCATTGTATAGATATAAATCTTCAGAAATTTTAATACCTAGAAGTTCTTTAGCTTTTTTGACCTCTGATAGAAGTCTAATCTTAATGTTTATCTTAGCTGCATTTCTTTTTATGGCCTGCTAGGCCCTGTGTAGTTGTGTGTTGGTAAAGCAATTAATGAAATTATCTTGTGGTTATATCTAGTGACTATCTACTAATGGTCTCAATTTAATTATGGATGGTTAATATGTTCATTGCAGTATTGATTCTCAAATTTCAATTTTTGATTAGTTGTGTTTACTTTATGTGGTTTGCAAAATATGGTAAATGTTTCGTGCTTTCCCTTCATTCAAATTGATCAATGATCTACTATCTTGGACACAGCCCCTTTTCTTTTTGTTTGGTAAGTAGAATCTAAGTCACCAGGTTCGAATTCGAATTCGAAGTTCGACAACTTTGAAATTCGAATGAAGTTCGATGAGGGAAAAATTCGAAATGTATAAAATTCGAATTAAGTTTGCCATATGTATAAATATGCCAGATATATTCTATAAAACAACCAATCTTTCATATGGGGGATGGTTCCATATGAATTGCTAATAAGGTTTATTGTAAGTAACATCTTTATCTCATCTTATGAGAATAACAGAATCACCAAATACTAGAATACCTCACTGATTGGGTAATCAATTATCATCTTTAGCATTTTTTTCTCATCCTAATTGAGGGTTCTAACAGACATAAATATCTTGAAGAAAGAACGGGTTAATGGGTTTTAATCAAAGAAAAGAAGATTTGTTTAAAAAATATTAACAGAAGAAGAAGGCCAAAAATTTATTTTAAAATAAAATAAAATAAAATTTTTTTTGAAATTCGGCGAATTTCAACGAATTTTTTTATTTTTTTTGAAGTTCGACGAATTTCGAACTTCAAGGATGAAATTCAGCCAAACCTGGTGACTTAGAGTAGAATCATTATTGTGTTAAGAAAGGGGAGCTGACCAACTGCAAAGTTTTCTCAAGCTTAAGAAAATTGTACTTGAGCTTCCTCATTGTGAATTGGACAAACAAGTGCAATAGAATAAGTTCATGTAATGGCTACCCCAAAATCCACTTCTAAATGAAATCACAGCTATAAAGTAATTCCGTCAAACACTTTGCTTGCAGTCCCTAATTTCTCTGTTTTGTGTTACAACCCTTATGACTCCGGAATGGTTTGTTGTATTGTTTTTTTGTGCCCTTTTAACAAGGATCTATGCATGTAACATGAATATGAAAATGAAAGCATAAACACACAACTGAAATAACCAACACACTGTATTTATAATGATTTTCAGATTAAGCGCGATATTGGCAATGAAACAACTCACTAAATACTCCAGCAATAGAATAGCATGAATATTGTTTTCAAAGAGTGATGGCCTGGGCCATAGCATTAGGCTGCTGCTAACAAAATGCTACAGTACGCAACTGCTACAGTGACGCGGCTGCTACAGTGACGCTGCTACAGTGACGCGGCTGCTACAGTGCACGGCTGCTACAGTGGCGCGGCTGCTACGGTACGCTGCTGCTACAGTAATATTTTATCTTCAGTCAGTCCAAAGTCTTCATATATCATCCCCTCAAAGTGGCATAAGCATCGGGCAAATGGAGAAGAAGTTATGAGCAAAACATCCAATCTGCCTGTAGCTAGAAACGTGCCCAAACTGCCTGATAATGAAGCTGGTAGCAATGGATTCCAAAGGCCAAACCCCAGGGGAATGACGTCTAGAATGTCACAAGAGAGGATAGACGTCCTCTGATGCCAAGAACGGGTCTGCAACTCATTGCATCAATTTCTTCTCATATCCAACATATCTAATGAAGCCACAAACGCTTTCTTTTATTCTCTTTCCAAGGGTCGACTCAACTCTCATCGGCAATGTGGGATAAAAGATGAGCAATATAAAACATATATTAAAATATTCACTTATGTCTCCCTTGGGTATAGATCCCATAAAATAAATATTAGAGTAACACTTTAATATTTCACAATTAAATTAAATGTTACTTTAATAAAACTTCAGGCATTAAAATGTATTAGCAATCGGACTCCGAATAATGCGAGTGATAGCTCGTCGGAAAGCTCTCACCAAGGAGTATCAAATCCAAACACCAAAACTGGCCTCCACTATGTCCTGCTGACTTACTAAAAATAGTAAGTATGCCTGAAACTGAGTAAATCAACTTCGTTTTGGCCCAAACTGGAAATGACTAGGCCAAAACACTCCAGGATCCCCTTAAACCCTTCGTTAGCCCTCGGGACCATGTAGAACAAGGCTAACGCACACACACTTGTTCAACTGCTAAAGTGGGGACATTACAGTTCAGTTCACCCAATCAGTTGTAACATTCTCACCTAGATAAATATGATGACCTACAAGTCCCACTTGAACTTCTCAATGCATACAATGGCTTCATCAATCTCCACACCATCTGAAGATCTTGTTGGGTCCTATTTTGTATAGCAATCCTCTTACCATCTGTAATATTTAAGATTTGTTACTAGTCCTTCTCCTTTTATATTGTGATATTCTTTAAGGAAAACTCTCTTAAGGATGAAAATGTTGCGAGTTGCCCCTACTGTTGTGGCAAGACTACAAGGTGAAATAATTACACATCAAAAAGTCACCTGGAATTTCTTTAGGTGGTTATATTGATCAAGTTCAACTAGTCAGTTGCCAAGCACATGGTAACTTCCTAAACAAGCCACAATTTCAACGATATTTGAAAGAAAAAATAACTGTCCACTAAGTTTTTCAATTACTCATTTATTCACATTGGTGGTTGACACTGAAGACAAATGGATTACTCGATAAGTAGTCGTATATTTTTTCAAAATAAATACTATATCAAATATCCCTTTTAAAATAGAACTGTAACTGGTTTCTACACTAAACAACTTACATAAAAATAGACATGGTGATCCAAGCACAACAAAAATGACTTAAATAAACTATTTTGTGGTTTGATCAATATCTTGACACCACAACATTATGCATGCAACAAATATTGCTCACAATGTTTTATCACAACACCATTCCAACTCATGTCCCCACCTATTAACAACCTTTTTTCTGTCTTCAAGCAGGGAGGAAACGAAAATAAATAAACCTAAAGACATCATTGATAGAAAATCATCTCACTTATGAGACTTCAAGATTTTCTAAGACTAATCCCATCCTCTGTATAACATCAATGTAGTCTTAATATAATAGGAAAATCGTCCTAGCTATAAGACTTTGAAACTTTCCATCTAACACCTTCCTACGACATCAAATAATGATATATGCAGCACCGATGTTGTTAAAACAAATATTTGGTCCAAACCCAAAACATGGCACAACGATTACTAAGAAATCGGTTCACTAACAGCTACCTGGATTACAGATATCGATTACCAAGAAGTGGTTATGATCAGTAGCTTACTGATTCATAGATTAGTTATCGACAAAGAGATGTTTTTTTTCTAGCAATAAAAGTTCTGTCTTGGGAGTCGCCGCTAAGTCATTATAAGGAGAGCGATGATTAAAATGATGAGAACATCATCGGGAAAAAAAAAATAACAGCAACACATAAGCTTGGTCCACAATATAGAATCTGTGACTATGTTCCAGCAATAGTTTATTCAGAACAACAAACCATGCATTGCTTCCAATAAGCAATTATATGAAATTGACGTACTGTTCTTTGTTATGCGATAAATTGGTATTATTTAAATCAGTGATCTACTAATCAAATGATTAGTTATCAAATGAACAATGATTATAAGTAACGAATTGTTTAAACAATGCAAGATTAAGAATCATTAAAGGAGGCAATTAGTACATCTCAATGACATTGATAATAACCAAGGAGATACGATAACAATTACAAGAGATATGTTTATTAGCTGAGAAAAGAATGTTATTAAATAGACAAGCGATTAAGAGTTGTCTAGGAGGGACGTGTAAACAAAGAGACACTAGTCATGCCTTATTCCAACCAACCCTTCACTTAGAATAGCAGGTATAAGTAGACCGGTCATCCTTCACTGAAGGCATGCAAGGAAATAGAGAATATAATAAGAAAGGCAGAAATTATCTTCAAACACAAGACCGACACAGCAAACCAATATACAAGTCCGTCTTCTATTCACTACGGACAGGTAAGATAATCATGTCCTTAACTTACTTATGCACACAGAAGATCTCTTCAGACATTATTATTATACGTTAACACTAGGAACAGCACCAATAATATCCAGAGTGCTGATGATGTATATTGTGAGATTATATCAGAATCAATACTGTTCTTGTAATAGATACTGTTTGGTTATATCTGATTTATGCTGTCTGAAATTATAAACTGTTTAACTATATCAGAATTAATGCTGTTGTGGAAATTCTATAATTCTTACGATCAATAATTATGCACTCAGTATAAGTGTGTTATTAGAAACTGTTTATTAATCCATCGTGTGTGAGAGGATGGCTCCCATGTGGTCATAAGGACCCATGAATTCAAGGAACCAGTTACCCTCTCCATGCCAGTCTCACCAAGATGCAAAGTGTTTTAAGGTATAAAGCTTGGAAGAGCAGCAAACAGGGCCGTCAAGTCTAGCAAGGGGGTTAGAAGCAACCATCCCTTGGGCTTGGTAGACAACGGACCCAAGCTGTTCCTTCAGGCCTCTTATACTATCTCTCTTATTGTGTCACAAGTAGAATAGGTTATACTAATCAGAAATGAATATGCTTGTAGGTGTGTATGCTTCATTGTGGTTGCAGGTTTCACCTAATCAAGTCATCTACTCTTTCAGCATAGGGTAAGATCCAAGTCCTATCTTGGATTCATAGAATTATGAATTGAATGTTAGAATGATTAATTGAGTAATATGATGAATTTTGATTCAGTTTCACTGAGGAAAAATTTAGATAGAGATGATACCCTAATTAACCAAATTATTTTGACTTTCAAGTGTATTGAGTTAGATAATTATTGTTAAACAGGCTTATCTCTGGTAGGGGACATTACATCTAGTGCCTTTTACATTTTCTACAAAAAGAGGACAAGCATTTCAATAGAACTGTACATGACAACAACCTCAAGAAAAGTAGAGCACTAAGAAAAATTTAAAATCTTCATCCTTTTGATCTTTGAGGGAGAAGAAACCATTGCAAGTCAGATTGTAGGTTTTCTAACATCCTCGTTTAGATAATTTATCATTTGGTGAAATTACATTATAAAGAAATTGACAATAACAATTACATTAAAGTTACCTACACATTTAAGCACTAATATAGTCTTCAATCTTTTAGTACCAATAGTACACTTAACAGCACATCATGTTAAACTTTTTCCAAACACATTCATTTAGAATACTATCTTGCCTATAGGGCAATGTGCATCAATATTAATCTGAAATTGGATCCCGTTTAGTTCTTCTTGGCATAATTTAGGATAGTGGACTTCTTTGATGCTAGAGAATGTTTAGGGTGGACTGGGACATCTATGTGTGAGCTTCAGTTAACAGGACTTGAAATGGTGAAGTCAATAGTGCCATCATCAATCACTGTGAGAGACTGATAGAAGATTTGTTCAATGAGTATTGAGGACCAAGATGGTTAAGCAAGATGCTCTCCTTAGGATCACATCTAACACCCAAAGCCAAAATAACCCTTGTATTAGTGAAAAAGCTTGTTATATGCATCTTCCCTGTCATGGCCCGTCCTTGATCACCATATTTTTTTTCTTAATCAATTAATATAACCTAAATGTAGCAATTAAATTATTATTAATTAATGGATGTTTATTAATTTATTATTTAATTTGACTATGAAATAAATGTAGCAATTATTATTAATTAACTAATATTTTATTATTAATTAATTGATTAATTGTAATACATAGTTATAATGTTTATTAGTTAATTATTTATCATGATTTAAATAATAACCATTAATTAATAAATTGATTAATTGTAATACATAGTTGTAATGTTTATTAATTAATTACTTATCATGACTTAAATAACCATTACTTAATTAGCTGATAAATTGTAATAACAATTAAGCATTATTATCAGCAAATATTCAATGACCTTTGGCATATCCTAACACTGATTAAGTATTAATACCATAACAAAGGAAAAAAAGCATAATTTGTATTTAGTGATGCAGCGCTTTGTGTTTGGAAACATAAGGATACAACGTATCAATAAAGGGGAACCATTGCCAATATACACGTCTGATCCCAACAGCCCATCATTGGGCAAAGACAGAATTAAAGACCAAGCAATCTTTTGTGGAAGGCATCGTGGAAAAAGGAGGAGAAAGCTGGAGGAAATCGCAGAGGTAAGAAGAGTCAAAGGCAAGCAATAATACGTAGTGTATCCCACCAGGTATGATGTATCTAAACTGCCACTTACTGTAACAACATCAGAAATTCAATAGGATATAAACACTCTACTTTATCATTCTAACTTTGGTAGCATTCTTAAGGAATTAATATAGAATAGTCTGTGCACATCAGGATCATAATTAATCATAATTGAATTTAAGAAAGGTATTAATAATTACTGTAGATGTTAGACAACATATTACAGATATTAAAGATGCAAAATTTTTCAGATATTAAATATAATGAATATGGATATTGAATCTAATGAATGTAGATATTAAATATAAGGAGTATAGATATTAATATGTAATGAATATAGATATTTAACAACATAAACAATACAGATATTAAACATCAAAATGTTAAATA
This sequence comes from Cryptomeria japonica, assembly GCF_030272615.1. NCBI lineage: Eukaryota > Viridiplantae > Streptophyta > Pinopsida > Cupressales > Cupressaceae > Cryptomeria > Cryptomeria japonica. The sequence continues at coordinate 346,711,038 of NC_081406.1, forward strand.
ATAAGTATGTATAATCCTCTAAGATGGTAAACATAATAAGTATAATCATCATAAATATGAAACAGGTTTATAGATATTGTATATACAAGATCATTATTAAGTACTAAATACATCTTTATATGAAAACTTTCAAATAATATAAGAATATACTTCGTGAAGGAGGGTATGGATTGTGATGGATGGGTGACGAGGGGCTCGGAAGTGAGCCATCCTAGGATGACCAAAGTGGCATCTAGAGCTGGGATGCTCCTTACACAAAGGAGTCAAGGAACCCGGTCACACTCTCTACCCTTTCCCTCACAAGGCCTAATAAAATATGGAAGAAGTAGACCTGGTAGGCCAGCAAGTATGGGCCGCCAAGTGGAGCAAGAAGGTTGTAAAAGGCAACCATTCTTGGGCTTGGTGTAGAAATGGCCCTAGGCGAACACTCGTGTCTTCTTCCTTCCAGTTCTATGTGTTAAATTTAATACTTGATCAAACTCTAATAACCAGATAAATATGAATTATATTCTTGGCACTTAAGTTATTATGTAGATTCTACTTATTAAAGCTCCACTTGTTAGCAAATCAATTAATTAGTATGATTGTTCCCTAACCCTTAGTTGTGTGGTTTATGCTCATAGGTAAAGAACTGTGCAATTCAGGAAGGGGACATTGCATTCCCCCATGGCTGGGGGGTGGTCAAAGACATATGGATCTATGTCAATGAGAAGAAGCTAAATTGTGCCATCAGGAAGAAACAAGACCATGGTATTGAGGGGGAACATGTCAAAGTAGAAGCTGTAAGAGATACCATCTCACAGGTATACCAGCATCTATAAGAGTGGTATCCAAAGGTTATTTAAATACCTTATGTAAATGATCTGAGGAAAAATGATGATTATTCATGGGTCATTCGACTTAAACTCTAATTGTTATACAAGTTAAGTACATATCTACAAAGCAGAATATTCCACAAGTGTATGATATTATATGCCTTCACTAGTCATGTATGTTTGCACTTAGTGTCAACAGATCATCGGAGCTTCATATAAATGAAGATCCCTGATCATGTCAAACAATAAGACACAAAGAAGATGCAATTGTTCATGTATGTTATAGCATAGCTAATGCATTAAAATGCCCCTATATAACTAGTACTAATGCCAAAAGTTAAAAAGGTTTTCAACACATTTCACATTATCCTTATATATCTTTCTTTAAAAATGTCTTTTTTTTTAACTCCAAATGCAGCCAACAAAATCATGATATAATCAACAAAAACTCAGAGCTACAGATTAATGCTTGTTAATTACCCCCACATCATTCTGATAAGGCAATGGGTATGCAGATTGTCTCAAAGAAAATGTTAAAGGCATAAGACTATGCAATTCGTTGACTCTTCCAAATATTTATTCAGTATAAATAAATAAAAGGAACCAAATGTGCATATAAAAAGAAAAGAAGAAAGAAGGAAGCCATCGAGACCATCCTGTCTATTCAATTTTAATGATGTGCATACAGAAGTAGCAGCTAAGACATGATATGAAACCAAAAAGTAATAGCAGCATAGTTTTGTATCCTTACCTCACAATCTTTATGACTAAAGGTCACACAATGAGGATTGCCCATGCTAACACAGGTGACTATCCATGTTTTCCCATTCACCAACAATTCACTTTTGACAACTGCTCCATCATCCCTCCCTGGTAGATTTGTTGGTATATCTGCTGCACTCAGAATTGGTTGACCCATATCAACTATAACCTGCAAAGCAAAGCTTTTTAAATTCATTTCAAATATGTACATGGCATTTTTAATAAATTATTCTAGTTTTTCATACCAATAACAGATAAGCCATTGTTGCAATTATCATAAAACCAAGATTATAAAAGATCATGGTTATCAAAAGAGAGATTGTCAAGTTCAAAACAAATAAGTAATTGCAACCTTTACAAAGGATATCTGGGATTTATATTATACCTTGAGTATCCTTGGGCAGATAAAAGTTTTGCCTATCCTTCTTTGTTAATGATGATGGCAATATGATTGGAATCCTCTTGCACCTATCAATCTTTCTTCTAAAAGGAAGTCACAATATAATGTATTGAACCGAAAGCATGCACTGCCCCAAGAGATGAAAACATGAGGAATGAATGTGTAATCATGACAAATGATTATGATTACTACGTGCCCCTTCTTAAATTAGACTTGCTTACCAGTAGTCAAACTCAAGCTGAATAAACATATGACTTGTGTGTTATCAAAGGACAACAACCCATGCACGTCCAGTATGTTTTCTACATGAAGGTAACCTATTTATTCATTAAACAAGATGGATTTTATTTTTTATATATTGCTAATTGTTTGTCAATATTCTGCTCATATGAGCATCAACATGAGACCAATACAAGCTCTTGCAGGCACAACCATGAGACTAATTTTAGCTCCTTTCAAGCAACCACACTAGAGGCCAACTATGGAAGACCAAAAGTCACAACTTAGGATTCCAAATCAGATGTCCCTTTGGGATTAAAACTTGGATCTCCACAATGAGAACTCAATGGTTTAAGTTTAACCAACTAAGCTCAAACCCTTGGACTTAACAAGATGGATTTGACAAAGATTGATGTATTAGTTAATAGTTGATACAAATATAGTAATCAGCGTAAAAGGCTGGTCATGAAAAGGAAGGAGGAAAGAGGCCTATTTATGAGAAGAATGAAAGGCATTTCAATGAACAATTATGACAATCCACCCTTGCACCAAAAATTTCAAGCCTTCAATAAGCTTTTAGATGTCTTTCCAAAAGCCATGAATGGAGAAGTTGTGCACATTGCCAAGAGTGATTGAAGCAGTGAGCGACACATGCATCTGAATAGAGGAAGCAAATAAAAAGGAACCTAATAATAGTTGCCCCTTAAACTCCCTATTAAATATCATATGAAAACAAATATGATATCCAATTAGGATAGGGTATCGAACACATATAAGGAAATTTTCAAAACCGCTAATACATATACAACTAGACAGCATTTTTTAAAATTAAGGAAAATTTACGTTAAAAGAACGTTACAATATATAATGGCCACTAACTGACTAATATGTTAAAAGAACAACACCAAAATGAAGAGTCGATACCAGAAAGAAACCACCACAACCCCTACTACAAAAAATCCTAGAAGAGTAAGGAAAAGCAAAAAAGATCTACATCATAACTGGTTATGATTACAATGTTTCAATGGGATCAAACTATAAAACAACAACTATTCCCAGCATCATTTTATGTTATTATTTTCCATGTATGTATCACAATCAAAGGTACCAATAACTAGCTCAGCTTCTTCTATGTCATCAACATTGAATCCATGTTCTTTTACAACATGCTTAGTGTTGGTTGAAAATTTTGTACACCTCAACAGCTGTACAAAATTGTGGATTTCAGCCACAGCGTGTGAGTAAATACTCTCCTAATTCTAAGGGAAGGCTCCCCCTATCTAAATTAATAAAAACAGATGGGACAACAGTTTTCCTCCTTCTTTCAAAAAAACTATATTCTTTCCTCTTCACAGGAAAGAATAGCAATTAAAAGAAAATATCAGTAATAACTTGTACCATGAAATAAGAAAGAGGAAATGAAGTTTCCTGAAAACCCAAAGATTTTCGTCAGTTCCTCCGGGACAGGAAAACAATATCTAGCTCAAAGTCTTGAATATCTGCAATCCTATCAACCCTTTGTAATGATAATTTTCAGAACCAAATGCAATATATAGCAGAACAAACTCTGCAGATAGAATGCACTTCTAAAGCTAATCTATTTAAGAATCTATCACAAACACAAAGTCTTGAGATCCTTCTCAACTCTAATTGTAATTTCTAAACTAATTCCACTTCCAATAGCTGCAACACAAAGTCTGCAATTAAATGAAGTGAGGCTCTTTCTAACAGCCTTCGACAATCTTCAAAATAAACACAAAGATATATCCCAAGATGACATAAGAACACAAAGGGATAAAGCAAGACTTCAACACAAAGTCTGAAATTTCTCACTTCTCTTGTATTCCTCAAAGATAGCAAATTTACAACTATAGAGCTCAAAGTCTTTATGAGTAGAAAATCCTGCAGATTTTCTTGTTTTTCAAAAGATCAAAAGATACAATAGACCCCCTCAAGTATTTATAGGAGAGAGGTCTTGAGAAAAAGGTGGGAGGATCGCAACTAACTTAAGAAATTCTCTCAACCACCATGACTTATTCCAACTACTAACTAAGACTTATTCAAGATTACAAGTGCTATTCTAAATTGACTTGTAATCAGCTTACTTGCATTTACAAAAGTGCAAGTGATCAACTTGCAATTACAAAAGTGTTTCGACAAGTAAACTTGTCAAAAGAAAAACTACAATTCTGAAATATAAACTAAGTGTTGAAAACACTTATATGGTAGCATATTTGGCCATGTATTCTTCGAACTTCTGGATAATTCCTTGTAGCTCATCAGGATTCAGCTCATGGGTGTTCTTAGCAACAATCATTGTTTTGACAATAACATCGCTGCAACCAAGAATTGTAGAGTTGTGCTTCTCAAGAGTGGACTAGATTTCCTGTAAGAAGATTTGGTATTTCACCAAAGCTTGAATCGATACAGCTGAAAATTGTTCATTCCTCCATTCTTGATGAATCTTCCTCTTCAAATCTATGAGAACCCCCTCTTCTAGCAGCAACTCTCCATTCTGATTCATAACATTACAAGAACCTTTCTCGCAATGAGAAACAACATCTTGCAATACTTCGGCGCGCAATCCTAAAGCCTCATCAATTTCTTCAATAAGTGCCTTTAGAACAAGGGCTTTATTCTCTAGAAGTTCTCCAAATTCTAGATACATAATTCTAGAAGAAATGATGCCATTCTCTTGAAGAACACTCAACTTTTCTTGTGGCACCCTGTGCCAAACTTTCAAGTTGCTCTCGATCCTTTCCAAATTCTATTTGAAGGCTTCAGAAGTTTGGTTCAAATTTTCTTTAATGGTCTCCAACTTGACCATTACTTAAAACACCTCCTTCAACACTTGAGCACATAGATCAGAAATTTGATCTACCCAAGAACCCAATGGTTGTACTTTCTGAGCAGCTCTTTCAACTTCTTGGACTGATTCTTTCATATTGAAAGAAGTTTAAGGATTATTCTCCCCTTCGGAAGACTTGGTAATTCTCTGAATAACTGTGACAAGCTGCAAATTTTCCTCCTCCATCTTATCTTTCTTTGCCAGAAGTTCCTCATATTGCTACACCAATGAAGACAAAGAATGTTGAGCGTCATGCATGACAACTGCATGTGTTTGTTTACCAAGCTCCACCCTGATGATTTTGTAGTCAGAAGCTTGCATCTCTTCATGTGGCTTATCTACCATTGGTTCAACGATCTCTGCAACTTTCATCCTGTTGCTGTCAACTATCACTCTAGAAACTGTCTTAGCTCTTTTAGCAACCTTGGGTTTAGTTTGCTTGAGCTGATAAAAATCTAAGATGTCAGGAGAAATCTCCTGCTTCTTTCTCTTAGGAGTGAAAGAGCTTAGCCATGGAGGTAAAGCCATAGAATTTGCCTCAAAAGCAGCTGGAGGTGGGGAAGAAGCAGTTTATGCTTGAACTATAGTAGTCACTCTGGGAGAGGTTTTTGTCTGGACAGCAACCATAGCTCGTTCAGTCACTGGAGGATGTGATGCTTGCAACATGAATTTGTCAAAACCAGAAGTAGAAGTATCAATCTCCAATAATGTCAAGCTAGGCATAGAGACATGGGTAGGATTATCCTCAAAGATATTCAGCAAATCCTCCTGTGTGTGATCAAGAGATGGTTTTTCTGCTGAAACTGGAATGACCCTCTCTGCATTCATACTTATGGAACATGATCAATATGAATGGTGGAAAAAGAATCCATGAAAGATCCCTGATGGATCCCTTTTCTGATCTGCTGTAATTTTTATTTAATAAACTGGGTTTTTTTTGTAATTTTCTGGTGATCTTATAGAATAGACAGAAGTGCAGAAAGGGGGTTTGTTTCTTTTTGTTTTGGAGTTTTGAAGATATATATATAAGAAACAGTAAACAATAAGAGTGCGAAATAAGAATGGGAACAATGTTCATAAATTAGAACACTACAATGTTCATAAATTAGAACACTTATAGTCTAAAATACTACAACTCGTACCAGGACAATAATCTGATTTCCTTGTATTCCAGCAATTATCATTTACCAATTTGGAGCTGCTACAAAATGAATTGACCAGCAATGAATAAGCAAGATACAATATGCAGATTTCCAGCTCTTCACACCAGCAACAAACCAAACGTGGACAGCAAGGAAGAATGACGCCACCACAACTCCCAATGGGCTACAGCTGTAGTCACATGCCAGCTGAATAAGGTTAACTGCCTTGATGAAACCCTCCAAATGCAATCTGAATCCTCTGCAATCAATAGCGCACCCAATCTCTGTCAACCAATGCCCAACACCCTGAAGTATCTACTGACAAACTATTGTTGGGGGCTAGTCCCAACCAGTATCCAACCTGGGGTTTGCGTCCCAGATGAAGAATCGCTCTACCAGAGCAAATTCGCAAGAAGCAAGTTTTGAATGTGTAAAAGATATCCAAGAGTTAGGTCACAACTTCCTTATAACACCTTCCCACTTAGCTCGAACCCTAAAAGTGACTCAATGGGGCGTTTAGGGTTAAAATGTTATATTTTTCATTTTAAGTTGCCAAGTGTATAGAAAAGCGACCTTTTTTCAAATATAAAGAAATCTGTTCACCGAAAGGATCTAAGTCAAAAGAGAAATATTTAGAAAAGTCCAAGACATTTCCAACGAGCTATTACACCAAGGGATACGCATCCAGATGAGGCCAAAAACCCCTTATTACTCCAAAATGGCTATAAGCATAGCCTTATTTAAATAATAAACACTAACTTAGGAAATATTAAAAATATAACCCAAATAGCTACAAAATGCTCAAATGACACCACAAACTAGAAAGTCAACCTGCCACCTGTCTGTGACTGAAGTCGGAAATCAAGGATCCACTGGCAGTCTCATCCCTAAAATATAGGGATGCTCCTAGAAACTAGGAAACAAACCCAAATCCTCTGAAATTGAACCCAAAGAATAATCTCAAGGAAACCCAACCCTGGGTATGGTCATAACCTCCTAAATAGTAGGGATATCTTCCATAAATGTAGGAACTGTCACCTAAAAATAAGGAACTGCTCCAAACTGATCAACTACTGCCAGAACACCAAGTCCCAGACACTGTATAACCACACTGAGTCTCTATCCATCGCTGTCAGCCTACAAGACCCCATAATAAGCTGACTCACATGTCTCTGCTAGACAGAGCTAAAGAGGGGACATGACAATCCACGTCTGTGTCGAAAGTAGACATAGGCAAATCCAAAGGGATTTGAGGAGGAACTTCGTGCGAAGACTCCGAAGTTGTAGACCTAGGAGCATCATCTTCTTGCTGCTCTTCTTCCGGATCTCCAGGATCAATGACATAATATGAAGTTGTGTTTTCTCCTTCCCTTTCACTATCACCTCTTCAGGAGGAATCACCATTGCTCTGCTAACTCTCAACTTGATCCTTGTAGGAGAAGAGGAAGCACCTTCCTTGTTATCAACTCTAATTTTAGACTTGCGTCCGACAGGTCTTGTAGAATCATCTTCTTTTCCAATCTTGATTTTGATGAGTCTAACACCATTGTTTTTGAGCCAAGCGTTGGTGTTAGCTAGGACAGGCTGAAATCTATCAAGAATGGAAGTGCATTCCTTCTGTGACCATTGAATTGATGGAAGTGGGGCTTCACCAACTCTTTTCTCAACATACTCGGAATCAAGTACATTCCCATCATCAACCATTCCTTCAGGAATACTAGCAAGATTCAAATCAACAATCTGCTCAAGTGTGAGCTTGCAATAGTCCATCCTACGGATCTCCTCTTCTGTGCGAAGATCAATCCAGATGTCCTCTATGCGATGCACATGGATGAAGGATCTTTTAATCCTTTCCTTCATGCCCCTGTAATCAAAATCTGCTCTCGGTTTGAACCTTTTGAGTTTGACCTACTGCATCTCAGTCTCCATTGGTCTAGCCTTCGTGGATGTCATGAGAGAATATTGACCAATCTGCAAAGGGTTGTTAGAAGATATTCCCATCCCATCCTTATGTCGAACCAATTGTTGTGCATGAACTGTCATAAGTTGTCTTCCCAATTCCATAAGAATGATTTTGTTAGTTAGATATCTTGGAAGCATGTATGGCTGCCCACTATAGCATCCAACTCTCAAATAAGTAAATGTTGGGAATTGAAGAAACAGACACCCGTACTCATTTACTTTCTCCCATGCAGCATCTGACACTCTTTTGTTCTTCAATGTTTTGTCAAATAAGCACATTTAGTGGCCATAGAAAGCATCCTGGACTCTCCTGTAATGCAACCTGCTAGGTCTCAAAGGTAGCTGATCATAATAATCCCACACAAGCACAAGTGAGCGATCACCCTTGGTAGAAAGATCGGGAAAGTGTTTGAGTGATGCTGCTATATACACCAAATATGAGTTCATGTAGAACGTCAAAGTGGTGGGAACTCTGGCAAGTTGTTCACACAAAGCATCACTAATGATTTCACCCCAAAAGATGTGTTGAGATTGTCTGATAAGTCCAATGAATTGGTACATCCATGATTCAAAGACATTTGAATGCTCTAAACCCATGATCCTGCTCAAAAGAGTAATTGTATCACCAATTTCCTCTTTGAAATCACAGCGAAACAACTTAGCTCACCGGGTAAGACAAGTTCTAGGTTCTTGAATCCACTTGTTGATATGACACTTACATTCCTTCTCCCTCTTCATGTAGTATTATGTTGCACTTTCCTTTGAAATCTCTACATAAACTTGAGCTATGGGTATTTTGAAAATATTTTCAATAGTTTCAGCATCAAGACAGATAACTACCTCACCCTCATCATCTCTAATAGTTTTGGTTTCCTGATCAAAGAGGGCAGCACAAACAAGAACAAATTCTAGCTCTAGGGCAGCCACTGGAAAGAAGGATGCAAGATGAAGGTGACTATCCAGCAAGCGTTGCATGCTATGATCCACGGGATTTTTAACCCTCTTGAGAAAGTCTGACATATCCACGTGCCCAATCTTTATATCTTTTATCTCATCCAATGAAGAAGAGACTTGTGAAGGAGAGATTTTATTCTAATACTTGTCGTATTTATACTTCATCTCTTTTGGGAAGACGATGCTGGCAAGTCAGTCATTGAAGACGAACTTTGAACACTGCAATGAAAATCCAGAAGTGTTAATGCAACATCACGATCCGTTGAAAGAGCCATATGATCTTCTTGGAAGGGGAAAAACTCAACTCTAACCCTAAGGCTTTTGAAAATGGAAGAATGGGTAGACAAGAGGCTTTAAAGACTGAGCTTTTGACCAATTTTGGATCTTGGGAGACACATTACAAGTATGCAAATGGGAAAAGACGTACTTGCAGTCGGGTTTTTAAATCCCGATTGCAAGTAAACTTGTAATGGGAAAAGTGAATGAATGTGTGATAAATGGTAAAAATGGGATTTTGGCATGAGGGAAATGAAGCTTATGACAAAAGACAATAAGTGCGGATGATTATGAATGGATTTTGAAGAACGTTTTTCATTTTGACCACACGAAAAATGGGAAGAACTTTCACTTGTAATTAGGTTTTTAAAACCCGAAATTAAATGGATAGGCTTCATAACAACTTTGAACTTTGAAATTTTGGCAAAAGAGGATTAAGTCTTTTCAACCAAAGGGAAAAACTAACATTTCCATCTTACTTGCAATCGGATTTTTAAAACCCGAATGCAAGTAGATGGAAATAATACAAAGGGGAAAAACAATGCAATCTCCAAATTGCATTCAAGATTTGGGTAAAATGGGAAGAACTCTCACAAACCCGAATTCAAGCAAGAACAAGATATTTACAAAGCATCAGCAAAAAAGAAAAAGAAAAACAAAACTGAAAATCACATACCTTGCTTGAAGAATGCCCTTGACCAAAGCAAATGAACTTGCAAGAAACCAAAATGCTATTTAAATAGGAAAGGAAACTCCCACGTTGTGATTGCAACCAACAAAACAAATTGGTTTTGTCTCTAAACCCTTCCACCAAAAACGGCTTAGAAAGAGAGGTATACTTGACTTCAAACATTCATTAATTGCATTCAAGATTTGGGTAAAATGGGAAGAACTCTCACAAACCCGAATTCAAGCAAGAACAAGATATTTACAAAGCATCAGCAAAAAACAAAAACAAAAACAAAACTGAAAATCACATACCTTGCTTGAAGAATGCCCTTGACCAAAGCAAATGAACTTGCAAGAAACCAAAACGCTCTTTAAATAGGAAAGGAAACTCCCACATTGTGATTGCAACCAGCAAAACAAATCGGTTTTGTCTTTAAACCCTTCAACCAAAAACGGCTTAGAAAGAGAGGTATACTTGACTTCAAACATTCATTATTGGAGGACACACAAAAAATGTTTGGCAATGTGGAAAGAAGGCAAACTTCAAGCTCCAAGAGGTGGTAACAACCAGCAAAGACGTGTTTCAAAAATGTCTATAAAGATGCCTTCAAAAATGCAAAACGTGTTTGCCCAATCCGATTTAAGTGAAAAATGTGGCAAGAATCATTGATTTCCAACGATTTTGCATGCATATTGGACGGATTTTGGGGAAGAAATACCACCAAAAACGGATTTGAGAGAACAAATGTGCAGGTTGAGTTCTTCACTTGCCAATACAAGTAGCAAATGCTTGCAAAAAAGATGTAATCGGGTTTTAGAAACCCCTTTACAAATTTTAAAAACTTCACTTTTCTCACACTTAGGCAAATTCGGGTTTTTAAGGAAGACGAACATAAAAATAAAGAGCATTTTGACTTGTAATGGGGAAATAAAACCCCTACAACAACTAAAGGAAATAAAAACTTAAAAACTTGTAATAGGGAAATAAAATTCCCATTACATGTAAACATAAAACATAAAAAGACTTTAAAAACTCAAAAAGACTTGTAATAGGGAAATAAAACCCCTATTACAACTTAAAAGCTCAAACTAGGAACTTTTATGAGAACTTACAAGTTCTCATTAAACTTGTAATTTTAAATTCACTTGCTATTTGTCCAAAAAGTTCCTGCAACAACTTAAAAGAAATAAAAACAAGGGGGAAGTAAAAAGTAAGTTACAAGTTTCAAGTTTACAATAAAGTGCACTTGTAATTGTTTTAAAATTTCCCTACAACACAAAAATAGGAGAAAACTCCTAACCTGCAATAAAGGGAAAATTTCCCACCTACAGTCAGGAAGAAAAAAACCCGAAATTGAAGGAAAGACATAGCAAACGAACTCAAAACGCGATGAAATTTGAAATGCGGATCGAGGATGGACCGAAGATTAATCCAGTTTAACCAGAAGCAAAAATTTTGTCTTGGGAAGCATGCCTTAGAGTAAAAATTTTCATTTTTCAACAAAAATTTTAAAGAGGTTGTCTATTTTTGTGGATACAAAAATACGGACAACACTTGGCAAGCATTTTTGTATTTTGATGCACCATTTCAACATCCACAGGGTCATTTTCTTTTAGCTACATATTTCCTTCTCTGTCATTACAGAAATCTAAGACATTATATGCTTGGATCCTTATATAATTATTTTTTACAAATTGTTCATCAACAAAAAAGATCTAAATCATAACTAGTGTTGATCACAATTTTTCAATGGCATCAATCTATAATACAAAAGAATATTCCCAACAGCATTTTATGTTATTACTGATCATGTATGCATCAGAGTTGAAGGTACCAATAACCAGCTCAGCTTCTTCTCTTGCATCAACATCTTTTTCTATCATCGTCAGTGAGTACATGTTCTTTTACAACATGTTAGCAAAGCTTTTTTGTGTTTTAGTGTACCATTTCAACATCCACCAGGTTGATTCCTTTGAGGTACAAATTTACTTCTCTGCCATCACAGAATTCTAGGACATATATGATTGGATCCTTATCTAATAATCTTTGACAAACTGTTAATCAGCAACTCTTGTAACATGAAATTGAGCCTTTTTTATCTCTTTTCTTTAGATGGAGCCAAACCATCCTCCGTCAAGTTAAAAAACCTATCCTTGGGTATTTCCAAGATCATATTAATCTGCACAACAATACGATGTGATTTCACTAAGAGACTCTCTAAGTCCACTCCTCTTATTCAAGAATTCTTTATCATTTCTACCACTCCAAAGATGCCAAAGAACCTCTGTGGACAAGACTAACAATAACTTATTAAAAATATCATCAAAGCCATTCACATAACTAAATAAGATTTCAAGCCGTGAAATACCATTCATATTAGCCTAAGTTCCTAACCCATACAGTTGTCACAAAAAGCGTACCAAAGATTATGAACATACTTGCAATCAAAAAAACAGAGTTCAAATGACTCTACTGCATTTCACATCACAGACTCGAGGGGGCAGACCAGCATCACATAGAATAAGTCAGTGGCTACCTTCTATAAAAAAAGCCACCTAAAACGAACTTTTTTTAGTTCCAAAACACTCAACCATATCACTTTTAGAATGGCAGACTTCTTGTCATCAGATAACTTCATATTCCACTTATGATTAAGACTACCAAGAACCTCCTTACTGGTAGGTACAATAGAGTAAATTTTCTTGGAAGAGACTTTAGAAAAAGAGGTACCATCTGGTTGTCATATTCCCTTTTCAGAATTGAAAGAAATAATAATATTTTAAGTTGGCCCAATCACCTTCTAAAAAGTTTCTTTTCGAATGGGTAAATTAAATATTATTTCAAGTCCTATGTAATATTTAAAAAATGTTTATTACACTTCATTCAATAAGAAGTTTTTGGGTGTAATTTTTAAGTATATTTTTAAATACTTGAAGGGAAAATACAAAATAATTAAAAAATAAATAAAATAGAGAGCAAGAAGTAAAGCACCTATAAAAGAGAGTTTAAGACTCAAAGAAAATCATCCAATTTATCATATCATTATTCCCTTTGACCTTTCCAGCCTACAGGGTTAGATCTAACTTTTAATGTAGCATAATGAGAAAACATAGAAAAAAAATAGAGAAAACTATGGACAACATTTTAAGCAGCTTAGAACAATGGCAAAAGGATTTAGAACAGAACATGGAAGCTCGAGAGAGTGTTGGCCACACTTCACACAAAAATTGATGTAGACATACAACATGATGAATACGATGGATTAGTCAAGCAAGCGATAATGACGTAACTTTTCAAGAATTTTGTAATCTAAGGATGAAGCATGATACTAGGAGAAGAAGAAGAACTCAATAGGAGCCAAAAAAAATGTTCTTGGAAAAAGAAGAGAGAATGGAAACAAAGGCCCAGCAAGTTACAAAGGAATCCATCATGCAAAAAGAATGTAAGGATCGTTTGAGAAGAAAAGATGTTTCAGTGATTTTGAACAATTGTCTATATAAATTAAATAATGGTGAAGTCAAGGAGGAAAAGACAACACTTATTGGATGTGAAGAGCCCAAGATGGAAGAAGATCCACAAATCCATGAACAACTCACTGATCTTCCAAAGAGTGAGTTATTGGCATGTGTGGTTGATTTTCAAGATAGTCATATTGTTGAGTATGCAATTTGGGAAATGTTTTAGCTAATCATAACTCAAAAATATTGAGTCACAAGTATGATGGTGTCACAGATATCTCAACAATTTCTATTTTGGCAAAGGTGAAAATTTTGATTACAGCCCACAATATGAAAAAGACCGTCATATTTTAGATATATTGCTCCATACATACTATGTCATTACAAGATTTTTATCATCATGGAAATAACTCTATAAATGGTGTATTGGTCGAGGAGGATACAACTTGCAGTATAGAGCATATAGATTCTTTGACTCAAATTCAGAGTTGTTCATGCATATGAGATCCAAGAAACATTTTGAAAAACATTAAGGATTAGGGTTTTAATGGGATCAATATCATTATTCCTAACAAATTCCTCATCCCGTGCATTTGGATGAAAATTATGCTCATGAAGAATCATAGAATATGTTGTGAATTCTAATAAAATTATAAAGTTTCAAATCTCACAGTTCACGGACCACTCCTTGTAGCTAAGTTCTACACTTGAAAACAGGCTTCTAGCGCCTATTATAGACAATAATCTAATAGGCGTAGTCACAATTGTAAGGACAGCAAGATGATTGATGTTAGAAAGTAATAAGCAAAATAGATATCATTTTAATATTCAAAATTTATGACTAAACATATTGTGGTGCTGTTGGAATCAAGCTACAAACGCGTTTGCCACCCTTGGATGTATGAAAGAGGTTTCACAAAGAATATTAGACTATAAGTTTGCTTCACCATTCCCTATAACAGAAAGGCACCACAGCTTGTTATCACATTGGGTCGACACGAGATGGGATGACTTCTATGGCATGGGTCTAAGAGAGACCTGTTGTGACATTTTCACACAATGCCCTATTGCAAATGGGGACCCCCACTTCTTTTGCTTTGTAACATAGGTGTTTTAGCTTAGTTGTTTAGCTTGGCAATAGTCATAGTTTTTAACCTTTGTTTGTAATAAGGGGTTTGTCTTGTCGATCTCGGTTAGGTGTGTTGAGCATCCCTTGGTATCTCTTAGGAAATGCGATATCTAGTCTTTAGTGTGATCAGGTCAAGAATTCATTTTTCAAGTCTAGAACTCATAAGTAGCGTTAGGATTGAGGATTGAGGTCAAACTGCTAAAGGTTGTTAAAATTGCAAGATGTTGTCATCAAGCAAGAAAAGTTACAAAATCTTGTCAAAATTGTCAAAAGTACAAAATATTGTCAAGAGTGTTAAAAATTGCAAAAAATGTTGTTAAGTTGTTGTAAGTGTCAATTGCTAAGGATTTAGGGTTTTGAAATGATAAGTGTGGAAGGCATGGAAATTTGATCCCCAGACAAGGAAAATTGCATGATCCCTACACAAGGAAAATTCCTTGTCAAGGTCGGATCCAACCTTGACAAGAGGGAAATAATGAGAAAATCTTGTTAAAAGTCTTTGAACAAAATGGTGCAAGGAAATTCCTTGTGAGGAGTGCAATTCAAAACTAACTTGTCGATTTTCAAATTAAAATTGTTTTTCCTTGGCAACATTCTCATGTTTCACTTGGAAATTGTTTTGTCCAACTCAAACATGTGACATCTAATTTCCAGCTCAAACATGGAAATCCTACCTAATTTCCAGCTAAAACATGATGAAGCAACCTTACTTCCAGCTAAAACATGAAGAAGTGATTCAACTTCCAGCTCAATCATGGAATTGCAAATTAAAGATATGTTCCACCTTTCAAGAGAGAATCAAGATGCACAATATCAAAGTTACGATGAAGATTAGCTGAAACAAGAAGAGGACTTCATAATGATGGATGCAACAAAATTTCAAGAACATTCCAAGGGAATCACCAAAGGTTCGAGTTCTAATTGCTCTACAAACATGGCGAAGATTGAAGAGGATCAAGACAGCATTGCTCTACATGAAGATCATCATAACCTCAAAGGTTCAATCACATGGAGAGGGTGATCAAAGGGATGGAACTTGTCAAGGAAAGGATACCTCAATGATGCAAAAGAAGACACGATCAACACATTCAATGCAATGCATGGATTCATCAGCATACTTATGAAGAAAGACTTCGCCACTCGAAAAGATGATCAATCCATCATAAATGAAGAGGAACATTGCAAATGGAAGAGGTTAAAACAATCTTGAATTTCCTTCAGAAATCCAAGAATAAAGATCAATACAAGATACCATAAAGAATTCCCAAACATGAAGTTCAAATGCATCATTCGAAGAAGAATTCCCAAACAAGAAGATGGAAAGTGAAGTGTGATCAAGGATGAATAATAGTTTCAAAAGAGTTAAGCAAAGTTAGAAACTTCATCACCAAATTGGGAATATGAATCATCACATCAGGGCTTTGAAATGTTGAGTATCACGAGATATTGCCCAAGAAAAAAAAGGACTTATTTGTGATGAGGTATCAACTTTACAAGATATGCATGCTGAGTTGGTGCCTAATCACATTGAACCAATCAAATAACTCAAAGTCAAGGGGTCCAAGTTCAATGTACCTAACCTCATTGGTTTGAATTCAAAGGACACGTGTCCTAAGCAATGTAATTTTCACATTGGTCAAAGAGGAGTTAGTTGTAACTAACCCTAATTAGGGTTTCATAATGTAATCTCGGCCATTGATTTCAAATCAATCATGGCCCTTTGAAATGTAATTGGGATGTCTATATAAGGCATTGCCTTCTCATTTGTAAAGGTTAATAGTTAGAAGTTCATAATTAGGAAGCAAGTAGAAGTAGAGTAGGAGGAGAAGACAACTATTGTTGCCAAAACTATGATCGGAATAAACATATGATTTCATTGAAGATATTGTTGTTTCAACAAGCTGCATGGTTTCTACTTCTCAAGTTGGTTTGTTGAATGGAATATCTTATTTGTATTATCCCTGTCCAAGATGACTGAAGACAAGGAGATATTTTGCTGTCAAATCTGTGTGTGATGCTGTTCACTAATGTTGCGTGTGATGCGGACTGCTGTCTCAGTTTGTCATAGCTCGATATTGATCCTCCAAACAAGCATTAATTCGATGAAAGAACTTTCTATATTGCCTATCTTAAGGACATGATATTTCAGAATGCATATACTAACAGTTCGATGATATTTTCAACACAAATTTAGGCTCAAAATCAGATTATATACTTGCTGTCATTATGTCAAACAGTTGATATGTGTTCTCAGAAAAGAGTGTAATAGATTTGATACACACCTCTAATTGAATTTCTAGGTTTCCATAATGAAGTACAAAGGCATACATCAATCAATGTCTGAGACTCTGATACATCAAGTAATCTGAATACTAATCTGAAAACATGTGACAGCCAAGGCTAATATAGAAAGATCAGACAATGAAATGATAGTAGGAGAGCCTGAAACAATCCGCTATTGAAGGAGTAGTGATATCCAATCCTAATAGCCCCTTGTAAGTGCCAAGTCGAGTCAACAGTGATGTTGCCCCTGCTGCTTATGGAAGTCGGACTGAGACACTAAGTTCTGACAGCTGAATAACCTCCCATTGGGAATTGAGTGAATCGCCCAACTACTTAAATCATATCGCTAATCTTCGTATTGACCTTTGGGGCTCCTTAGCATATATTTAGACAAAATCGAAGGGTAGGTGCAGTCAGACCCGTACCACTTGATTAACCCTTAATGATAGCCGATCTCTCTTCAATTTGCCTTTGAATGCTCACAAGGGAGCCGCCCAACCTTCTCCTCTCTAGCGCCTACATCATATGTATGGTTCAAAGTCTCCTCAACAGGGTAGAGACCAAATCATGGCTCATGAACAGTCTGATGTAGATTCTGGTTAATTCTGACTCGGATCTGTTGAAGGCCGATCTGTCATCAATTCTCTACCAAAATGTTCTTCAAAAAATCGCCTAATATCCTTCAAGCCATTGCTGCCTTAACTGAGATCGCTGTCTTCCATCTTGTGACTAGAAGCATCAATAATGAGAGTAAGCTAAGTCGGTATGGACTGCAAAATTCTGTTGTGTGTCTACAATAAACTTCGATTACCCTTCTAAGCCTCCAAAATGGTATCGCCTCCTTCCCAGGAGATATTGCTGGTCTTCAATGGAAAGATTTGCATTCACCAAACCACCAATTGTCAAATCGTGCTAATGGAATCTGAAGCAATATACCAATCTGATATAAATCTCCTTGAGCTCAAGTGAAGGGACTGAGTTGTCCTTTCCAACCACTATCAACTCATTATGCACAATGTGGAAAACTGAATATCTCCCACTCCCAAGAAGAAGCTAGGGTTTCGTCCAGCCCTTCTATCCAATCTGCTGAAGGTTTGCGTCCTCAAAGATTTCACCAATGCCACGCATGAGTCATTTCATCAAATCCAAATTTACAATCTCCAATCTTCCTCCCCTTCCTTCTCTTACCCTCCTCTATTTATCTTTTTCCATAACCCATCATGAGAGGCTTCTAGAAGAGGGTAGGTACACTTTATTTATTTTATTAAGTGACTATTTAATTAATTATTTTATTTTTATACTTTAGTCACTTTTTAATTAAATTAATTAAATATAAAGTCACTTTTTAATAATTAATTTATTTTAATGACTTTATAAGAAATTAATTTAATTAATTTCTCCTTATTACTCCTATTAGCCAGAAGGTTAAAATTGGGGACATTACATTATTGTTGATTAATGGTGAAATCTATATGTTCATACCATTTGGAGTTTGTTGATCACAAATTGTAGTTCATGGTTAGACTGAATTCAATTGAGAGCTTAACTTCAATTGCTTTATGCTCGTTGTTCATGGTGTTGATGTGCATAAGCAATATCAAAATCATTTGTGTACCCTTAGGAGATTACACCATCTTTGTGTAGTTGTTTGCTCGTGGCGAAGCAAATCTTGGTTTGCTTTCACTAAATCAGCAATCATTTCTTGCATTGGTAGATATTAGCTTAGATTTCCTTAACCCTTCATCCTTTATCTTTTATTTTCCAAATTAATTAAGTGTTCTACATTCCAACGAAGTGTAAGTCCGTTAATTAAGTGTTCTACATTCCAACAAAGTGAAAGTCCCTTTGTGTTAACCAGCATTATCACATCAAATCACTGAGTCTATCCAGAATATAAAGTTGAACATTCGAATTGTAAACCTTGGAGTTGCCTTATTTGATCACATTATTTAGCATATGTGGTTTCTTTGTTCAAGAGAGGATAGAATACTTGGTAGTTTATTCTATGTTTGAGGTGTCCTTAAAAACACATGAACAAGACCGACATAATGTCAAGCATGCAATGGTTGCATTCTATTCGTGAGTTCACAATGAAATTGAAATTCAAGAGAAAAGAGTTAATGATTTGAGGCATTGAGGATGGTGCCACAAGAGTCATCATGGTTTAGAGGATAGAAAAACTAGCTTGGGCCACTCATCAATTGGTGACTATCAGGACTTCATCCATAGGTGAGACTTTATCATGATGGTATATGCTCTATTTAGATCAACATGGTATGGTATTTGATGTTATAGCTCCAAGGTTGCCACCGAATAGAGGAATTCATCAAGGGATAAGGAAGAAACATATTGGAGGTATCTTTCCTATTGAAGAAGTAATTGGCACCACAAACATGATTCAAAAAGGTGTCCATACGAACAATCAAAGTAGCACAACAAAAGCTTGCAATGAGCTCATTTGTCACATATGGCAACCCTTGGTCTTGTTTGAATTTGAGGGTGTCCTCAAGCACTAGAGAGAAGGCATCATTTGTCATCAAATCAAAGAGAAGCATATTGTGAGTTGGCTGCACTCCTTGCCCAATTCTGGTCAAGAGTGGGAAGGTACAATCAGGAAACTCATCACAGGCACCCCAAGGTTTGCATTCATGTTGTTTTGAATAAGATAATCAAATAATGCACACTCCTTTGTTATTTATCTTCAAGTGACAAAATTGTTTTTCAAAGCAGTGGTCAAAGCTTGTGGTCAATGTTGATCTAGTCCATGCTGATTCAAATCAACGGACAGCATTCAAACACAAGAACGGTTCAATAAATATGAATTTGAAATTCACTAAATAGTTGCAAAACCAATTTATTTTAATTAAGGTCTTATTAGCTCTATATCAAAGCAAGGAGGAAGACGAGGCCCATGCTCATTTAATGCCTGCAAGTGCCTCTTTTATCTCTAGTTAACCCCAAATCTCAGATTTTGTGGGTGATCTTCTTCCTGCTATGTGTTGGTTGAAAATTTTGTAAACCCGCGAGGATGTGCAAAATTGTGGTTTCAACCACAGTGTGTGAGTATAATACTCTCCTAATTTAGGGAAGGATACCCCTATCTATTAACTAATCTAATCTAATATGGGTAGGACAGCAATCTTTCCTCTTCTTTCAAGAAAGACTATATTCTTTTCTCTTCACAGAAAAGTAATAGCAATTGTAAATAAATAACAACAACAACTTATAAAGCAAAATGAGAGAGGAAATGAAGTTTCCTAAAAGCACAAAGACTTCCATCACCTCCTCCGGGATGGGAAAACAATACTCAAGCACAAAGTCTTGAATGTCTGAAATCCTATCTACCTTTTTAGAATGATAACTTAAAAACAAAGTACAGCGTATAGCAGCGCAAAGTCTGCAAATATGATGCACTTCACCTTAGATGCACAAGTCTTAAAAATAATGGCAGCACAAAGTCTACAAGTTATTTCCTTACTTGAGCTTTCTACACTAACTCCAAACGCAATAAGCAGCTCAAAGTCTGCAAGATTGAGCTTAAATCCCTCTTGTATAACACCTAAAAACTCACAATCAATCTCCACAAAATGTCATCACATAACACCTTGAATCAACACAAAGTTTGAAAGCAATTTGCCTCTTTTAATTGACTGCAATCTGATTTACAACCAAGCTCAAAGTCTTCAATAGACCCCCTCGAGTATATATAGGAGAGGAGCCTTGAGAAAAAGGTGGGAGGATCCCAACTAACTTGAGAAATTCTCTCAACCACCATGAGTTATTCCGACTACAGTCCTAATCGAACTTAACTTGTAGTTGCTTTATATGTAATTACATTTTACAAAAATGGAAGTGACACTTGCAATTACAAAATTTGACATTACATGTAATTTGTCAAAATGAAACTACAAATGCATAATTGAAACTATTCTATGTGTCTGAAGACACGACTCTAACTACATCATCCTTTGTCTATGATGATCTTCATGCTGTTTCAGGATTCTATAACTTGAAGTATTCAGGATTGGTGAAGACATCTCAAACCGAAACGGGATTTGCATCCTTAATGATCTTTGTGTCCTTGGCCAACGAACTTCAATCTTATCTTCTTGCTTGAGGTAGTACTGGCTTCTCGGGTGGGAAGCTCTTTGCAAGGCTGAAGTAAGAAGCCTATCTCTATCTTGAAAGCATTACATGCTCTCAATCATTCACGAATTGCTGGTGTATCTCTTCTTTGTATTATCCTCCAATCTTGGAATCTGCTTGCAAAATAAGGCCCATGCCTTAATTTATTGATTTGGTAGGTCGTGTGTGCAAACAAACTGACATGGGTGACACAAAGGGACTGCAAAAGTGGGGCCAAAGCTCAATTTCGGGTTTTGGGAACTGCATTACATGTGTGGTAAAACAAGAGCATTGACTTGCAAATGTGGAGAACGAACATGCAACTTCATATGTGTAATGGGAATATACAAGTTTGCACTTGTAATTGGTTCCTAAAGACTCATTTTCAAGTGTTTTAGAGTGCATTTTGGACCAATTTCGGGTTCTAGGAGGCTCGCTGCAAGTGCAATGTGGAGAAAAGCTTTTACATTTCCACTTGTAATCGGGTCTTGAAGATCCGACTACAAGTAACCAACATGCAATATAACTTCTTGGAAAACACTTGAGCATGGAAGGATATGGCTGCAAATAGGACAAGTTGCCAAGTTGATATGCAAAGATGAACTTCACACTTGCAGTCGGGTCTCAGAGACCCGATTGCAAGTGTTCCAAAGGGGGGAAAGAACAATACAACTCCTACTTGTAGTCGGGTCTCTAAGACCCGACTACAAGTAAAAAGTATTTGCAAATAAAGTACCAAGACTTGCGGTTACATAATGAAAATCCAACGATGACCTTTGAGGAAAAATGGGGAAGTGAAATACTTGTAATCGGGTCATTAAGACCTAACTACAAGTAAAAATCTATTTGTAGGACTTGCACTTAAGAAAGGAAGACCCGACTGCACTTTGGGCGAATGGGGAAAAGATTTACTTATTGAATGAGCTTGCAATCGGGCTATGAAGACATGGCAACGAACTAAAAGAACATACTTGCAAAGGTAAAGCATGAAGAGCTTGCAATCGGGTTCTAGAGACCCGATTGCAAGTGATTTTAACTTGCAAAGTAAATAACCCATATACTTGCAGTCGGATCTTAGAGACCTGATTGCAAGTAAACATAACTTGCATGAAAATGTAAACTCTTGCACTTGCAATGCTAGACATGAAACCCCCACTTGATTTGTAACTTGACATTTTAGATAATGAACCCACTTGTAATCGGGTCTTGAAGACCCGACTGCAAGTAAGTGCATTTACTTGCAATAAGTTTACCTATAATGACATCCAAAAGTTCCCCAACTTGTAGTTACTGTTCTGAAACCCAAAATTGAAGAAAAAGCTAGGAAAATGAAGGCCGAAACTTGGACAACGATGGCAAAGACACCCCTTGATGATTTGACACTTAACAAATGTGAGTTTTGCACCTCATAAAACGTGCCTTAGAGAGAAAAATGACACATTTTGAGCAAAAATTTGTAGGGGTTGTCACATTTTTGAAAATTCAAAAATGAGAACACTATGCACTCAAACTCAAGATCATTAATGTTAGGGCATGATTGAGTGGTGGGCATGTATTCTCTGGCCTCCTAAATCGTCCAAGATCGGATTTAATGGAGACTCTTGTCAAACATTCCAGAGGGTGCGTGAATCTAGAGTTTCAATTTCCAAATGTGCTTATCTCCTTCTAGCGCCCTATAGATGGTTAAATAGCAAGTTAAGCCTCATTGTAAAGGGCCCTTCCCTCAATTATTTGCAAATCCTTATGCATTCTTGCATCTCTATCATTGTAACTTGGCCTATACCTCTGAATGAATAGAAACTACCATTCTTACCTCTTCTCCCTTATAATATGTTGTGTAAAATCTTGTTACCTTCATGTTTGATGGAATGTTTTATTATCTTCTATGTTCCCATCTGTTAATCTTGTTTGCAAAGGCTAAATATGAAATCTCTCTTCCCTATTAGTATTTGTCAAACCCTAACCTCCATGTTTACCTCTAGGAGCTGATATAATAGAGAGCATTGATGTCTTTGGTGTTTTTGTTGATTCTCTATGCAACATTAGGCAGGAAGCAACACATACTCATCTTGGTGCATCACCACCCCTTCTCATTTTTTGCATTCCCCCCTCTCCCTTTCCTCCTGCAAGCTAATAGAGTAGTAATAGAATAGGGTTTCTCAGTGTTGGGTTGGACCAATACTGTTGCATCTAGATTAGAAAGGAAGTTGGCCTTCTTTAGTGATTCAACCTCACTTTAGCAAAGGTCCCACACTTTGAGGTTGTTTCCATTATGACAATGGAATGCTGGCCCGGATCCAGCAGGGTGCAATTTCATGTGACAACAATACCCTGGGCATCTTTATGATGATGGTTGTAAAAATATTAAAGACAGCAAATCCACTATGGGTGCGGCCCTAAAATGATGAAAACCAGCAACACTTTGATGAATATCGAATGACCCAACATGAGCAGCAAACGATCTGCTTAAATGCCCAATCCTCACCAACAATCTTCAACAATTCTACACGTGATTCCTGAATGGAATCACCTCAAATGGATGGGAGTGTGTTCATCCTTGAATCCAACAATGGAAACCTAGAGGCTTTTCGTCCTCAAGATCTCTCACACCAAGGATTTTCATCCTTGAATGATTCAAAGTCCAATTTGGAAGGAAAACTGAAAATGACCAAATCGAATATATGATTTTCTTTCAGCAAACAACTTTCTTTCGTAGTTGTCTTTTCAGCCCTCTATTACTTTTTCCCATCAAGCATTTAGAAATGTTTTATAAATTACAAAAAGCACTTTCTGAACTACATATTGAAATAAAGGGCTAAAAGAACCTTTTAAATATTACATAGTACCTATAAATTATTAAATTTATAATATTAGTTAAGTTGCCCTTTTGAAAATAAAGTCATTGGGACCACTTTAAATAATATTTCTCTTATTTTATCCCTTAGCCTACAAGAAATAAAATAGGCTAGGGGTCTTTAAATTAATTCTTTTCATTTTTGAGAACGGGACATGACACACTTCTTTATATATCTTCTAGGAAGAAAGTGTTGATAATCTAACGAAAAAACTTGACACCTACAACTCTACCTCTAGTTCTAAAATCTCTTCTAATAAATATGTGGTGTTGAGTTGGAATCAGTCTCCTACTTGGTCCTTGAATAGGACTAGGAGTGAGGTGGTTCAATAAACTTGTCAGATATTTGGGTATCCCCTTTGCTTTGGATCCTTCTTTTAAAGATATGGGGGAGAGGATGTTTCTGAAATTTTAAAAGAAAACTAATAAATGGAAAGGGCACCTTATTTTATTGACTCGTAGAGTTGAGGTTTGTAAAAACGTACTTTCTTCCTTCTGTATTTATTAGGCATCTTCTTGGCTATGTGGTAGCACTCAAGTTGAAAACTTCAAAAAATGGTTAGGAGTTTTTTATGGTCAGATGGTACGGCCAGTAAAAAGAGACATTAAATAGCTTGAAATTCGTGCTGCATTTCCAATAGTAAGTGCGGTCTGAGATTAAAACATTTTAAAATCTAACAATTACATCTTGCTGTAAAATGGATCTTAAAGGCTCTAGAAGGTTCAAAAGCATGAAAAGTGAAACAATATAAATTTGCTTGTCCCCAAGAAAAACTGAATTTGGCAAGGCTTCCACCCCCATGACATCATTTTTGGGAAATTCTCTGTTAAAGATGTTGGTTCTACTGTTTTATGTAGTATTGGAGGGCTTGAGAGTTTGTGAAGCATTTGTTGACTGGGCATGATGCATTTTCAAGGAGAGGGTAAGTTTTTCAGAATTAAATCCACTTGGTGGAATCTTGCCTAGAATAATAAACCACTATCTTTGACCAAAGGCTTCTCTACTTAAATCAGGGCTTATAAACAGATAAGGAATTTTGGTGACCTGTTTGAGAAGGACCACTTAGTTTTTGTAATGTCCTGTTGATGTGTTTTTTATGCACATAACAATACAGAATAAATTACCAAAGTAATTTACCCTCTCTTGAACAAAATCACCTCAGATGCTAAGGATGAGATCAACTAATGTGATTCCAAGGTTTCTACATGTCAGGTCTTGACGAGTGGGTAAGTTCAGTGGTTGATGTGAATTGTTGTGTTTCACTTTGGGGACTTACGCAAATGTTTGGATTATCATGAATGATGCGGAATAGGTGTGCTGACAACTTAAGATTTATCAATAAGGCTCTGGATTTACCTCTTACTAAAAAAGGGGAAAAAAGAATAGGGTTCAGGAAATCTATTCTAATCCTAGGAATGTAGGAAATGGTGAATGGATTTAGTGGAATCAAACCAGGCAAGGTCTCACAATCAGGTATTGACACAAGCTTAGTGCAATCATCTAAGGTATACTTAATGATTTTTAGACTATTACCATCAAACGAAGACACCATCCAAGTTGATGCTTGTCAACGGACGCATAATAGTTGAAGTTATGCTTACTCAAACTCCAGTTGACCACACAAGGCGCACTTACCAGCAGAAAGAGGCTAGTGGTATGGATTAAGGATTCCACACAAATATACTCAACAAATCTTCCATTCAATCTAACATACATGAAAATAAATTCTAATCTAAATTCTAATCTAACTTGGAGGAATTGAGAACCATGAATGCAAATACAACACTTGAAGAGCAAAATCACCAAGAATTGAACAATGATTAGGATTCAAATAGCTGTAGCATATACCAACAATTCTACAAAAACTCTCTCTTACAAATGAGAGACAAAGGGGCATATATAGAGTCTCTTACAAAATGGATGGCCCAGATTGATCTAAGATCAACGGCCGAGATCATGCCAACAAAACCCTAGAATTGCCCTAATTAGGGTTACATCAAAAATGGTGCCACCAACATATGGCCCAATAGAAAGATACCTAGTCATCGTATAGAGAATCTTCTAGAAGATTCTTCCCTGCATCTCTCTCTCTCCTAGCATACTCCAAGAATCTAGCCAAAACTGAATCTAACTCCTCCATGGAAACGCTAGGCAAGATATCCTGCTGTAAATCAATCACATCCAATGAATCCGAGCAAGCATTCAAAGTGTTCTCCCATTCAGGTATGAGCTTCTGCGAATTATGAACATGAATCAACAAAGAGACCAAGACATCTATCTGACTCTTCTGCAAAGGGTCCAACTGGCAAAAATACATAAATTTTATCTTGTCTCTTAATTCGGCTAAGTGTAAACCACTAGCATCACTAACATCAACACCCAATAATTCCTCAATCGAGGCAAGGATTTTCATCTAAATGTCCTGAATTAATCCTTCCATCTCCATACAACTCGATTGGGCGTTCTCATAAGCTGATTTATTCAAAGCTAGTGCACAATACCAGCCATGGAAATTATATATGTCTCCACTGTGCACAATGTTCTCGCTAACCAAAATGGAATTAGGAACCTTCTTCAATGCCAGGAGGCGTGGAATGGTCTTCTCTTGGATAGGCCAGAATTCTTCCCAAACTCCCTCCAAATACTGGATCCTGAATACAAGCGTTGTTGTCTTATCATATGCTTGGACAAATTGAGTAAGGAAATCATCTGCCTGCCTTCTTGTGCTTTCAATCCACTTTTCCACCTCGGAGTGTGTACCTCTCGCTACCTCGCAGTGTGAATGTATTCCATGGTCAACTGCAATAGGGGAAATAAGGGTGGGATCCCCACGCCTTGTCCCTGCAATATACTCTCTAAGTCTAATATTTTCTTCTTTGTACCTTTCATTCTCCGCAATCGCTATGTCTAACTTGGCATTGATTGCTTGGAGGTTGTCACCAATCTCCTGAAATTCCTGCCCTGCGGATGGACGACCAAGGGCAACTGAAGTGATCTGGAAATCCATGGGAGTAGCAGTGTCCACTGTCACGCCTGCTCTAGGAACAGCAATCTGCGCAATCCGCATTCCTGTCTCATCTCTAGCTATGTGCGACAAAATCTCCACTCTCTTGGGCTCTTTCTTCTTAGCACTCCTAGCTAGGTAGTCATCAATATCCTCAATAGGCTGTAATTCTATCATTTGTTTACTTTTTTCCATACTCTTCCTCAACCATTCAGGAATAGCGGTCATCTCCATACCATCATCAAGACATATTTCTTGATCAAGGTCCTTCAGTGCCGAGATAACTTCATCATTATCATCGGGATTATTCCTGGTCCAATCATATACATCATTTCCCAAACTAACTTCCAAAAGGACAGTAGGGGATCCCGGTTGGTCATCATTCTCATTAGGAGGTGCAGATGTTGCTGTGGCATGAAATTCCTGAGTATTCTCTGGTAGCATCACTGTGTTGGAACACTGTTGAGTCTCCTTATTCTGTTCTGTTACTTCAATCACTTCGATTGATGAGACACTGGGAGGGGGTGAAGGAATGATAGTCTTCTGTTTCTTCTTCACATCCTCAATCTTCTTATCTCTAGCCTTGACTTCTCCATGCATGTTCTTCCTTCTTTTGGGAGCTTGACTCTCTTCGTCTGCATGAATCCTGACATCACTGACAGTCCTCTGATCATCCTCGGAAGTAGACTCTTTCGTCTTCATCCTCTCATAAGTGAAGGGAACACCCATGTCAACTAATCTGTTCATCTGCATATCTACCCATGTGCGGGAGAAATTCAAGACTTCTCTCATCAATATATTCAGATCAGTCTCCTCTGACTCTGACCAATTTGGCAATAGGATTGCCTTCTTCATTTCATTCTCATAATGTGGGTGTGTATGATCTCTATCATCTAATACCTGATCAGGGATGAGGAAAAGTCCACACTTCCTCATGAAATCCACTGACATTCTGGACCACATTCTTCTCTTTACTGCTTGTTCATCCATTAAGTTAGCCCAATAATCCTCTATGTCAACCTTGTGAGTGAACTTCTCTCCTCTGATCCTTCCGACCTTCTTGTCTGGATCAAATCTTTCTCTTTTCTTGTAGGTAGCAAATCTGTAGAATGCAATCTCCTCACCTGCAGTGCTGGCAGCTATGGCGGATTGGCAGACCTCTGACGTCTTCCCAACTGAAATAGGGAATGTCATTCCTGTCCTGTGCTTCTCTCTCTAGATAACATCGAACTCTAGAAGTTGTCTTACCACTTCCAACAATATCATTCTGTCAGGAGGATACCTAGGAAGCCTGTAGGGTTCAGATTGAAACCCATGAATCCTGAGGTATGTGAAAGTGGGAAACTGTATATACCGCGATCCATATTTCTCTATTAACTCTGTTGCCTCCTTGGACAATCTTCTGTGGATTCCGCCCTGCAGCATCCGTGTGATGTACATAGTGAATGCATCATTCACTCTTTTATAGTCTTCAATTCTGTGCATACTCAACTGGGGGTAGCATTCATAACTCTTAAATTGTCCTTGCCCATTCCCGACTTCACCTTTGCATATTAATCCTCTGTATGAAACAAACCGTGCAAGCAGGTACACTAGGTAAGAAGTCATGGCAAATGACTTGGACCTCTCTACATTCCTCAACTGAAAATCCAGATTGTCGCTTATGATCTTAGACCAATTCACTAGTGTCCCTTTAAGACAATCCTAGATGAAGTAGAACATCCATCCATGAAATATTGCTCCCTGCGGCATTCCCATCACTCTGTTGAGTAGGAATATCAAATCACTATATTCCTCCTTAAAATCTACGCATATAAGTGTCTTGGGAGCCTTGGAATGATGATTTCTAGGTTCAATCATCCATTCTTTATTAATTAAACTCTTGCATACACCCATCTTCTTCGTGTATCTATCTGCATAATCTTCCTTGGTCACATCCTTCATGTCTGTACTGCGTGGAATTCCGAATACCTCAGCAATGGCATCCTCAGCAAGGTAGGCGATGACAACACCCTTCGGACTCTTGATCATTCTTGTGAGCGGATCGTAACATCGTGCACACTCCAGGATCAACTCACTGCACTGTATGGATTGTGGAAACCCAGCGGCATGGAAAATGCCACTCTTCATAATATTCGCATATGCTGGAGGAGGAACCTGATCTCTGGATCCGAACATCCGACGCTGCATCTGGTCGAAGTCTAGGAAATGCATGTTGGTATCATTGATCTCCCTCCATCTGGATGAAATCTTGAACTCTGGATAAAATCCAATCTCCAACGTCTTCAGCAGCTCTTTCCTTTCCTTGTATCCTGACTTCGACATCCCACCTGTACGAAACTGGAAGTTAGTCCTAGGATAAAAATAAATACTTGTAATAAAATTCCTGACTTTCTAGAGATTTAGCTAGTTTAGAGCATGAAGTCAGGAAAATAATCCATACACTTGGTAAATTTTAGCAATTACGTTCAATGTGTGACAACACTAAGGCATGGAAGCCTTCCATAAAAATTCATTTATACCTCCTTACGCTTAGAAAATATGCAAGCAAAGAATGCAAAGGAGTATACCGGATTGATGATGACTTAGGAAAGGTGTGAAAGGTTGTGTTTTCACACAATGAATGTCTGAAGACACCTTCCGCAGTCAACAATGGAGGTCAAAATTCTGAAGACAACCTGAAAATTCAGACTTTTAAAATATGTTGTAATCTTCAAAATGTGCATAAAATCAATAGAAATCAGTTTTATTGATGAAAACAATCATTTTCTGGAATGTAAGTATGGCTAGTAAAAATTAGTTTTCTGAGGACAAGTCTGAAAATCGAACACTTCAGACTTACCAGCACCTTGCAAAGTGGTTTAAATCCCTGAAAATGATGAAAAAAGGCTTAGGAAACAGCCCCAAGCAAATTCGCCAAAATTGGTTAGGTGGCTGGAAATGAAATTTCTGAGGACAACCGCCTAACAATGGAGTTTCAGACCTGCAACAGCGATAAAATGGTCTAAAAAGTGCACAGAAAACTCCACAAAATGTCTCCAAATGCTAAATATTTAAGTTAGAATTGGCTGGGCAATAAAAACTTAAGTCTAAAAATTAATGGCAGCCATTAATGGAGGTCAAAATCTGAAGCAAACCTCAGATCTGAAGCGAATCAGCAGGCTGGAAATGATGACAGCCAACAAACATGCATGAAAAATCCACCAAAATGTGGCTTCCAAGCAAAATTGAAATTTTCCCAAGTCTAGCGCTAAAATGGAAATCTGAAAATTGATGCCAATGGTAGCTCGGATCTGCAATAATGGAGGATGGCAATAATCTGGAAAAATCGCCCAAGTTGGGATTGAAAACCCCAAACACAAAAATTTGCCTGCCTTAGCAAAAAAATCGAAATTTTCAAAATTCTGAAAATTGTCGTCAATGGCAGCA
Organism: Cryptomeria japonica; assembly: GCF_030272615.1. Classification (NCBI taxonomy): domain Eukaryota; kingdom Viridiplantae; phylum Streptophyta; class Pinopsida; order Cupressales; family Cupressaceae; genus Cryptomeria; species Cryptomeria japonica. Next base: position 346,741,369 of record NC_081406.1, read on the forward strand.
ATCTGCAGAAATGAAGGTCTGAACAGCAAGCAACAATGGTGGAGGAAAAATCGCCCAAGGTCTCCAAACACAAATTCGCCAACTTTCACCAAAAATTGCTAAATTTGGAAAAAATCGCCAAACTTAGCAAAATCGAAAATCTGAAACTGGTCTTTAATGGCAGCCAAGAGGAGTAAATCAGCAAGCTGGAAAAAATGGAGGGAAATAAATCCTCAATCCCACACTTCACAAAAATGCCTTGCTAAAAAAATTCGCCCAACTTGAAAAAATCGCTCTCATGGAGACACCTGGCAGAAATAATAATAAAATAATGCTGAAGTTCCTCTCATATACTTGCTTTCAGCTCCAACTTTCACCACACAAGCAATGTGGGATAAAAAAAACACTTGTATAAATACTTGCTTGGTGAAACCCTAACTTGCTTCTAGAAGATTCAAACATTTAATAATTATTGCAAGTTATTAAATTTGCTTTTAAATTTTAAATAATCATTTAATAATTATTTAAAAGCAATCAAAATGGGGCTTTTATTTAAAATATTGCAATTTAAATCCAAAATAAAGCCTCCAGGGGAAAATCGCTATAGGTTGGGATTAAAAAATCCCTTCAAAAAACGCTTAAGTGTCAAAATTTGCCCCATACGGGAAATTCGACCCATGCTTGGATAAAAATCCATGCTCAAAATCATCAAAATGCACATAAATCACCCTCCAGGGGAAAATCGATAGGAGTCTGGACAAAAATCCACACAAAATTGCACTCAATTTGCAAAAATCACCCCCCAGGGGAAATTCGATGGGTGTCTGGACAAAAATCCACACTCAAAAAATCACTTAACTTAAAAAAATACCTCCCTGGTGGAAATTCGACCTCAGTCTGGACAAAAATCCGGACAAAAATCATTCATAATGTTCCCAGTGGAAAATCGATCCCTGTCTGGACAAAAATCCTTACAAAAATGCTCAGGGGAAAATCGATCCCTGTCTGGATAAAAATCCGGACAAAAATCCTAACTTAGTTGTCACAAAAATCCTGGTGGAAAAACGACCCAGGCATGGAATTATCCTTGCACTCCAATCCGCACTCCCAGGGGAAATTCGATGGGTGTCTGGATAAATCCTGACACTTAGCCAAATTTTAGCATTCCCAGGGGAAAATCGCTCCAGGTGTGGATAAACAGTGGGGGAAATTAGTGGCCAGTATGGATTCCAAGGGAAACCCATGTGTAGTATGGACTTTGAGTGGGGGAATGGGTTGGGTAGTCTGGAATGTGAGGGGAAAATCACCTCTAGCATGGATTTTGACCCTTTAACCCTTGGAATATGGATTTCCCTTAGGATTTTAACATTTTAACCACTCAAAATTACTCAGCGACTTTAAATTTAACTGGACTTAGACTAATTTTCCAAAAATATGAGCGAAACGCCAGGAAAATGTTGGAATAAAGTGCGAAACCAACTTAAATATTACCTTAGGAGCGAGAAAACAACTCCAAAAGGTTTGTGAATATCTTAGCACTTTAAAATTATTGATGCGCGTGTTTAAAAACACGTTAACGTTCAAATGCTCAAACACTTAGCAAAACTTAGGATCATTAAAAATATCATCTTTTGCAACTTGATCCTAACACTTCAAAAACCCTAGACGGCACTAGGCATGATCAAAACTCTGAGACTCGGGCACGGAAAACGCAAAATTGCCCACTAAGCAGCCAAAACCCTAACCTAACGACGCAGGAAGCTAGCAAAGAGGGGGTCCCCGTTAGCAATGGGGCGATGTTTGAAAAGGTCACAACATCTGGCGACTCCACTGAGGAAATGTTCCAGAACAGTGTTCCAGAACATTTCAAGAACAAAGCTCAATCCGACACTTGGAATCTTCAATTAATTCTTGCATAACATAGCAAAAGGTCAGAAAACTCATTTGAAAAGATGGAATCCAAGAATTGTATCAAGTTACTTAGTCATTGATTATCTAGGTGTGTGCAATTGCGTTCATTACCTTCATGAGAATATTGTAAAGTCAAAGGATCCAATGAGACTAGCTACGTAAGATGTCCATACTTCGCAGGCGGCCGATTATAACCTCACAAATATTGCTCCACTGCCAGCCAGGCGTCTATAGCCCCGGTGGAGTTACTCGCATATTCCCACTAGCCAATTTAGATATTTCATTTCTTTGCACTTCTTTTGCATTTCTTTCTTTTTCTTTTGATATTTCGCTTTTACGTTCTTTGAAATTCCGTCAATTCATTTGGCTTGTAAGTAATAAACTTACTTGGGTTCGAGAATTATAATGGCACTGAAGCAGGATATATAGATTTTTCGCTAGTCGCAGCTTCACCTGAAAATTTATAATAACTCGGATAAAATTAATATGTGAAATATAATAATCCAATGATGTCAGCGTCAAAATACAATAAAAGTTTTCCAATCCAGTCAAATACGAATTCAACCTATGATACACTATACAAAAACAATCTATAATTCCAAGAACTTCATGGGGTATCGCTCAAGAAATGGACTAAACAAAACCAAGTGAAACGCAGAGTGTGTCTTGACAACAACTCCCACATCACAAGCGGATATCCCTCGGAACCAGCACCTAAGCAAAGCCGAACCAAAACCCTACAGCAGAACCGGAAGCAAACTCTAAACTAAGGCAAACCAAAGTAGACCTATTCTAACTATGATACAAGGGGTAGGCTTCGAAAGAAACCTAAGGTTGGAAGTAATGCTTGAGGAATTGTCCATTGACGGGCAACGGAACATCCTCACCAGTTAAGGTTCTCAGCTTGAATGCATTTTCTCCCAGTATCTCAGCAATCTGATAGGGGCCTTTCCATAGTTTGTCAAATTTGTCGTGATCTCCCCTTCTTTCATGGGCTTTATCCCAATATAGCACTAGGTCAGAAATCCTAAAGGCTTTTACCCGTGCTTGTCTGTCAAACCATCTCTTAACTACGCCCTGATGTTTGGCGAAATTCTCTAATGCTTTATCTCTTTTTTCTTCTAAATTCATCAACTGTGTCAATCTCATTTGCACTCTGTCTTCGCCCTCCATATAATCTTGTATGAATCTCAATGTAGGAATCCTCAGTTGTACGGGGAAGACAGGCTCTTGGCCATATACCAGAAAATATGGGGATGTCCCCAATGAATTCTTAACTCTTGTTCTATCTGCCCAAAGGGCGAATCTCAATTGTGTGTGCCAATCCTTCGGATTTTTCTCTAACAATTTCCTAATCACACTCAGCAAATTCTTGTTCGTAGATTCGGCTAACCCATTACCCTGAGGATAATAATTCGATGAAAACTTAAGGGTTATACCATATTCAAAAGCCCAATTTGAAAATTTTAATGATGTAAAGGAAGAACCATTATCACAAACAATAGCATGTGGACAACCAAACCTAGTAATGATGCTCTCCTCTAAAAATTTAATCACGGCATCAGTTGTACATAACTTCAAAGCTTGAGCTTCTAACCACCGAGTACAGTAATCAGTCGCGGTTAGAATGTACCCGTGTTGCGCAGAGGAAGGTGGATTGATCATACCAATGAAGTCGATACCCCACGTAGCGAAAGGTCTGGACTCGATCACGGGCTGCAACGGCATGGCTGGATTCTTCTCTCGAACGGCAGCAACCTGGCATGTGTGACAAGTCTTCACATGTTCATGAGTATCTCGGAACAAGGTAGGCCAGTAATAGCCTGCTCTCAGAATTTGGTGCGCAGTAGCCAAGCTTGCACTATGACCTATCCCAAATCTATTGTGAAATTGTTCCACAATCTGTTTAGCTTCATTCTTTCCAACACATCTCAAATATATTCCTTCATGGTTTCTTCGGTATAAAACCGAGCCTTGTAACATAAAATGCTGACACTTCAATCTTAATGCTCTCTTCTGAGCTGGGGCCATATGCGCGGGGCATCTATGGTTCAATAAATAGCAAACAATATCTTTATACCATTCATCTAGAGTGACATCTTCAATTGCATAGACTTGTTGGACTAATCCGAGTCCATCAACTGCTAGAGTCTGCGCTAAGGCTTGACCTCGAACAAGTCTCATTGGTTGTATCTCAATGTCGTACTCCTGGATAGTGGCGATCCACTTTCCTCTTCTTTCTCCTAATTCATTCTGCATAAGGAGCGTCTTAACTGCTGCATCTGGGACAATGGCATGAACTTTTGCCCTCAAGATGTAATGTCTGAATTTCTTTATTGCTTTCACCAAAGCATAAGCTTGTTTCTCTACGTTCGGATATCTCAGCTCCGCATCTTTCAACGATGCACTCATAAATGCTATGGGATGTTCATCTTTATCTTCGTTTTTCTGTGTAAGGACTGCAGCACAAGTATGTTCTGAGGAGAATGAATACACATAAAAAGGCCTAGCATAATTAGGACTAACCAAAACAGGAGCCTCAACGATGGTGGACTTGATTTCTTCAAATGCTTTCCTTGCTTCCGTCGTCCAATCTATCTTAGCATCTTTCTTCAACATTTCATTCAGTGGTCGTATTATCTCAGCAAATCCAGAGATAAATTTCCTCACAAAATTAATCTTACCAAAGAAGGACTTCAGTTCTTTCTTACTGCTCGGGAGGTTTATCTTAGATATAGCCTCAACTCTTTCTGGATCAATGGAGATTCCTTTCTCCGAGATAATGTGTCCTAACAATTTACCTTCTGTAACCCCGAATATGCATTTCTTGGGATTAAGGGATATCCCGTATTTTCTGCATCTTTGAAATACTTTTCTCAAATCTTCAATGTGGTCTTCTCTTTTCCTTGAGAAAATTGTAATGTCATCCATGTAAATAACGATGCATTTTCCAATCAAATCTTGAAATGCAATGTCCATAGCTCTCTGGAATGTGGCTCCAGCATTGATTAAGCCAAATGGCATCCTTCTGTATGCAAACGTACCCCACTTTGTGGTGAAGGCTGTCTTTAATCTATCTTCATATTCTACCATCACCTGATTGTATCCTGAATATCCGTCCAAAAAGGACATCATCTGCGATCCATTCACAATCTGTAAAACCTCATCCAATGATGGAAGTGGGTAGTTATCTTTTTCTGATGCTCTATTCAAATTTCTGAAATCAACACAAAGCCTTATCTCTCCACTCTTCTTTCTAACTGGGACCAGATTGGCAACCCACGTTGAGTGTTGCACAGGAAAGATAATCCTTGCTGATAGCAATTTCTTCACTTCTTGATATATAAGAGGATCCAACAAAGGGTTCACTGGCCTCTGTCTCTGCCTAAATGGCTTACTGTCTGGCTTCAAGGGAATAGTATGTGTAATGATTGATGTGTCATATGTTTTCAAATCATCATACCCCCATGCAATCACATCAAGAAAATCTCTCATGTTCTTTAATATGCCTTCCCTTTCGCTGGGTGTGCATGTTTTCCCTATGAATACATTCTTAACTTGGTTGTCATTTCCCAAATTCACCGTTTCACAGGCACTTCCACTTGAGTCATGCAATCTTTCTATCTTCATTTTATCTCTATCAAACATCCTTTCTAACTCTATCATTCCCTTAGGAATGAAGTTTGTCTTCAAATCTAGGATACCATCTGAATCATATTCTACTTCTTCGGCTTCCTCTTCATCAATAACCTGACTCAGGAAAACATCTGTATTTGTCAGAAAATCCAATATATGCTTATCATCTTCAAAAACTTGGAAATTGGTGACATTATCTGGTACGGATGGAACTGATGCGAGTTCCACTGTAAACTTCTTTAATCCTTCCATGGCGATGGGTGCCAAGGAACTAGCAGCCTGTGCAAGTGCATTTGCCACTTGATTCTGTGATCTGTATATTGACTTGATATTGAAAGCATCAAAGCTCTCGATGAGATCCCATATCCTGTTGTGGTACTTTGTCAATCTTTTGTCGTGGCAGACATATTGCTTCCGCACTTGTCTTACTACAATCTCTGAATCTCCAAACACATGTAAAATCTTCACTTTCTTCTGAATGGCTAACAGCAATCCATGAACTAAGGATTCATACTCAGCAACATTGTTCGTACATGGAAAGTGCAATCTATGGGAGGCCAAATAAGTTTCCCCAGAGGGATTTATTAATTCAAATCCGGCTCCTGATCCTTCCTTTGACTTTGAACCATCAAATCTCAATGTCCAAACTTGATCTTCGTCATGTATTTCTTCTTTGATTTTATCTATAATTTCTTCATTTGGCCTAGGAGAGGCCTCTCTAATCTCTTCAAGTGTCAGAATTTCAGGAATTCTCTTGTGTATCTGATTCAAAGCTACCTTGCACATTGCGCAAGAGAATTAAGAATGAGCAGTATCATGAATTCGGCACCAATTAGGCAACAACAAATTTTGAATGCGGGCACGGTTGCCTAACTCACCTCCCTGCTGGATATTCTTGAACACAAATCCTCTGAAACCTTCAAACATATCAATTTCCTCATCTGTATCATGATCACTTTCTATTACTACTTCTGTGGAATTCTCAATCTCATGATTTTCTTCTATCTTTTCAACTGGGTTTTGAAGCATCAAAACCTCTGCAACTTTTGGTCTATAGTTTCCTAGATCCGTTTCTAGGAAAAGAATTTCATTGTTTTCCCCATATTCTGTTATCATCAATCTTAATCTTGGGGTACTATCTATCTTGATCTGGTTTGGTACACCTCTCCATGGCAGCCACATGTGAGAGAAATCGGTCGAAAAATAACCATTCAGTCTTCGTGACCAATCTCAACTCAGGAGCATGCCATATCCATCTGGAATGTCTACAACTGATATATCTATGAAGTGCTGGACTCTTGGATCCGCAGCCAACTGCATATGAATATTGTTCAACTCTCCAATCAGATCTGCACTTCTGATTCCCAAATTATCCCCCCTCAAATGATGTTCTCATCTCCCTTTTATATGTCATGTTTGAGGGAGTCACTCCCTCACAATTTTTAATTCCATCTCTTTTGACCATTCACTAACTTAATTAAATTTTAATTATATTTAATTATATTATTTAATATTTTAGTTTTTTATTTTATTTTCATTCTTTAGAATTTTAATTTTATTATTATTATTTACCATTAAATTCTATTCCAAAGTGAGGACATTACAGTGTAATGTCCCCACTTTAGCAGTTGACCAAGTGTGTGTGCGTTAGCCTTGTTCTACATGGTCCCGAGGGCTAACGAAGGGTTTCAGGGGATCCTGGAGTGTTTTGGCCTAGTCATTTCCAATTTGGACCAAAACGAAGTTGATTTACTCAGTTTCAGGCATGCTTACTATTTTTAGTAAGTCAGCAGGACATAGTGGAGGCCAGTTTTGGTGTTTGGATTTGATACTCCTCGGTGAGAGCTTTCCGACGAGCTATCACTCGCATTATTCGGAGTCCGATTGCTAATACATTTTAATGCCTGAAGTTTTATTAAAGTAACATTTAATTTAATTGTAAAATATTAAAGTGTTACTCTAATATTTATTTTATGGGGATCAATACCCAAGGGAGACATAAGTGAATATTTTAATATATGTTTTATATTGCTCATCTTTTATCCCACATTGCCCATGAGAGTTGAGTGGACCCTTGGAAAAAGAATAAAAGAAAGCGTTTGTGGCTTCATTAGATATGTTGAATATGAGAAGAATTGGTATGTGTGAGTTGCAGATCCGTTCTTGGCATTAGAGGACGTCTATCCTCTCTTGTGACATTCTAGACGTCATTCCCCTGGGGTTTGGCCTTTGGAATCCATTGCTATCAGCTTCATTATCAGGCAGATTGGGTGCATTTCCAGCTACAGGCAGATTTAATGTTTGTTCATATCTTCTTCCCTACTTGTCCAATGCTATGCCATTTTGAGGAGATGATTTTATGAAGATATTGGACCTGTTGAAGACAAATTAATATTGCTGCAACACTATTCACGCGGTTACTATTCACGCGGTTACTATTCACGTGGGTACTATTCATGTCACTGTAGCAGCAAGATTGAAAATGATTGCTGGAGTATTATGTCAATAATGCTGGAATAATTAGTGAGTTGATAATCTGCCATGTATTTGATTTTATTAAAATCTGAAAATAACATCTTATCAGCAGTAGTTCAATTTTCAGTTTGCATATTATTGTAGTTTCATTCTTGTCCATATTCTGTGATTTCAATTCCATGTAAAACAAACCAACATTTCATTTGCGGAGCCATAAGGAAATTTAAAACATTAAACAGAGAAATAAGGAGTTGGATGCAAACTGTTTGATAAAATTCCTAGCAGCAATTGGTATGGTTTTTGGGCATTCCGGGGTGTCCATTACAGTGGTATCAGAGCTATAAGTCCTGCCATCCTGTGGAGGTCTTACAGAGACTTTGGAGCAGCCGGATAGAGGGAAAAGTGTTTGACGAAATATCAAAACACTAAAATCAGAAATTAATGAATTAAAAAACATGCTAAGCATGTATGTTTAAGCATGCAACAGGGGCCTTATAACTTCCGCCATACCAAAGCAAGACAAAACAGAAATTTGAACTCACAGAGCGAGCAGTCTAGTTCATCCGTGCAGGTGGACATAGAATCCAGTCATACAGACATAGAGGAGATATTCTTTGATCAGGACAGCAGTATGGGTGACCGAGATGATAGGAATACTGGTCCAGATCAGGGGGAGGTAATGTTCAGACAGTTACTGGGTACGTTAGAGCAAGGGCAGCGTATGCAGCAAGAGCAGAATAGGCGAATGGACATGATGTTGCAGCTTATGGCTAGACAGATGGGCGTCAATATTAATCCAGGTGATGCCAACAATGGAAACAATAACAATGGGGGAAACGATAACAATAGGGGCAATGATAATAATGGAGGCCGAGGCAACAACCATGGCCCTGAGAATAACATTAATGGTAATAATGGACATGGCGACAATGGGAATGAGGCGGATCACTTTAGACACGTTGCACACCCAGCTCGAACAGCGAGCTCGAGACCTCTTCTACCCACCTTCCCACCTAGGGATCCGGTTCAACCAGTGAACGAACGGCAGATTACTGAGTTACAGGGTCAGTTCAGGAGGGACTGGGAGGCCAGTGGACTCGAGTTTCAGGCAGATATTTCCCTCAAAGATTATATGGACTTGAGGATGAGACATATGCCTAGAGCAGGAGGGAGGAATCATAATTTTGAGCTGAGAAAGAAAGTTGGAAAACTTTCCTTGCCTTATTATGATGCTTCAGGGAAGATGACCACACGAGCTTGGGTGCAGAAGGTAGATACATACTTGCAGCTAAATCCTATGCCTGAGGAGGAGGCTATCAAGTATGCGGCTATGCATTTGGACGGCGTTGCGCATGAATGGTGGCATCATGGCATGGTGACTCTGGGGCATAATCAGATTACATCCTATGAGGAATTCACAAAAAGATTGATTGAGAGATTTGACACTAGGGATCCCGAGTTACATTTCAAGGAGCTAGCACAGTTAAAACAGTCAGGTTCTGTGGATGCTTACATCGCCGAGTTTCAGCGTTTGTCTGTACTTGTTACTGATATCTCTCCTAGGAGATTGGTGGTATTATTTTGTGATGGGCTTGCTGATCCATTACGTGGTTGGGTGAAGGGACATGATCCACTCACCTTAACAGAAGCAACTAAAAAGGCACGAGATTTAGCCCCTTCGGTATACAAAGGAAAATACCATTCAACAGATTCTTCCTACCGCAAGGACAAAGACAAAAAACCATTTCAGAAAGAGTATAACAAACCCAAAGAAGGATCAAAAGGACTAGACAGTGAAACCTTGAATGAACTTCGAAAGAAGAAACTGTGCTTCCAGTGTAGAGAGCCTTGGGACTTATCTCATAAATGCCCTCTCAAGGCTAAGGCAAATCAAATGGAGTATTTTTCAGCAGAGGAGTCAGAGTCAGAGGGGGAGGATCAACACTCCGATTCAGATGAGGGTAACACGATAGAGGAGAGCAGCATTCCTAAGGATGATAGATCGTTGGCACGCTTGACAGGGGCCCAAAAGGCAATCACATTTAAGGTCAGGGGTACTATCCAGGGGCAGAAAGTGATATCTCTCATTAACACTGGGGCTACACATAACTTTATAGATACGCAGTTGGTAGCCAGGAGAGGCTTACAGACAGAGGAGCATGATGGTTTTAGAGTCATGGTGGCTAATGGCCAAAAGCTATTATGTATTCAAAAGGTTTCAAATCTTCACATTAGATTTGGAGATGGCTATGAGTTGGAGGATGATTTCTATGTTGTGGACATGGGAGATTACGACGTCATCCTCGGTATGACATGGATTGCATCGCTGGTTGAGTTCACTTTCAACCCAGCGAAGTTGGAAATGAGGTTTCAGCATGAGGGTAGGACTGTTGGTTCTCAGGGGACTTTCAGATGGGAGTTGCAGGGTAGTCTCTTTGAGGAGAATGGAGAGACTTTTTCGGCATAATGACATAGAGTGGGCAACAGAGTGCTTAGTTATGCCATCTTCACCGGAGCCTCGGGTGAAGAGTCATCCACCAGATATACAGGAGATTCTTGACAGACATGCCAAGGTATTCAGTGATATTCCTCCCGGGGTTCCTCCTGATAGGGGTGCAGAGCATGTTATAGAGCTCGAGGAGGGAGCCAAACTAGTGATGATCACTCCCTATCGTCATCCTAAGAAACATTAAGATGAGATAGAGAAGGCAATTAAGGAATTGTTGGAAATGGGGCACATCAAGCCTAGCAAAAGCCCCTTTGCTTCAGCTGTAGTTCTGGTAAAGAAGAAGGATGGGACAATGCGCATGTGCATCGATTATAGGGCATTGAATAAGAAAACAATAAAAAACAGATATCCCATTCCTCGGATTGATGAGTTGATTGATGAATTGCATGGAGCATGCTTTTTCACCAAAATAGACTTACGGTCTGGATACCATCAGATCAGGATGAGGGCTGAGGACATTGAGAAAACTGCCTTCCGATGTCACTATGGCCACTTTGAGTTTATGGTTATGCCATTTGGACTAACCAATGCACCCGCTACATTTCAGAGTTGTATGAACCAGGTATTCAGGGAGCAGTTGAGGAGATTTGTCTTGATCTTCTTTGATGACATCTTGGTCTTCAGTAAGACCTAGGAGGAACATTCACAACATTTGGAGGAGGTATTATCTATCCTAGAGAGAGAGTCTTTGTATGCCAAGGAGTCTAAGTGTGAGTTTGGTATGACAGAATTACTATACCTTGGGCATATTATTAGTGTAGATGGAGTTCGAGTAGACCCTGAAAAGATTAGAGCTATAGTTGATTGGCCTACTCCTACGAACCTCACACAGCTTAAGGGATTCTTTGGTCTTTGCGGATTTTACAGAAGGTTTGTTAAGGGTTTTTCACAAACGGCAGCGCCTTTGACAGATCTCACCAAGAAGGGGGCCTTCGTGTGGGCAGGGGCAGCACAGAGGTGTTTTGAGCATTTCAAGCAGGTAATGTCTTCATGTCCAGTTCTAGCTCTACCAGATTTCACTAAGCCTTTTGAGCTTCATTGTGATGCATCGGGTGATGGGATTGGAGCAGTATTGATGCAAGAGAAGCATCCCATTGCATTCAAGAGTAGGAAGCTCCGGGGAGTTGAGAGGAGTTATTCTGTCTATGACCGGGAGATGTTGGCCATAATGCATGCATTGGCCAAATTCCGATCATATTTGGTAGGTGGACGTTTTGTGATCAAAACTGATCACAACAGTATTAAATACTTCATGAACCAGCGTGATCTTAATGACCGGCAACAGAAATGGGTTACTAAATTGCAGGCTTATGACTTTGACATAGAGTTTGTCAAAGGTAAGAAAAACGTGGTGGCTGATGCCTTATCTCGGAGACCTCACTTATGTGCTCTGGCAGAGATTTCAGGAGATTGGAGAGATCGGATTATAGAAGAGTATGTCGGAGATGCTTGGGCTTCTGGATTGATTTCAGGTACTATACAAGATGATCGCTATGAGGTGATAGATGGATTGATCAGAGTTCAGGATAGGGTTTATTTGATTCCGTCATCACATTTGAGAGAGGTGATACTGAAGGCATTTCATGATGCACCCACAGCTGGGCATCCGGGGATCTTCAAGACCTACAGGCAAATCCGAGAGCGGTTCTCATGGAGAGGGTTCAAGGATGATGTTCAGAGGTATGTCAGGGAGTATGCGATTTGTCAACAGAATAAGGAAGAGCACACATTTCCTGTAGGTTTATTACAGCCCTTGCCCATTCCTGATAGGAAATGGGAAAGTATTTCGATGGACTTCATCACTGGTTTACCACGAGTGCAGGGAAGGGATTGCATCTATGTGGTGGTGGACCGCTTGACGAAGTTCACTCACTTCTTTGCTATTCCGTCCATTTACACAACAGCACAGGTGGCAGATCTTTTCTTTAGAGAGATATTCAGGTTACATGGGTTGCCCAAATTCATTGTCAGTGATCGGGATAGTAAGTTTATGAGTGTTTTTTGGCAGGAGTTGTTTAGGTTGTGTGGTACAGATCTTACACCTAGCACTAGTTATCATCTGCAGACAGATGGGCAAACAGAGATTGTGAATAAATGGGTGGAGGGATACTTGAGGAACTATGTAACTGCACAACAAAAGGCTTGGGTCAGATGGTTGCATATGGGAGAGTATTGTTATAACACCACTTATCATATGTCCATCAGGATAACTCCTTTCATGGCACTCTATGGTTATGACGCACCTAGCTTCATGGATTTAGTTTTGGGGGACAGCAGAGTGCCCAAAGCCAAAAACTTATTGCAGGATAGTCAGGACATCCTGAAAGTGCTCAAGGAGAATATACAGCAGGCCCAGAATCAACAAAAATTGTACGCTGATCAGCACCGAATAGAGCGCAGTTTCGAGGTAGGGGATATGGTTTACTTGAGGCTACAACCATATAGACAGTCATCGCTCAAGAAGAGCGGAGCTGAAAAGTTGAAGCCTAGATTTTATGGTCCCTACAGGGTGATTCGCAGAGTGGGCGAAGTCGCCTATGAGCTTGAGCTTCCAGAGGGCAGTCGAGTGCACAATGTGTTTCATGTGTCTAAGCTTAAGAAAGTCATTGGTCAGAGTGTAGTGCCTTCTGCAGATTTACCCCCTTTGGATGAGGAGGGGAAGCTTGTGTTAGTACCTAAGGCTATTCTGGACACCAGAGAGAGGAAGCTTAGAAACAGGATAGTGAAGGAGTATTTGGTCAGATGGAGAGACCTGCCGGAGAAGGATTCTACATGGGAGAGTGAGCAGGTTATTCAGCAGGCTGGACTGAGATTGCTTGAGGACAAGCAATTTCAAGGGGGGCGGACTGTAATGTCCCCACTTTAGCAGTTGACCAAGTGTGTGTGCGTTAGCCTTGTTCTACATGGTCCCGAGGGCTAACGAAGGGTAGTTTGGGCCAAAACGAAGTTGATTTACTCAGTTTCAGGCATGCTTACTATTTTTAGTAAGTCAGCAGGACATAGTGGAGGCCAGTTTTGGTGTTTGGATTTGATACTCCTCGGTGAGAGCTTTCCGACGAGCTATCACTCGCATTATTCGGAGTCCGATTGCTAATACATTTTAATGCCTGAAGTTTTATTAAAGTAACATTTAATTTAATTGTAAAATATTAAAGTGTTACTCTAATATTTATTTTATGGGGATCTGTACCCAAGGGAGACATAAGTGAATATTTTAATATATGTTTTATATTGCTCATCTTTTATCCCACATTGCCCATGAAAGTTGAGTGGACCCTTGGAAAAAGAATAAAAGAAAGCGTTTGTGGCTTCATTAGATATGTTGAATATGAGAAGAATTGGTATGTGTGAGTTGCAGATCCGTTCTTGGCATTAGAGGATGTCTATCCTCTCTTGTGACATTCTAGACGTCATTCCCCTGGGGTTTGGCCTTTGGAATCCATTGCTATCAGCTTCATTATCAGGCAGATTGGGTGCATTTCCAGCTCTAGGCAGATTTAATGTTTGTTCATATCTTCTTCCCTACTTGTCCGATGCTTATGCCATTTTGAGGAGATGATTTTATGAAGATATTGGACCTGTTGAAGACAAATTAATATTGCTGCAACACTATTCACGCGGGTACTATTCACGCGTTTACTATTCACGTGGTTACTATTCACGTGGGTACTATTCATGTCACTGTAGCAGCAAGATTGAAAATGATTGCTGGAGTATTATGTCAATAATGCTGGAATAATTAGTGAGTTGATAATCTGCCATGTATTTGATTTTATTAAAATCTGAAAATAACATCTTATCCGCAGTAGTTCAATTTTCAGTTTGCATATTATTGTAGTTTCATTCTTGTCCATATTCTGTGATTTCAATTCCATGTAAAACAAACCAACATTTCATTTCCGGAGACATAAGGGAATTTAAAACATTAAACGGAGAAATAAGGAGTTGGATGCAAACTGTTTGATAAAATTCCTAGCAGCAATTGGTATGGTTTTTGGGCATTCCGGGGTGTCCATTACATACAGTTTCCTAGAAGGAGATCAAGAGGAGGTTTACAAACCAGACTCTCAAAAAATAGCATTCTTCTTGATCCCTAAAATTATGAATAACATTCATTTTCCCATCAATTTGTTATTCAATACTGAAACTTAGGATAGTATTAATTGAACTAATAATTCTCCCTTTACCAAAGTAGCAGCTAAAAATATTTACTCTGTCATCTAATACCCCAGAGGTGTCTGATTCCATAAACAATATTTACGGTTTTAATTTGTTAAATTAGGATAGGAAATCTATTTTCAAACATATTTGATATTCTTGGATCTAAGAGCTAAGAAAAATTTGGTTTAGATTGTCGATGTTATGAAAAACTGTTGTGGATTCTCTGTTGTCTGATGTGGATCTTCCTATGTGTTTATGTCCCTTTTGTAATGTTGAGGAATCTATTGTGCATTTGTTTTTTGATTGTCCATATGCAAAAAAGCTATGGATTATGTTTTTTGGTGGTATTTCTAGGTAGGTTAACAAACAAGGTTTCTCTTGGCAAAAAAAAAATTAATTATTTGGTAAACATTGGGTTTTGAAAAGGTCCAGACTCCAGACCCTTTTACACAAAAGCAGAGCAAGCTAAAAGTACCACAAAGAAGAAAGAAAGTGGAAAGCAAACAGCTAATTAATAGCAAAACCATCAAATAACCAATGAATGCACATTAATTGGCTACAGACAAGACATTCAGAGTTTCAGTAGCCTCCCATTCCTCTATCTAGAATTACAAATGATCCTCGAGAAAATAATCATCTAAATTCTCAACTTCAATAACCTTCTTCTTGGTTTGATTTCTAGTACCCTTGCTAGGGCCCAAGTCCAACTGCTCCCTTTTCTTCTACATCCTCCCTTCCTGGAGCATATGTAGGCTAGCCACATAGTTCTTTATAGTTGTTCTACTCAAATGCAGGACTTTCTCCAAATCTTCATTTATAGCACCAAGCTCGTTAAGAATCTTGTCCAACCATTCTACAGTTTCTCTCCCCCCTTCAGCTTCTAGATCTCACCCACAAGATCCCATTTCCCATTATTACCACTCAACAATGGAGGAGAATCCTCATTATGTTGAAAAGAATCCTTTTAAGAATATTGGAGGTTTTAATAAGGATTTTGTGAAAGTGTAGTTTATTTTATGGATTGAAATTTTGGAGTTTGTGTGGAGATTAGAAATGGACTGTTTCAGGGCAAAAGGACGTGTCTTCAGGACTCTTGCAGTGAGTTCACCTTCCTCTCTATTATTGTGTACAATGTGTAGGTTACAATGATAATGTACATTTCAAAAGATACTATTACAAACTACTCGAGCAAGGAGTAACTATCCTTCGCAAAACTGAAATCGCCCATGTTGACGGGTGGTCAGACATGGAGAGGAATGAAGGAAAACCTGAGGATGAAAGTGTCAAAAATGAAGATCCTCAAGTATGAACGGATCCATGGTTATATTACTGATGCCAACTCTGGTAATGACAATCAGATTGTGCAGGGCAATACACAGATGAATGATGCAGGGGCTATTGATCTGTTGGAAGTTCCAAATGTGGAAATGCACACACTTCCTATTATTGAAATATCTAATAACAATAATGTTGTTTCATGTTGATGTGTTTGTAAGTTACTTTGAACATGATGCCAAATGAGAGTTGTTATTGAATATCCTTGGAGTTTATTGCTGTAATGAAAATTGTTTAATGTTGTAGATAATAGCTGTCCATGGTGCTTGAATGCCTGGACACGTTTTGTAATATTTTGGTTATATACTATATAGGCTTTTTTATGAAGTTTGTTATATGTTGTGGCATGAATAGCCTTCATATTGTAACCTGCTTAATACACTAATTTCCAATATAAAATAAGAAAATAAAAGAATTTTAGAGATTTTGTTCCCCTTTCAAGCTTGTCCATCTATGCTTTTGTAATATGTGCTTCACATGATTGAGAAGATGTTGGGATATTGGATTACTAAAAGTGACCTTCATTGGCTAGGAAATACCCAACATGCTCCAAAGTTCTTGTTGCCACACATGTTTATTACTCCTCTTGCTAGATGCTTTCTAAGGTGTCTTACTACAAGCTAGAAATGTTCATGTATGATTTTCTTTGGGCCAATTCTACCTACAACAAGGATTTTTAAAATAGCTTGGGATTTTTGTTATCTTCCCAAATGCTCTAGTGGCCTAGAGTTCATTGATGTGAATAGAAAGGGAACTACGCTTTGTGCTAAATGGATAGTGAGGGCTTGTGGTGGCAATGAAGCCCAGAAAGTCTTGTTAAGGAACAGTATCTTTGCTTACTCCCCTTATAGGAGACCAACTTGGAAAGGCCTTGGCTTTCATTGGCTTGTTATGTCTCTTGCTCATGCTAGGATTACAAAAACATTGAGGCCAAAGGCATCTAGAAAGCATGGTAAGCTATCAAGTCCTAGCTTTTGTGGAAGAGCTATTGTTTTGGGATGGCCTCTCTATCAATCAAGAGTTGTAATGTCCCCTTCCTAATTTGCCCTATAATTTTCCCTAGAATCACAATTGGAACAAACTAGGGTTAGAGTTTGATCTTACCAAGTAGAATATCTCTTTAAATAATGTGCTCTTGAATTTGAATTCTGATTCTGAATTAGAGTCTGATTTGCATGTGGGATATCAGTCATATAAGATATGGAATTAGGAGGCATTGTAGGGTGCCGTAAGACAGCCGTTTCTCCCTCCATGCAATCCCCTTCCATTCTTCCATGGCTGTAGAATCTTGGGTTCATCAACAGTCCCTCAATGTAGGAGTTGGGAGGGAAATTGCAATAGGGTGCCCTTAGCAGTTCTCTCCCGTAATAGGGT
This sequence comes from Cryptomeria japonica, assembly GCF_030272615.1. Lineage (NCBI taxonomy): Eukaryota > Viridiplantae > Streptophyta > Pinopsida > Cupressales > Cupressaceae > Cryptomeria > Cryptomeria japonica. The sequence goes on from NC_081406.1 coordinate 346,758,749, forward strand.
GCCCGAATAGCTGTTATCTCACTATTTGCCACTGTAGCAGGGTGCCCTATAGCTGTTCTCCCTTAATTGCAGATTTCCTTCCTTCCTTCCCTTTACCAAACTGTTGTAGTGTTAAATGTATATTTTAATGTGTATTATTATATAATACATATGTGCAATAATTTCACATATAGAACTAAACAACAATTTCTATATTACCATAGTGGATTGGAATATTCACAAGTTATATCCTGATCTGATTATTACAGCGTTCAATATTCTGTAATCTTCTTTTCTGTTCCGTCTGGATATTTTCTTAGTATTTTATTACTATATTTCTGATCCACCAATTGTTGAGTCATTGATTGATTGAATGAATTCCCTTGATTGTATGATTTGAGGTATCAGTGAGTGATAATGTAATGAAGTCTGATTTGATGTTTGAATGAATGCTGATTTGATAGAATGATTTGCTCATTGATTGCTCACTTGATTTGAATGATTGGAATGATGATTGATAAGTGATCATTGAAAGATTGGAATGATCTCTTCATACTTCATTGGTGAAAGAGACACCAACTTTAAGGGACACCAACTTTCATAAGACTTGGGTCACCACCCTTCATTGCTACCTTTTAGAATAAGATGTTCTTTCCCAATTGTTCTCTCTTTCCCCTCCTTAAATGAGACCTTCTTTCCTTTATATCTTCCATTGTGAGGGAGAAGTCACACCCCTTCATCATGCCTTCCCTTTGCAAGGGTCACAACCTTTCACAATTACCACCCATTCGAAGGGTCACAACCTTTCATCGTTTCTATCCTTAGAAGTCGCTTTCTTATTTTATGCACATTCCTTTCTTCTTCCATTAACCCTTCCTTAATCCCTATGCCTCAATCTTTCTTCCTCTCTTCATTCCATTCCTTGATTGATGCCTGCACCCTTCTGTATTAGACTCGTAATCTGAATTTCTATTCCCCTCTTTTCATCTTAATTGCTTACTCCCTTTATACCTTCATCTTTCATCGAGGAGACACATCTATTTGGAAAGAGATATCCCTTTAAAGGGTCATGTCTCCTCATTGCTGTCTTATTATTTAATTCAGATCTGCACTTCTTATTTAAATCAGATCTGCACGTCTGATTCCCTTCAGTATTCCCCCCTCAAATGAGAATCTCTTCTCCCTCTTATATCTCATGTTTGAGGGAGTCACAACTTTTCATTTCATGTCTTTCGACCATTCATTAACTTAATCAAATTTTAATTATATTTAATTATATTCTTTTATATTTTTATTTATCTTTTATTTTTTATTTTTTATTTTAATTTTATTATTATTATTTATTATTAAATTCTATTTCAAAGTGGGGACATTACAAGAGTCCTTGTGGTAGTCTCCCACAATTATTTTCCAAGGTAAACCACTAGCATAGATTTCTTGGGTGCACTCTCTCAATTTCTCCAAAAGAGCCATTAGGCATATCGAAGACTTATGCTCCAAGGTTGCTTTTGCTTGGCTTCCATGGCCACAAACTAAAACCAAGTTTAATTTGGATAATGTGGATAAAGTAACTTTCCAAATCAATAATCAAGGCAGTGCCTCTTAAACACATGCACAAAATAGTTGAGTGAACTACCAAACCTTGGTGGAAGGATTGGAAGTGGTAATTTGATACCCTAATCCATAATTACACCCCAAGTAAAAGGATAAAAGTGGCATTACCAACATTTGCCTATGGTTAAGATGTTAAATACAAGATCTCTTCACTCTCCATCTTTTATTTGGGATGAACACTTTTAAACAATCTATAAAGGGTTGTAGATCCCAAGATTGCACAATTTGCTTAGTGTTTACTCTACCAAGATCTCTCTATTGGCATACAGTTAACACATTTAGCTGTGTCGAACCCCACATGTTTGTTTTGTCACAATTTGAAACAGTCAAGCATTTGTTTGGTTGTGCACCCATGCACAACTAGCTTGGTTGTAGATTCATGATTTTTCAAGCCTTTAAGATGAGAGCCCTTCACCTAGCACAATGTTTTGTTGGGTGATAACACCAAATTTCCAATTAAATTCACCTAGTTCTAGCATACTTTCAAATTGGAGATTCTTTTTAGCATCTAGAAAGATAGAAATGTTGTTTGTTTGCTCATGTATATGTTAATTTCAATTTTGCTACACACAAAGTGACTAGTGATATATAATGTTCTCATGCAAATTCAAGTTCAAGCCAAATAATTGGCCTTGCAAGTGGAGCACCTCCAGACTATCCTTCATCATTGGAAGAATTCTCCTTGCATTCTAAGCAAGGCACCACCCTCCTCACCTCACTATGCCAAATCCCCCCATCAAGGTCAATGACATGACCAGTCTAACTCTACCCGCAAACCCATCGCAAGTGGCCCTAGCCTCTAGTTGGATAGCCATCTAGTTGATCACAGTTGGTTGGGTGGCAAATGAGTCGGCCACCACCTGCTCACTATTCGGCTACATTCTCCCAACAGTGTGGGTGGGCTCCTCCCAAAGTCAAGACAAATTCCCTCACCTAATTCTTGCCATTTTGCCACAAAGGAATATCTCTCAAACTCAATTGTGCACTAAAGTTTCATATTCATGCAAAGATTTGTTTGACAAATGCTCACTATTTGGGTGCCTATTGATGATGCAAAAGATTTGTTTGACAAAGGATGGGTTAACTCAAACAATCAAGACCGCTCTCCCAATGGCTTTATAGTTTTGACTACTTAGTTTTTTCACCATTAGCTTTATGATTATCTGATCTTTTAATCTTGTGTACAGTTGTTTCCTTTTGGGGGCCACATGCTAATTTCTTTCTCAAGCTTTGCTCGATCTATGTGATTGTGGGGTTGTGATTCTATTCAATCCAAATATATATAAAAAAACTTTGTGCATGTTGTGAAAATTGTAAATTTTGTAATAGATTTAGCATTCTAGGGTTTTTATCTTTGTTTTTATTTTATTAGGGAGAATTCCCTTGTAGTTTGAAGAAAAGTTTTACCTTAAATGTTGCTTTGTTTTGTGTTATCCCCGAAAGGACAAATTAAGACACTAACCATATATTCCATGCCTCAAAATTATTCCTCTCCAAATCAAGCCAATTACCATCCAAAATGAAACTATCAACCTTATAATCTTATAAGTATTCAGACAAATGTTGTTTAAAAAGATAGAATGGAGACAGGACATTTATTTGGCAAGGTGTGGAACACTCAGTATATGACAACAAAAAGCTGAATGCATAATTTCCAACCATATGACAGAAAATAAGAAATTGTTCATTAATATCAGTGTTCCCTTCAAATAAGCTGACCTAAAAACAATACACTTGAGCTTATTGAGCTTTGCTGGGTAGATTGGTCACCTACCTTTCCATCCGCTTGAATTTTGGGAACAATAAGACCAGCTCCTGTATGTATGGTGTAACTGCAAACAATTACAAAAGATTAGTGCCTTCAAAAATCAGTATTCAATAAACTGAAGTAGTGATCATATTGCATTACTCTTTAACTCCGACAATCATAATTTTTCTGCTATTCTCTAAATTTCCAGTATTGTCTTGATTAACAATATGTTTAAAGGACTTATCAAAGATAACATAATTCAGAGATAAAGTGAACCCATATAAATGCTGGATAAAGAGAAGGAGCACAGGACTCTTTCAAAAGTGGACAATTTATCAAACAAATAAAAACAAAAAATAGGCTAAAGACCTACTTCAAATATACAAAATCATGTAACTTAACATCAACAAGACATGTTTAGAATATTAAAATGTAAATGGCGTATTGAATTATTGATAGAAGTTTAGAAAATATCAAATAATACCAAAAAAAAATCACGTCATAGTATAAATCAATGCAAAATTCAAAATAAATTTGAAGAACAATCTCAAAACCAAAAAAAGGGAATGTTCTCCACGTTTTACCTCGAGTATTTCAAAATGTCTTCATCCCCAATATTATTCTTGACAACAATCTTTGAGGTAGTAGAAGATTATCATTGGTATTGCTGCTGCATGTTTGTACATTAAATGAAAAAATGTATGTTTCAGAGTTACCTTGTAGGATGTTCAGTAAAACCTTAGAATAGAGGAAGGTGCTCTTCCTAATCAGCTACTTCTACCATACAAGAATTTTGAGTTACAAATATCAACATTTTATAAGTGCCTATAGCTTGACCATTTGTGCATGGATGGTGTGGACTACAAACAGTGGGAATCTAATGTCATCAAACAAATAACATGGTTAACAATATGTGCACCCCTATAACTTGTTATCTGCACTGGAAAGCCAAATCTAGTGACTTCCTCCTCATATATAAACATGCAATACTTTGGGCATTGTTGTCATGTAAAGCTGCTGCATTCAAACATAGAGAATGGGATTTATTGCCACTGAGTCATTCAAACCATCCAAAAGCTACCGCAATGCAACATTGCCTCCTTCTTGAGCATTGATTATGATGCAGATGAGAATTGCTTGGTATAGGAGTACTGAATGGTATTCTATTTCAAAACGGATCATTACATGGAAGTCAGCTGATAGACACTTATGTTCTGCTTGGCAACCATTGGGTTCTTTAAATAAACTTTGCAAAGTTAGAAAAAGGAGTATAATCCTTGGCTAATCATCTATGGTCCACTTCTATAAGAACTACATGTGAATAAAGATATTTTTTACTACTATCTGGTATCCATAGTTATTTGAGGATCAGGAAGGTCCCTTACATAGATGCCCTACTCGCCGAAAACTCGGTGAGTAGTTAAAAACTCGTGAGCTTTTTGGCCTGCTGAGTAAATTCGCCATTTACTCGCTAGAAAAACTCACCGAGTTTTTGGTGAGTTTTTGGTGAAAACTCGCGGACACAGAAATATAAGGCAAAAACGTAAAAAAAGTTATTCATTTGATCATTTTGTGTGTTGTAATTTGCTGCTAAGAGGAAAAAAACCCTCCCAAGCATTTCCAAACTAATTTCCATCAATTTTAGTCAATTATAAGCAGATTTGGAGAGGATTTAAAGTGGTTTTCAAAGCAAAATCAGATTCCCAAGAAAGTTTTCTGATTTTTTTCCTATGTTTTTTTAAAACATTTTATTTCTTTTTTGTTGCATCTAGGTTAATAGAAAATCAACAATGGCCTTTCCTAAGTAGTCTAAATTGATTTAGAGTCATATGAACAAGATTTAACACGATCTTCTGACAATTTTTATTGATGTTTTCACTATTTTTTCAAGAATCTCTAGTTATTCAAAAAAAATTCAAACCCTAACAGTTTTTTTTATTTCTTTCAATGATGTCTAAAATTATTTAAACTAATTCAGTTAGTTTGCTAATTTTTTTAACTAAAATATTAACTTTGTGTTTTCACTTTGTATGTGTAGGTTAACAATCAATTTATAATGGCAGATACAATTGGTTCAGCTTCAAGGTCTACCCCGTTAGTCGATGCATTCCCATCTGGATATGTAGGCACTTGTCCTAAAGGTGCTAGAGACGGGGCTTGGAAGTATGCCTTTGAAGGAGCGAAACCTGGGTCCGTAATATGCATAAAATGTGAAAGAGTACTTTATGGAGGCATAAACCGCCTCAAATACCACCTTGTAAGCATTAGTAAGCATAATGCTAGGATATGTCCTTGGGCCATAGAAGAAATAAAAAGAGAAATGAATGTCATACTTGCAACTGGGGAAGAACAAAAGTTGCAAAAGGAGAGGGCAAAACTAGCCATGAGAGCGTCTATAGCTAAATCTCAAGGTGCTTCAATCAACCTTGAAGAAGAAGGCGAAGCACTTTAGGGCATAGTGGGCTCTCTTCGTGGCCCACGTATCCGCAAATCCAGCACCACCTCGACCACCACTTCAGCTACTTCTAGTAGAGCACCGGTTGCATCACAATCAGTACCACAATCCATAGGTGATTATTTTGTGCCCAGGAACACGGCTGGAGCACAACCATCACTAGAGGCGACTGGGTGGAATAGGGAGGTGCATGAGAAAAAAGACATTACATGTGCCGATTTTTGGTACTTCAACAACTTCCATTCAATGTGGCAGGCAATCCTTATTGGCTTAATTTGGTTACAGCATTGACAATTTCGACAAAAGGATACATGGCCCCTTCTCGCAAGGACTTGGGTGGGAGGTTAGTAACTTATTCCACTTGTTTTCAATTTTAAATGTTTTTCTTGATTTTTTAATCAAAATTGTGTACTAAGACCTAATTTCACTTTGTACTTGTAGGTTGCTCACAAATGCAGTTGATAGGGCAAGAGAAGTGGTGAAAGACCAAAGAAAAGAATGGAAAAAATATGGCTGCACCATTCTTTCCAATGGGTGGAAAGATGGCAAAAACCGCACCATCATTATTTTTTTGTTGCTTGCAAGAACAATGTGGTGTTCTTGAAATCGGTGGATGCCTCCAACAAGGTGAAAAATGTTGAAACTTTGGCTCTAATGTTGAAGCAAATCGTCATGGAGGTGGGAGTTGACAATGTGGTGCAAATAATAACGGATAATGCAACAGCATATGTGGCAGCCTGTAAAATCCTCCAAGAGCGACACCCCACTCTTTTTTGGACACCTTGTGCAACACATGACCTTGACCTTCTTTTGGAGGACATAGGAAAACTTGACTGGGTGACACCAATTGTAGAAGATGCAAGGAGGATTACAAAGTACATCTACAATCACCCTTGGGTTCTTCACTTGATGAGAGAACACACCCAAGGGAAAAAGTTGTTAAGAGCAGGTGTCACAAGGTTTGCAACAATTTTCTTAAAGTTGCAAAACATTCTTGGTGCATTGACGGCTTTGAAACAAATGTTTGAGAGTCAAGCATGGCTAGACTCACCTTATTCAAAGAAGCCTGAAGGAGAGGGTGTTGCATACAGTCTTTGACAACCTATTTGCACAAAGAGTTGCAAAGATTGTGAAGGTGACTTCAAAACTTGAATATTTAATTATTCTTGATTCAAGTCTCTCATTATTAATTTGTAACTTTAATGATCAATCTTTTTATAATTTGTATTTTTCAATTGTAGGTGTCAAAGCCCTTGGATAGAGTTCTCCGCTTGGTAGATGGGGCTCAAACCCCAATGGGTTATGTTTATGAGGCCATGGATAAGGCCAAGGAATCTATCAAAAATTACTACAAGGGGGATAGACTCAAATTTGATCCCATATGGGAAATTATTAATAAGAGGTGGAATAATCAGCTCCACCAACCCATTCATGCAGCGGGGTACTTCCTCAACCCTCGTTTTATGTTCAAGGATTCTTACTCCAATCCCAATGGAGAGGTCATGGAGAGCCTCGCTACATGCATTCAAAGGATGATACCTGAGGTTGAGGTGAGAGACCTCGTTGTGGCCGAACTCCAAAATTGCGAGGAAGCAAGGGGTAAGCTATTCTCTTCAGAGCTAGCCAAGAGAGGAAGAACCACTCAAATCCCAAGTATAATATTTGGAGTCTTTCACATGTATCTTACAAGCTACAAATTTCAAATTTACAAGTTACAACGATTGATAATTTGATAAAATATGTTTTCAGTTTGCTTTCCAACTCTTCAATATTTTATTTTGCAGATGCTTGGTGGCAATGTTGGGGTGGAAATACCCTAAATCTCAAAAAAAAATTCCCTTTGAATCTTATGCCAGCCTTGTAGTTCATCCAATTGTGAGCGCAATTGAAGCTTGTTCGAGGCCATCAACACAAAGAAGAGGAGCAAGTTAGCTCAAAAACGCCTCAATGACCTTGTCTTTGGCATAAGGAAGGTAGAGGAAACACCAGCTTGTCCAATTGATTTGGATGATATAGATCCTTACAGTGATTGGACATTGTAGGAGCAACCTCCATTGTTTACCAAGGATGACATCTATGAATTGGAGAGGCAGGCTATGGAGGAGGGGGGTGGATTTGGATTCACACTGGATGACATTGAGCAGGATGAGGATGATGAGTCGTCATTGCAAGTGCTAGGAGCAAATAGAGGCAGAGCTACAACCAGGATGGAGGTCAAGCCATAGCTCATCATATCGAGTGAGGAGGCACAACCACAACAGACTCCTAGGACTAGACCCTCTAGTTCTACCTCTCCCCTAGTTTTTACTAGAGCTAGGAAGAGGAAGATGTAATTGTATTGATGTATTTACTTTTAGTTTACAAAAACTATTTATCATTTTGCTTCTAGCCATCAGCATTCCTCATGAGGATGCGATTTTGTACCCAATTTGCATTTAAATCTGTTAAATATATCTAAACTCAGCTGGTTTCTTTTGTGTACTCATCTATTGACTCATTGGATGCATCTCATTGAATTTTGCAAAAAAATGCATTTCTATTTAAATTTAAGCAATTTTTTAAGCTTTCGAGTTTTTTGCCAAGTGTTTTTTGGAGCCTTGGCGAGTTTTTTGTTTTTGACGAGTTTTCCAACTATTGTTATTTCTATTCATTATTTCAAGTATTGGTTTTATCATAGAAGAGTAAACATTGTTATCATTGCCTTTAAGAAGTTAGATTAAATTTGAGAAATTCATGCCCTTAAACCCCACACCCCAACAATGGTGGGAAGAGCCCACGACATGGCCAAGACCAAGAGATCAAGCAATTTTTTAGATTGATGGAGAAAAGAGAATAGAGAAGAAAACTACAAGGTAGCAAAAGAGACTCATGTAATGCAAATCCTAAGTAGAAGTACAACCCAAAGCAAAAGTTGGAGCCAAAGCATTAATCAAAGTCATAGTCAGCAAAAAAGATATCAAAACATTCAACCTTCTACAAATAATCATATGAAGGAAGAGTAGGTAGCAATAACCATTGCTGGACGAAGCATGCATCAACCTTGCAAACCAAGTTTGATACAAAGAATGCATAAAGCCTCCTCTAAACAAGGAAATTCTTCATTAGGAGAGGCCTCCTCTAAATGAAATGGATAGCTAGTTCGGATTATATTTTAATGTTGCCTAGTGGCAATTAAAATTTAATCATATTGTAATAACTTGAGCGATTACATGTCTATTGGGCTGGGCTCAAAATGGAACGCATTGTAACTTGTAAATTTATGTGGCCCCAAATTGAGCGCTAAAAGAAAATTCCAAAATTATGTAAAGTGGCGGCAATCTTGCCCAGCCGACTTGGATAAATCATGAGTATGAATCTTGTATATAAACAAGATTCATTTCATACTTCAAACACATCATTTTTCATCAAGCAAATATATCGCATGCCTTATGCGAACTTAATCAGCAAACTTGGATATCATTGTGCGACGCTAGTGAGCGACCTAAGCCTCCATTCTGCTGCGAGCTTATATGATCATTGAGCGAACTTATTAGGCATCTTGCTGGGCAAATTGGTGTCTTCATACTTCTGCGATTTTCCTCTCCGAGTAGCATCCATATTCTGCCCCTTCTAAGTCAGCAAGATTGATATTCTGCAACAGCATATACTTTGATTTGAGTTGGGCCAAATCTCTGTGAATCTGCCCTAGATTGATACTACAATCAGATAAGTAATCTGATCTATATTGTTCATGTAATCTGCTTATAAATAAAAGATTTGATCTGGATCTTTGATGCTGGGTTTTTCCTCCAAGAGGGAGGTTTTCCCAGGGTATTTTTGTGTGTTCTGGTTCACAAGTGTTTGCATTTCAAATTAAATTCTAAGTTTACTTAATCTTGTTCACTAAAATTAACACCTTCTCCCTCTCTCATCCTTTTTATCTTGCACTAGTCTGCAGCTTTATCCATCTTTCTCCTACAGCTCTATCATCCTGATGATGAATCACGGAGTGTGATTCGAAACGTTGATGCAAAAAAAGTTCCACACAGCTGAATCCAGAAGCATATATGAATGAAATATTAAGTTGTATGTGCATCCCAAATCTATGAAATCTGCATCTGTCACATTTACTTTTTCCCTAATAATGAAAACTATAGATTTACTTGAGCTTAAGAAAAGATGTTAGGCTTACATTTTGAGGTATCTCTTTCTTTGCTTTTATGCCTGCGCAGTATTAGGGCCACTTTAGGTTCTATCCTTCTATCTAATTTTCAATAATCGGTTCATCTTTGACAGTTTTGAAACTTAAACGTACTAAATTGGAGACCCACTGTAACCCTAGGGTAATATTTGTGAAAAGTTCCACATTTATAGCATTTCCACAAAGACACCTTATACTTTTTGAAATTATATTTTGAGCTTAAAAGAAATTTTGGAAGAGTTTCCAAAGAGAAAAAAATCAAACCATTGCGCCTTGCAAAATCAGTGATTAAGTCTTTGAATCAATTATCCTGTTGAAACGTATTCTTGTTTGACAACTCTTCTGCATTTTCAATTCTGTTACCTACAACAACCACTTTCTCCAGGGAGTCTAACCAAACAAGAACAAATGCCTTTAAGCGTTTGATTTAAGTTATCTATGACATGTATATTAAGGTACATTTGCAGCATATTGAGAAGGTACCAATTTAGAAATTCCATCATATAAGTACACTCCTTTATTATCTCCGACTCTTCATCTTCTAATCAAACTTCTAGATTAATACTTCTGTCAGCCCCTTTCAAAGTGTTGTGAGGTTATAAAAAATTTCTTCCATATTACCTTTCAAGCTTTCCCACCATTTTCTAGCAAAACCCTTTAAAGATAGAATAACCATAGCAAGACTTCAAAGAATTTCCTTTACTCTTTAAATGTTTCCATCAATCTCAACTGGGTCATAGAAGAAACACCTGTACATCCTCCATTAAATTCAAAAAGGTGACTTTCTGCAAAAAAAATAAAAAAGATTTTTTGGATGTCAACTCTTGATTTGGAGTTACTGGTCATTTCCTATAAGAGACATGTGTAACTAGTTGTCTCCACAAAACAAGCTTGCCTCAAATTCCCCTGTTCCATCTCTAGTTTTATACATTTTTTCCTTGTAGGGGTCATCTCTCATTCATTATCAATGTTGCATAATTTCTCTTTTATAAACCACGCACATTAAGAGTTCATATACCATTGCTTTTGATAAGAAAAAGAAAAATAGAAATAGGATGACTGATCTATAACATATAAGGAGACAAAAGTAGATGTGGAGATAAAATAGATTGAATCATGTATATAAATCATTAATCTTATACAGTCAAAAAATAAAATACCTTCGAGGCACATCTGAATTTTCAAGTTCTGCTACAAAACGAGCCATGCAACGAATTCCATTTCCACACATCTGCATTTGTGTCAGTAAAGAATAATTAAATAATAAGTAAATCTCTTGATTCAAGTTGTATTCAAAAGATTATCATCTACCAAAGATTTTTTTCAGATAATGTCCTTTTGATTGTAAACAAAAAACATTCTCTGATAAGATACATGAGAGAGCAAGCAGAATTTGTTTCCTTCAGAAGAAATATAAACTTTTAATATCTTAAAAATGACAGCAAATCAGAATTAATAGCAGAAGTAAAGAGTTTTCAGAATTCAAAGATTCAACTCCCTTCAAATTTTCAACCCAAGCTAGAGAAGTTCAATTTTTGCACAAAGCACAAGATCACCCAAAATTTTCATACAGAGACCAAATCAGACTTTGATACAAAAGTAAAGCTTTCTCTAGACTACAAGACCCACTCATTCTTAGAAATTCAAACCAAACTCAGAAATTTAGTTTCAGAACAATTCCCAAGGTTTCCCAAAATACTCACACAGAGGTGGAATATGAAGATGCTGTAGAAGAACTTAGCGAAGCACTCTATACCTTCCTTGTACTATTTTTCAATCATAAATATGGAAGTTGAATCCAGCTCGGATAACACTCGTAGGGTACCTGCAACCCTAGGAAGCACTATTATACAAGAGTAAAATCAATAGGGATCTGCACGCCCAAAATGTAAATTGCACCTACCGATCCAAAAGATTGAGAAGATACTTCCCTGAAAAATATCATAGAACACTTAATATGTATCGACATGAAAAGATGACAGTTAGTCCCTTGTGTTTTTGTTTCATATTTCTGATTGTCTACAAATATACCTCAAACAAGCATCTGAGATTACTGATACAAATACTTAGCCCCTGTGATCCGAATTATGGATTCGGATGACAACACCTGAGTGAGAACCTGGCAGTATTGTGGATTTGTTTACATGAACAAGGTAAACACAGAATTGAAGCAAGCCAAAAAGTGATCTATTCAATTCGAAAATTCAACATATATCAGTTCATGAGATTCCAAAGGTCACCAAAACCCCTTGAGAATCGAAACCCAACAGTCACATCTGTTTATTTACATAATAAAATCTAAAACTACGAAAATTTCAAAAAACTATATGAAATTTTGTCCTAACTTTAACTAGGCATAACTTTCTACTCCGAACTCAAAATTACAAGCCATTTAACTCGTTGGAAAGGTCTCCAAGAGCTTAAGGCGAAGTCCTGAAAGAACGTGCCTATGGCAACGTTCTAAGGGACAGGCCAAAGTTTCAAGGGCTGAAAGTGCCCCGAAGGCCTTCAAAAACGCCAAATACTGTAATGTCCCTACTAGTTAGGGATCACTGTCCTGCAAAATAGATTGTTAGAAATACAACAAATATACATATATAACTAATATAACCTTAAAATACTTAATTAACACTAATCACAATTCTTATTTAATACTTAATCAACATAATCATAATTTTAATCTAATAAAAAAGGATACGAATGCCATACAAAGTATGTCCTTAGGCGGCCGTGAAGCTTGCCTTCTTGGAACCCATCTTGGTTCCAAGCCCTCCAGGAAGTCGAAGGTGAATTCGACTCCTGTCTTGAATGTAATTTCTTACATCCAAGCCCTCCAGGAAATCGAAGGTTATTTCGATTCCTGTCTTGGGTGTAACCTCTTATGCCCAAGCCCTCCAAGGAAGACCATGTGTCATTCCTTGCCTTGGGTGAATTGAGATCACCATCGATTAGAAAGGATAGTTGCGTAGGCAAAGGCAAGAGAGGAGGGGGCACGGGAGAGCATTCGGGAGCAGACTTTCGTGACCAGCAGGTAAGAGGTAAGGTATAATAAATTATAAACAACTAATATATTAATGTTGATTAAACTTATAGTGTTTATTGAACATAGATAAGGAATGTGTTAAGGCAGTAGTAATATGCATTAAAATTACCATTTACTAAGAGGTAATTGAGATTGGTAAATTGAGATCACCATCGATTAGAAAGGATAGCTGCGTAGGTAGAGGCAAGAGAGGAGGGGGCACGGGAGAGCATTCGGGAGCAGACTTTTGTGACCAGCAGGTAAGAGGTAAGGTATAATATATTATAAACAACTAATATATTAATGTTGATTAAACTTAAAGTGTTTATTGAACATAGATAAGGAATGTGTTAAGGCAGTAGTAATATGCATTAAAATTACCATTTACTAAGTATGATAATTAATATATTTATATTAATTAATGTATATTTCATTGAGCGTTGGTAAGAGTATATTAAGGCTAAAAATGTGTGCATTAATGAATACAATTAATTAATATACTAATCTACACATAGGGAATGATTAAGGAATATAGATGTTATCAAGGAAGGTGTAATGCATATGTTAACAATGATAGGGTACATTTGATATGTATATATGTTAAAGAATACATTAGGAATACATGTTAACATAAAATGTGGATTGGGAAATAAAATAGTACTAAATCATCAAAGTGTATTATAAATGCAAATGTAAACACATGTTGGAGGCTATAGAGAGGAAACTCCCTTAGTCTAAAGGAGGGATTATGAAAATCCCTAGGGCAGTATATATACTGATTATTGATATGCATATGTAGGGCTTGGTTGATTAAGTTCAACCAAGAGGAGATGGATCTGGCCGGTCCACTCCGAGGACTTGGGTGATGGGATGCATCACCCAAGGCAAGGAATGACACGTGGTCTTCCTTGGAGGGCTTGGATGTAAGAAATTACATTCAAGATAGGAGTCGAATTCACCTTCGACTTCCTGGAGGGCTTGGAACCAAGATGGGTTCCATGAAGGCAATCTTCACGGCCGCCTAAGGACATACTTTGTATGGCATTCGTATCCTTTTTTATTAGATTAAAATTATGATTATGTTGATTAAGTATTAGATAAGAATTGTGATTAGTGTTAATTAAGTATTTTAAGGTTAAATTGCAAGTTAAATTAGTTATATATGTATATTTGTTGTATTTCTAACAATCTATTTTGCAGGACAGTGATCCCTAACTAGTAGGGACATTACAAATACTAACATATAGAAAAACTAGAAAAAATATGAAAATATTATTTACAATATTTCAAATTTGCTTCTGATCATTACTTCCCCCTTGAAAAGCAATGGGTCCCATTGCATCGACACTCTGAATGAGATGAGGAAAACGTAGTTGAATCTACTCCCTGGTAAACCACTTTCCTTGTTGAGCAATCTGCCCTGCTCGAACCACTTTGTACAGATAGATCTGCTGCTGTTTGAGTGTTTTCACCATGGTGTCCACAATTTGATCACATTTGAATGGAGAAGCTGCATTTGGATTAGTGGAAATTGTTTCTGCCACATCTGCAACATCTAATAGTGGAGGAAAATATGGCTTCAAGAGTTCCACATTGAAGACTGGATGAAGACCCAGGAATGGGGGTAGATTAAGCTCAAAAGCATTATCACCGACTTGCTTGATGATTGTGTATGGCCCAAAACGCAGAGGAAGAAGCTTCCTATTGGGACCCTGCAATCGTTCCTTCTGGATATGCAACCACACCTTGTCCCCGACTTGAAAATTATGAGGAGTACGATGCTCATCATGTCTCTCCTTATATTTCTTATTGGTATGCTCCAAGATTTCATGAACTTGTTGTTGCAGATGATGAATTCTATCAATGAACTGGGCTGCCTTATCTTCCTCCTTACCAACACGTGGAACCAAATCGGGTTGAATAAGTGGTACATCCATTGGTGCAAGTGGTTGATAACCAAGACAAACCTCAAATGGGTTGTGACCAGTCGAACTGTGAATTGCCCTGTTGTAGCTATGTTGAACATATAAAAGACTTTCATCCCATGTGCGGGGATCAAAGAAACGAAACTCGGACTCGGCTCGGACTCGGCAAGGCCAAATCGGACTCGGACTCGGGACTCGGCGTCAGACTCAGCTCCAGACTCGGCTGGACTCGGGAAAGTGAAAAACTCAAAAAATTTAGAGATTTTTTAAGATTTAAAACTTGTTTCATGCACCCTTTATTGAATAAGACACAATAACATCATCAAACTTGGCTCATTTCATTACATAATACATACACAAGTATACATCTATGATCTATCACATAAGCATAAACGCAAATTGTAGCTGAAGGAAATAACAAACATAGATATATAAATATTGTCAAATGTATACAATATTACAAAACTCATGGAATAAAAAATCCATGTCATCATATGATCATCATCAAATGTTCCATACAAATAACAAAGGTAAATACATCTACAAGCCTATGGCGCAGAGGAGTCTGCACCCTCCGGCCCCGACGTCGGCTCCGATGAAGGCCCCGCCCCCCTACGAAGGCATCTAAGGTAGGTCATAGATGATTGGGCAGCCATAGCCGCTCCTCGTGACACCACGCCATGCTCACCAACATCAGGAACATCTGTGTCACTGTCACCATCTCTGTCACTATCACCGTCTGCCTCTGAATCTCCTCTCTCTGCTCGTGCTCTCTGCTCCTCCTCTGCCATGGCTACAGCCTCAGCCTCTATATCTACCTGGTCGATCCAATCAGTGTCATCTAGAATGATAGGAGAGATGTCAGCTAATGCATTCTTTCTCATTCTCAGGCGGAGGTTATAGTGAACAAAGATAAGATCATTCATCTTCTCCACGGATAATCTATTGCGCCTCTTGGAGTGTATGTGCTCAAACATACTCCAATTGCGCTCACAACCAGATGCACTGCATGGTTGGCTCAAGATGCGAATGGCCAACTTCTGAAGATTTGGTGTCGTTGGGCCAAAAAAGTTCCACCAATTATCTGAGTTTGAAATGAGAAAAATAAATAAAATCAGTCTCTCATAAACTCATTTAACAATATACAATAAAACTAAAATTAAGCCTTACAATTTATTTTTACCTGGCATCATAGTTGTCCTACTTTCTTTGGCGATAGGACGAGAAAAGGTCTCCCCTTGTGCATTTGAGAACAACTGTAGCTCTCGCATAAGATCTGACTGAGTACAACCAACAGGTGCCATCTTCTCCATGACTGAGTATAGCCCATCAAGGACCTCCGCATCAGCCCTGAAAGTAGGGCTAAAATGGAATGCCGGATTCAAATAATAGGCTGCTGCATGGATGGGCCTATGAAGCTGATGATGCCATCTCTTATCAATGATCTGCCAAATGGGACCATACTTGCTCTCATCTCCTACATAGATAGATTTGATGCCCTCTTTCGCCCTATCCATGCCCTCATATATGTAGCCCACTGCGGGCTTTTCTCCATCCGCAACTCGCAACAAAACCACCAAGGGCTTAACAAACTGTAAAATTGAAAATATTGTGTAATTTAAAACATGAGCAAATAAGAGAATATGATGAATAAGTTATAAAACAAAAAGTTAAATAAAAATTGTAGAATTTATAAAAAAATTACCTTCACTATCTCATCACAAGGGCTCCAAAAGCCTCGCTCATCAAAAATGCAGTCTGCCATATCTTTTCCTGCTGGGGTGGCAGCATAGGATGAGGAAGACCACTCCTCACCAACAATCATACGTCTCAAGGCCATCTTACAACGAAGCATGGACTGCAATGTGATGAAGTTTGTGGCAAATCTTGTGATTCCTGGACGAGCTAACTCCTTATGCTCTGTGTATTGTCTCATAAGAGCCAACACCCATGAATGATTATATACAAATTTGCACACATTTCTTGCCTTTTCTACACATGTCTTGACCCATGGAAGTTTTCCAATATCCTCTAACATGAGGTCAATGCAATGGGCGGCACATGGAGTCCAAACTATAGATGGGTGCCTCTCCATCAAGAGTCTGCCTGCAACAACATAATTTGTTGCATTGTAATTAATGAGGTTACAAAATAGAAATTAATTTGCAAACAAAATTAGTTTGTAATCAAAAGTTTACCTGCAGCAACATAATTTGGTGCATTGTCAGTCACCACCTGTACCATGTTCTCTTCACCCACCTCATTAATCACCTCCTCTATCTGCTCACATAGGTAGGTGGCATTCTTGCAATGGGCGGAGGCATCAATAGACTTGATGAAAACGGTGCCCCCTGAAATAAAAAAATAAAGCAAGATCAATGATCATTCAATAAATCATTAAATGAAAAATAAAAAATTAATGCCTAAATGAAACTAAAATTAATCAATCACCTGCGGAAGAAACAAGAAAATTAAGGAGAGTTCTATTTCTCCTGTCTGTCCAACCATCAGTCATGATGGTGCAACCTTTAGTGCTCCATATTTGGCGTTGATCACCCAATTCTTTCTTCACATCATTCACCAATTCAGTCAAAATGGGTCCGCTCAAATCAAACTCAGAAGGGGCTTTGAATCCCGCCCCACAAATGGTAAGGGCATCAACCATTTCTTGCCAATAAGGTGACCTGTCACAAATAATTTTAATGAGATAAGTATGTACTATGTATAATGAACTATATACAACAAAAATTAATACGAACAATCAAATTATAAAAATTAAAACAATCAAACATAAAACATTTACCTGGCTGTGAAGAATGGAATACTGCCATAGATCCAAAATCTGCCAACTGCCATTTTAGCAGCATCATGGACCTCCTTGTTCCAACCCATGCTCTCAAGTGACTGTTGGGACCCAGGAGTAGTGCGAGGTGCAAAAAAGGTATCCAACCTAGATTTACGAATCCTAGGTCCAATGCTAACATTCCCACTACCACTGCCAGTGCTAGGAACATGAGAAGGGGCAGAGGCACTGGCACTAGCACTGGCACTTATAGAAGCAGAACCGGAAGCATGAGTAGTAGCAAAATGAGTGGGACGATATGAAGGTAAGGAAGAAGGCCCTCCAACACAACCTAATTGTGTCCCTGTTCCTAAAGGTGCATGTCTCCCAATGACTGTGAGATCCTCTTTTTCTTTCCTTTTCCTTTCAATTTCTTCAACCATTACATAGCAATCACGTACGGCCTCAGTGACTGCTTTTGTGCATGGGTCGGCATCATGCCCACGCACACCAGCAATATGGTATTTCAATCTATATATGCCTCCATGGAATATTGTTTTGCAAAATATACACTTTGTTTGCCCTTTTCTTTGCCCTGGAAAATCCTCATGATATTTCCAAGCAGGGTCCTTTCTAATGGGAGGTCTAGAAGAGGACATTGTATGATTGTTTTGTGAAACTTGAGGCAAATAAGAATGTGAAGGTTGCTGCAATAAAACATTACAAATGCAAAAATAAATTAAGACATTCATTCTATGTTGTGCATTCATAATTTCATTCTCATTGAACATTTTTTTCAAAAAAGCTAAAGTAGGGTAACTAGGGTTTGCAATTTTATTTTTTTTAAATTGTAGGGTTTGTCAAACCCTACTTTAAAAAAAATAAAATTACAAACCCTGGGCCTACATAGTAACATAGAAAAGATTTTGGAATAAAATGTAAAACTTTCAAAAAAAAA
This sequence comes from Cryptomeria japonica, assembly GCF_030272615.1. Lineage (NCBI taxonomy): Eukaryota > Viridiplantae > Streptophyta > Pinopsida > Cupressales > Cupressaceae > Cryptomeria > Cryptomeria japonica. The sequence goes on from NC_081406.1 coordinate 346,777,414, forward strand.
AGAATAGAAAAATGAATTTTTGCATATAAGAAACAAAAAAATCTCAAAAAAACAATGTTACCAACTTACCTCTTAGAACTCTTGAAGAAAATTGAAGAAATTGAAGAAATCTTCCTTGCTGGTTTTTCTTCAATGCACCCTTGTTATTCTTTTTATCTCACTTTACTCCTCCTATTTTTGCAAATGAATGAAATGAAAGTCACTTTTAGGTATAAAACAAAAATAACACAAAAAAAAAGAGTCAAAAAAACCATTTAAAATTGTTTTTTTTTTAACTTATCTTTCACATCGCCGCCGGCCAAGTCCCAGGCACGGGACTCGGCCAAACTCGCCAAACTCGGCGAGTCTGGCGAGTCTGGCGCCTGGACTCGGCCGAGTCCGAGTCCGAGTCCCCAGGACTCGGCGAGGGTGACTCGCACTCGGACTCGCCGAGTCCAGGCAAGTTTAGGCGATTTTCGTTTCTCTGGCGGGGATGTTTTGAGTGATACATGCATAGGATGTGAATGATCATCCGATTCACTACCTCTGTTTGGCCATCTGTTTGAGGATGGAAAGCAGTAGACTTTGTTTATTTTATGTCCATCTTTTCCCATAATGTAGACCAGAACTTACTAAGAAACCTGTTGTCCCTATCTGAGATAATGGTATTCAGTAGACCAAAATGGACCCAAATGTGTTCAAAGAAAATCTTTGCAGTGTCCTCTGCAGAAATTGTTTTTTTACAAGCCACTATTACTGCCATTTTTGAGAACCTATCTACCACAACATACACACAATCGTGGCCTCTTTTGGTGGTAGGAAGACCAGACATAAAGTCCATAGAGAATGCCAAGGTTTTTCAGGAACAGGAAGAGATGAATACAGTCCAAGTTTACAATTGGCAAGCTTAGCAATAGCACATGCGGTACAAGCTTGAATATATGAAATGACATCATTTCTCAACTTTGGCCAATAAAAATACCTCTAAAGTATAGCAGTAGTCTTACCTATGCCAAAATGACCAGCAACCTTACTATAGTGAGCTTCCCATATCAGATTTTTGCGTTCTACATTGGGCACACAGATTTGGCCAAGGTGACAAAGCATTCCATCCTGCAAATAGAAGTCATTCACTTGATGTCCCTTCACCAATTGATTATAAACATCTGCGAATTCAACATCATTATCATACAAGAAAGCCCAGGCTTCAATTTGATGACCACATGAGTCCAATACCATACTTATAGCTGCAATCGGAGACCTGCTCAAACAGTCTGCTACTTTGTGTTGTGACGTTTTCACACATCGCCCCATTGCAAATGGGGACCCTTGCTTTTTTGCTTTTTAGGGTTTGTTCTTTAGGTTTTTTAGGGTTTTGTTAGTTGGCCTTTGCATTTTGAGTGTTGTCGGGGAGATCAATAGGGTAGCAAGTCCGGCTTGAGTGAGGTCCTGATCCTGAAATTTGGCTAAGTCTGGAATGTCCTGATCCTAAAATTTGACTAAGTCTGGAAACTGAAAAACCTCAAAAAACTAGATTTTGCAATATAACTCCTGGAGGTCTGAAACCACTCTCAAACATCCTGAAAGTATATATGGAATATAACTTAAAGTATAAGAAAGAAGAAACATAGAAGGAAACATAGAAGGAAATGTTATATTCCATAAAAATTATCCTGATAGAGAGTTCGAAAAGTCAAATTTCGCTCCTGTCCTTCACTGAGGATCCAGATCGAATTTCGCTCCTGTCCCTCTCAGGAGGACCAAGGCGAAGCGCTCCTGTCCCTCACCAAGGGACCAAGGCGATAATACTTATTTGAGCCATTCCTGGCCGTGTTTGGACGAATTGAGACATCAAAGGCATGGTGAAGGACGAAATGAGCATGATAGAGCATCCAGACTTGATCAAAAACAATGAAATGATGAAGTTTTTGCCTAGAAGGTCAAATTCGCTCCTGTCCCTCACTGAAGGACCAGAGCGATTTTCTTTATATGCACAATTTTAGACCTTTTTTGGACATTAACTTTTATTCATAGCATGAAGTAAGATGATATCTTCCTTAGCCAAGACATTTATTGATGAAAATTGTAACGATTTGGCCTAGAGAGCAAAATTTGCTCCTGTCCCTCACTGAAGGACCGGAGCTTGAATTCCAATTTCGCATTATCCTTGCAAGATTTAAGTGGTTTCGCGATTTGAGGAGGTCAAAGGGGATACATTTCATCAGTTGAATATAACTTGAAGTGCCTTCATGAAAGAAAAATGGACCAAAATGAAAAATCGCTCCTGTCCCTCAGTCAGGGACCAGGGCGAAGTTCAGTGATAGCTCCCGTCCCTCTCCCAGGGACCAGAGCGAAATTCCTCATGAGGCATGTTTTGGGCAAAAAGCAAGCAAGTTTAAAGTTTGAGGCAAGCAAGGACGATGTAACGGATTCGTTGAAGACAAAATTGAAGATTGAAGGACACCAAATGAGACCTATATTGGCCTGGGCGCTCCTGTCCCTCACTGAAGGACCAGAGCGATTTTTGTCTCAGATGAATTTCTTGCCAAGTTTGAATGATTTCCAAGCCAAAGGTGAAAGAAAGGAGGGTGAAACTAGACCGTTGAAGATAAATTTGGAAGATGGCAAGGTGTAGTTGAGCTTGAAAGTACAAATTCGCTCCTGTCCCTCAGTCAGGGACCAGGGCGATAATCATCATATCACTCAAATCCTTCAAAAATCACGCCAAGTCAAGGTTGTATAAGGTTGCATAAGGTCTAAGGTGTCTTAAGAAAATGATATGCAAAGAAGTTAAACGTCGAAGGGTGATCAAATTGAGTCCAGAGCCTAGATCGCTCCTGTCCCTCATCAAGGGACTAGGGCGATTTTCATTAAATCATTCATTTCCCTTCAAAATCATGACAAGGCAAAGATACACAAGATCAAGGATATCATTTGGAAGGCAATGAACAAGAAACAAAGGTTACAGAACGAAGAATGTTGGCTAGAGCATAAAGTTCGCTCCTGTCCCTCAGTCAGGGACCAGAGCGATAGGTTTGTGTCCTTACCTCTTTCAAATTTGGCGCTAAAACATTCTTTAGATTTTATTAAATGCTAGGAAAAATCGATAAATTTGAAATCCAATTAAAATTAGCGCATGGGCCTTTATTAATTAATTTTTGCCTCTTAAAAATCGAGTTTATTTAAAATTATAGGCATTAAATTAATTAATTATAAATAAAAATGGGGCGCTTGATTTAAAATTTGTTTCATTTTACAAGGGTCGGCCTTTAAGTTTATTTTAAATTTGCCTTATTCACCAAAGTCGGCCTAGGGTCAATATGAAGGTGAGCGCCTATAAAGGAAGGTGTTTATTTCATTTTTCACATCATCATTTATCATCTCTCATATGCGATTTGGAGAAGGCAAAAGAGGAGAGAATTTCATAAAAAAGAAGTGCGAGTTTCTATCCAAAGGTGGTGCGAAACATCTTCAAAGGGGAGTGCGAACTTGAAGTTTGAATTAAGGCGAAAGACATTGAAGAACACATCAAAGACCCCAAGGGTGACGAAGTTGATAGGAAGGACGTTCGCTTGAAGATAACGTGGAAAAGGCTTCAAACATTAATTTTGCCTAGGCAAATTCCTTGTTTTGCATTCTAGAGTTAGCTCTCAAGTAAGGTATGGCAAGATCCCTTGTTTTAATTTCGAATTTTGATCGTCATAATCTTAAATTTTGAATTTTGAATTTTGAATTGTAATAGCTCAATCGTTTTTTAGGAAATAATAACTCAAGGATTTATTATGAAGTTTCCTAAAAATTAATTTAATCTATGTTATTCATTGCAAAATCATGTTCCTAATTTTGAAATGTTGTGTAGGCATCAAATGGAGATCTCATCAAGGAAAATCAAGCCGGATCAAGGACGGTCTTCGCCGGGACGATCAAGCAAGGACAAGGACGACCTTCTTTGGACTAACGTCATCAAGGGCAACCTCTTCCAATCCAGTGTTCCAAGGCGAGGTACATCATCATCCTGCACATCAAGGACACAAGGAGTTAGAACAAGGGCTCGTTGAAGAAGTAAATAGTTCCAGATGAATTAATTAAAGCAAGCTTCTCAACAACATCAAGTTGAATATCTACCAAGTTACAAGTGTCAAATGAGGTGGCGTCCTAGTCATCACGTCTCCAATCAGTGAGGTCCACCTCAGCATGTCCAGATTCAATGTACTTAACTCATGGAAGGTGGCACAAACTCCGATGTACCTACCCCGGCTATCCATTGGTCGATTTTTCTAGAGGGGACATGTGTCCAAGCAATACAATTTTATCATTGGTCAAGCATTAAATGTTATGTAATGGTTGTAACAAACCCTAATTAGGGTTTTCATTGTTGAATCTTGGCCATTGATCTCGAATTGATCTAAGCCATCGAATTGTATTGAGGGCACTATATAAACCCTGGCATTTCATTTTGTAAAGGCAATTAGCAATAATTAGAGAGAGTTGTAAATAATAGAAAGCAGTTAGTAGATAGAGAGTAGTTAGAAATTGATAGAATAGTAATTAGAGTAGAATAGGAGGACAAGGCAAGAAATTGTTGCCATTGATTGTAAACAAACTCCATTTTCATTGAAGTAATGGTGAAGTGTGTCGTTTCTTGCAATTTGCATGGTTTCTTGTTGAGTCTTCAATCCTAGATGGTAGATGATTAGATGAATGGAGGAAATGCGATTGATTAATGGTGGAATTCGTATATCCATACTACTAGCAGTTTGTTGATTGCAGACTTGCCTTGTGTAGTCAACTGGAATCATTCAGCTTAAGCTCAATTTCAATTTGTCGCTTCTTCATTGATATGCATCAACTTGATGGTGTCTATGCCTGCGGTGATGATTTGAACATCATAAAGCTTCCCTTAGAAGATCGCACTAGCCTTGTGGAGATGGTCCATTGATGTCAAAACAAGACCTAGTTAGAGTTTCATCAAAAATCAAATCATTGCTCCTACATTCTTAGTATTAGGATTAGATCTTCTCTTCGCCCTCATCCTTTTTCCATTTTTTCAAATCTAAGCCAGTAAGAGCCTGTGTTCCAGCAAAGCAGATCGGAAGTTCAATCATCAAATGTAAGTCCCCTTGTGATTCCAGCAAATCACATCATACCACTGGAGTTTATCCACACGTAGAGACCCTACTAACCAGAACATTGGAGTCATCCTAACTGATCCTTCATGCGAATCTTCAGCAGTTAGAGACTTTATTCAAGAGAGGATAAGATGCCTTTAGGTATTTTATTCTGTGTATGATGGTGTACAAAATACACGTCAACACTTTGTTAGCACTTCCCTTCTTGTGGCGAATATTGAGATGAAATTGTTGAAGATAGGTTGACCATTGTTGATGTCGATCATTTTGCAACTTCCCCTGTGTTTGCAAAAATTGAAGAGGTTTGTGGTCTGTGTGGATGACAGTCTCCTTACCCAAAATATAATGTTTCCATTGTTTACAGGCTTGAACAATAGCATACAGTTCCTTGTCGTAAGTGGCATACCGACGCACTGTATCAAAAAAAATCTGACTATGATATGCAACTGGGTGACCATGTTGCATGAGGACTGCTCCTAGGGCATATTCTAATGCATCGGTTTGTATTTCAAATGACTATTGCAGGTCAGGAAGAGATAAAACTGGTGCAGAACATAACCTTCGTTTTAACTCCTCGAATGCTTCTTGTTGAGCACCTGTCCATTTAAACTTTGCTTGTGTTCCCCCCCGCAATGACTGATTTAGAGGCCAAGACAAATGGGAAAACCCCAACACAAATCTGCGATAAAAGTTTGCCAACCCGAGGAAACTTCGTAACTCTGTCAGATTTCTAGGAGATGGCCAGTCCTTAATCAGTTGTATCTTCTCCGGATCAACATGAACACCCTCACTGTCAATAACATATCCTAAGTATCTGATACTCTGCATACCAAAGGAGCACTTTTCTTTGTTTGCATAAAGCCCATGATCTTGTAAAGTTGAGAGAATTTTTTCCACATGTTGTAAATGGTCCTCCCAAGTTTTGTTGAAGATGAGTATGTCATCCAGATATATCACCACGAAGGAATCAGTGAATGGTCTAAGTATATCGTTCATCATTCTCATGAATGTCGCTGGGGCATTTGTTAGACCGAAAGGCATCACTAGCCATTCAAACAATCCCTCTTTAGATTTGAAAGTTGTCTTCCACACATCAGCTGAGTCAATTGGTACTTGATGGTATCCCGATTTCAAATCAATTTTTGTGAAGAATCGAGGCCCTCTAAGCTGGTCCAAGAGGTCATCTATCCGGGGAAGTGGATACCTATTTTTGACTGAAATTTTGTTCAAGGCCCTATAGTCAATACAAAGTCTCCAAGTTCCATCCTTTTTCTTTGCCAGAACAATGGGACTGCCACAGGGTGATGCACTTGGACGAATATGTCCCTTCTCAATCAATTCCTATATTTGCCTCTTAATTTCATTATTTTCTAATACTGATCTACGGTAGACTGGTTCATTAGGCAATAGAGTTCCTGGTATCAAATCAATAGTGTGTCTCACTTGGCAGTGCGTAGGTACCCCAGTTGGTAACTTAAACAGATTCTCATATTTTGTCAAAGTTTGATCCATTGATCTTTTTTGTAGGGTTGTGGTGTTTGTGATGGCATGGGAATTATATACTGACTTTCTCTCTTCTTCATAACGAATCATCAATAATATGAATGTTCCCATTTTGGCAACCAACCTCTTACATTGCTTAGCACTAATCAAAGAGGTAGTGTATGCAAGGCTTACCTCTAGTATTCGGTATTTCTACTCACCTAATCTGATTGTCACGCTGCGAGGTCTGGACTCATAAACACCATGGCGCTGGTACATATATGGTTGTCCCAACAGAACATCACAAACATCTAAAGGAGCCACGTCACAGATTACCTCATCTTTGAAAGGCTTTATAGAGTATGAAAGGCGACACTGTTGGTGCACTTGGATATCTCTCCCTTGACTTACCCATCCCATTGAATAGGGTTGCGGGTGTGTTGTTGTTTTCAGATTCAATCTCTTCACAGTCTCTGCTGAGATTAGGTTCTTTTGACTTCCACTATCAACAATAAAGTGCAGGGCTTTTCCTCCGACCCACATCTGTGAGTGGAACAATCTCTCCTCATCCTCCCGGGGCAATATCTTTGTAGTAGCTACTGTTGCATATGGATCAGCCTCAATGACCTGTTCATGACTTTCTTCTGTGCAAGATTTTGCCGCCTTAGGTTCTGCCTTGTCCTCATGCGTCTCCATCATTAAACTTTTTATGGTTCTGCAATCTTTTGTGTTATGAGAGGGACTCTTATGGAATTCACACCACATACCGTTTTCTTGTGTCTTCTTCATACCCCATGCCTCTTTCGTTGGTGAATTGGGAGAAGATTCGTTGGAGGTTTGTTTCCATGTAGTTTTGCCACCTTCACCCTTCCATCTGTTGTTTGCGAAGTTATCCCTCCTTCCTTTCTGTTTGAATTTCTCCTCAATTTTTGTAGCAAATTTATATGCACTAGGTAGTCTCTCTATGTTCAGAAATTCCATTTCGGTTTGGATATACCTATGAAGTCCACTCTGATATTTCAAAACTTGGTGCTTCTCACAATCTTTGATGCCAAGCTTTGCTGCTAAAGCATGAAACATATTAGTATATTCTTGAACAGTTTGGTCCTTTTTCTATCAAAGCAATTGCCACTACATATATTTATGTTCATATGTATCCACAGGAAAGTATTCTTCCTTTATGTGCTCCATGAATTCTCCCCATGTGGGTTTTTGATCAAAGATAAAAGTACTGCCAGTTTCTGCTGCCTTGGATGCTAACTTCGCTTCCCACGAATCTTTCACATGATTTTCAGCTTTGAGAAGACCGAAAGTTATTTTCTCTTCATCTAAGAACTGGTTGATAGAGAAATACCTTTCCAGTTTTGAAACCCAATCATCAACAGCATCCGCATCAATCTTTCCCCGAAATGTGGGTATATCGAAATTCACTTGCACCTTGAATGGTGTATACCCTGTGAATGGTGAATTTGCTTGTGACCCACGACTTTCTAGCATTTGCTTGAACTGCTCCATCATTTCTTCACGTTGTTTTGTTAATGCATCTGCAACCAACGCTTTAATGTCATCGTCGGTCTACAACTTAGCCATCTGCGATCGTGTGCGTCTCAAAGGAAGGTAGTCTAAAGGATTCCTTGTTTCCAACTCCAATCTTTGATATATTGATCGCGTGTGATATGACATACAGGAGCAAACTTGCTCTGATACCACTTATCCGAATTATGGATTCGGATGACAACACCTGAGTGAGAACCTGCGGTATTGTGGATTTGTTTACATGAACAAGGTAATCACAGAATTGAAGCAAGCCAAAAAGTGATCTATTCAATTCGAAAATTCAACATATATCAGTTCATGTCATTCCAAGGGTCACCAAAACCCCTTGAGAATTGAAACCCAATAGTCACATCTGTTTATTTACATAAAAGAAATCTAAAACTACGAAAATTTCAAAAAAACTATATGAAAATTTGTCCTAGCTTTAACTAGGCATAACTTTCTACTCCAGACTCGAAATTACGAGCCGTTTAACTCGTTGGAAAGGTCTCCAAGAGCTTAAGGCGAAGTCCTGAAAGAACGTGCCTACGGCAACGTTCTAAGGGACAGGCCAAAGTTTCAAGGGCTGAAAGTGCCCCGAAGGCCTTCAAAAACGCCAAATACTAACATACAGAAAAACTAGAAAAAATATGAAAATATTATTTACAATATTTCAAATTTGCTTCTGATCACCCTGACAAGCAATAAAATACTTAGTTCCTTATGAGAAACATCTTAGAAATTACTACTAGAAGCCAAACAGTGGAAGACCGAAGGTCACCACTTTGAATGTCACTTTAGATGTCACTTTGGAGATTTGAACTTGGGTCTCCACAATGAGAACCCAATGCTTTGACCACTTAATCTCAACCCCACTTGTTTCAAAAAAGGGGATGGCTTCTAACACAAGCTACTACATGACCACAACAAATAGATAAAGGAACCTACTTATCCATGAGTTCCAGAATTATCTATTTATTTGAGGGTCTCTGGCACTCTGCAATGGATTACCCTTTTCTATAACCAACATGTTACATAATATTTAAGCCTTGAGTACAAAACTAGTCCATTTTTATAAAACCCTGAAGCTAATTTGATGTCTGAAATCTTAAATCTGTTAGATAACTGAGGCTTGACATCGCTGGGAGAAAACTAAAAACTCTAGCTGCTGATAAACCTGAATACCGACTCCTTTTAATTGGAAAAAGAAAGCATGTGTATAAGACAGTAGAGAACTATCCTTAGATGGTATAGGAGCCAGTTTAAACTAAAAGGTCTCCAAGGAAAATATAGGATTCAGTCTTTCAGGCTGCTAAAGAGAGAATCTTGCCATTTTTTCAGACTTACCGAGTCCCACCAAACAGCCTGTACACATTGCATCCAAGCACATTGATCAAAAAAGCAGGTTGGTGTATCTATTATCTAAAAAAAAGGGCAGGTGGACCCACTTCCTAAAACTTTGGGTTGTCCATTTTGTAGAACACAATTCTACTACTGGGGTGAATCAGTAGTAGATTAAACATTCAATTCCTTAATTAATTAAGCATTCTTGATAAACTGAAAAACAGAATTAAAATCAGAACTGAAAAGAATGCAACTACACATAGGATCCAACACATACGAAATACATGGAAAACCCGGAATGGGAAAAACCACGGTGAGAAATGTTGCTAGGATCTACTGTCCTAATCCAGCCCCATGAATAAAAATGTGTGCAATGCATTAAGGGCACCAACCCTAAGGAATCACCAAATTCCTTGCTTGAGAGCACCAACTTCTTCAAACTACGCACCAACTCAACATCCTTGAGGCACCAACCTTGAGGATTTACAATCTTCTTTGAATTTACAACTTTCTTTTTACAAAACCTCACACTTCATAAAGACTAACTTGCAGATGCAATACAATACTTTTCTCACAAACTGACGACTGTTGAAAATCAGTCAGAATAAACACTCAGACTTCTTTTAACTTTCAGATTTTACAATGACATTCTCATCACTCAATGTTGCTCTCCAGATTTTAAAAACAATAAACTATACATTGATAAATTTCCAACTCTCTTCACATCTGCATTCTCTCAACTTGCTTTGCATCAGACTTGACATTACTCGTTAATGATTTACACACCCTCACAGCAGCACCTTCATTGATCTTTAGCATCCTTTAAATGGTACTTGTCTTATCTCCCATCGGTTGAGTAGTTTGAAGACAGTTTACAACTGTTTTGGAGGTAGTTTCAACTACCTACAGTTACATCAAAACTGTTATTTGCAGTACAACTGAAACTAAACTGATAACTGAAGTAATCTGCAGTTATATACCTTTAAAATAGCAATCAATATGCAGATTGAAATAATCCTGAACCTTTATCAACACAAATTATATTGCAGATCGATCTGTAGATAATATTTGATCAGATCAAGTATATCAACATTATGATAAAGCAATATAATAATTCTGATCAAAATAAATACAACAATTCATCCAACAGCCAATCTCCACATCTGATATAAGTGAAACATCCAAACAAAACCAATTGAAGGTAAGATTGTATTTTTGCTGTAGATACAATGTTTGTTCTGTTAACACCATTCAATTTTAACCTAGGTCTGAAAATGCAGGTATCAATACAAAAGCAATTGGAAAGCCCAAAACAATTCATTTCAGTGAAACAAAAGACTGCAAAATCAGGGAATATTCAGAACCTCAAAAAGTATGTGTTTGTCCTTCATCATCAATCCAATCTACATTTATCAGATGAAGGTTTCTGCAGATTTCATGCATCTAATCTAATTTTCTAATGCATCTTGACATCAATGACAAATTTTCTAACCCATTTACCCCAATGTACCAAGCATATTTATATCAAAAGATGAGTTGGGTCCACCATCAAACAATCTCATTATTATTAGCATCAAATATAAATGGTTCATAACAGTAGCTCCTCCTTCAATCGCTTTGCTTTTGTAATGTCCCCTGCGAGAACCTTACCTAAATTGCCCTAATTTGCCATAAGTAGGGTTTGGTGTGATCTTCGGAACTGAGATTGTGTGTTAGTCCCTTAATCTTGAGCCTGCGACCAGACTAGCGACACAAGATAAATATAATATTCAACAATGTACACAGAGAATTTCCATGCTCATGTTATTCAAAATATGCCTTTGGAGCTCCATCCAATCAAAGCATTGCTATTGTGAAGTACCGTGGGAGATCATACAAGGCACCTTTGAGCCTATCCAACAGGTTCAGGGGTATGGAAGTACTACCATTACGTTACCTCCTACTTCACTCTTAGAGTTCAGGGATACGGAAGCACATCCATCAATCAACCCCTGCTTAAGCTAGAATGGACCTTTAGGCTGCTTGCCCTCCTTATATGTACCGTATCATCCCCTCCACAACAAAATGTCTAATTGGTTGGAGTTCTACAGATTCTGTTCATTCTATCTTATGCAGATTTTATAAGTATAACAGACTTAATACAGATTTAGAAATATATATGCAGACTTAATACTGATTAGAAATATATAAGCAGACTTAATACTGGTTAGATATATATATGCAGACTTAATACTGATTAGAAAAATATATGCAAAAGTTGTCATTCTAAGATCGTATAAGTATTAGTTACATATAAAAGCATATTGATTCTTAGTATAAATCATACCACCAAAAATAATAAAAATACTCAGATCACTGAGCGGTTGATGTGTATGTCTCAGTCTGAAAGCACATGAATGCTTTCTTCTTTCACAATCCAGATACTTCGATGCCCATCTTGCCTTGCTTGAAATTGTCCTTTAATACTTCTTCATCCGTGGAGGAGAGTGGTGTCTTTTCCACATGGTGCTTGTTAGTAATGGTAATGACCCTTGGTTCAACACATCCTTTCACCATAACTAGTCCATCCATAACTAATGCTAACCAATGCTATCTCATCAAACTGGATATGATTATCGATCACTGTTGGTAAACAGATTTGTCACTACGATAGTTTCTCCAAAACCGACCCCTTTTGCCCAAAGAGCAGTGACAACCGTGCCAACGGCTGCAGAGATGCAATCAAACCGCAATCTTCCTCTGCGTTTGAGAGGGGCAGCTCCCTCATGTGATGGAGGTTTTTAGGATTTTTGTGTACTTATAACCTGAAAGTACAAAAAGGAGAGAAAACTAAACTAAAGAAAGGTGAATAACAAAAACCCCAATGGCAGACATACGAATACCAACTGAGATTCCACAACTGATAATAGATTACAAAGGGAGTTTTAGCACAAAGTAAATTTGATATACAATAATGAAAGAAGGATAACAAATCTCAACATACAAGGAAACAAGTTATCTTACCACATTCAAACCAAGATATCAGGGTGTGTTTCATCGATCACATTGATTACTAATGGCTTGCAGTTGCACAATTCCATAAAGGGATCATTGATTCAACATATGAGAAATCAGAAATAACAACATAGGAGTACATTTAGACATACGAACCAAAATGCATTCTTTATTATCCTTTTTGAAAATGTACAAGTTCAAAAGCCCTTAAGTACAAAGTGTCAAACCAAAAACCATTACAATTTTCTCTCTAAATTTCTCTAAAATTTCCCCCTCTGTAAGAATCCCCCCTTTTACATTACAAATAGCCTAGAATTTATAGGCCTCACAAGATAACCACCCCATAACTACTTTCTAACTACCTAATAAGTAATAACTAACTTTGCATATTTGAGAAAATAAAAATAAGCTTCATTTTACTTTAACTTTTCTCAACTTTTGCACAAATAAAGCTTATTTCCTAACTTTATTACAAACATGTGACATAAAGTCACTTTTGCAAAAAGACCACTTGAAATCTGTAACTGCAATTGACATGTTCTTCTTCAACATCATCAAAACCAATCGTTCATTCACCAAAGGCTTCTGTCTAAAATTACCTCCTTTTTGTTTTGAATCAATCATTCCTCTTGGACTTGTCATACTCCTTCATTGAAACACTTCCCAACATGGATATTTATATTAGGTAGGTAGAAGCTTCACATAACAATCAGAAAATGCCTATCCCCTTCACTCTTTTAGGCAAATTCAACACCAAAAGATTAGCCGAGATATATCAGCTTCACAAATTGTATATGAGAAATGAACTTATATCAGTTTCTAGAACAAAAATCATGTCTATCATAGACATTGGATTTTCAAACACTCTTAAAACCTTCAGTATCAATAAATAGGACAGATGTCTTCACTTCTCCAATATCATTGTATTTAATGAAATGAATCCTTGTGAGGGAATCAGTCAAACAACTCATTTGCTTTGTCACAATTTGCATTTGTTTAAAAAATAGCTACTGCGACAACAAAAGGTGATAAAATCCTTGGTGTACTAGCTCTGGCCTGTGTTGGAAACACTTGGTCTATATTCATGTACGGTCTAAAAGGCACTAAGAAAACACATCCACAGGATCATCACAGTTCTGCATGGCATGGGGTGTCCTCAAGGCAGCCACCACGGGCATGAAGTTATTAGAATATATAATTGTTATTTTTAGCTGTGTGTGTTTATTAATGGTCATTTAGTTGGCTGTTATATTTTTAGAGAGTTCTTTAGTTGGTTGTTATATTTTTAAAGACTTCATGATAGAACTAGGAGTTTCTATTTTTAGAGTTTGTTTTAGAGTCAGTTTGACTCCTGTGAACGGTTAGTCCCAATTTAGACAACCGCCTTGTAATTGTCTATAAAAGGCTTGTTATTCTTTCAATAAAGTACACTGATTTTTATTTCATGGTATTAGAGCAGGTCAATTGGGCTTTCTGATTTTTGACGAATTTTTTTAATTCATGGTCTTTCTACTTGGAATTTATTTCCAAGAATTTTTTCGGCGAAGTTTGAAGGTTTTTTCTGTCTGAAATTTTTGAGGGTTTCTTTAGCTAAAAATCATGGAGTTTTTTTTATCACGGGCTCTCTAAAGAATCATGCGGATTTGTATTTATCGTGCAAAGGTTTGATCAACTAATTGGTATTTTTCGGCGTGATTTTTGTCTGAGCATCCGTAGATTGGTATTTTTCGGCACGATTTTTACTCGCAACGGCATTTTTGGTCATTTTTTAACCCGCGATGGGTCTATATTTCATGTCAGGTCTGTTTTAGGGCTATGCAACTTCCTGCAACGAGATTTTTTCTGAATATTCTGCTCACATTTCTCTGTGACGAATTTTTTGAGTCGCGATTTCTACACGCTATGCTAAGCTTTTTAGTGACATGTCTTTTCTAACGGATTTGTCGTATTTTCTACAATTCATGGTTGGTTTGTTCGTGGATGTTTTCTTTTTGGCCGCCATTGCTGAATGTTGGCCTGCTCAAACCCGCGTGAGAAGGGTTTTTGTTTTGTGTGAGCAAGGTTTCTGATCAAGGGTTGTGTGTCCTAGTTTTTTGTTTTTTTTATAAAGTCAGAAGATTTTGGCATTCTTGGGTTTTGTGTGATTTTCTTCAAAAAACCGTATTTTTTTTTGTAAAAGGGTTTTACCATTTTTCCTAAAAAACGAAGTTTTGTATTTGAGCAAATTTGTCTTGGGATTTGTGCCAAACTAGTTTGACTGATTTTGACCAAAAAATTATTTGTGCCAACTGTTGTTGAAGGTTTTTGCCTGGTTTTTGACAGAGATATCAGCCTCTTTTGAAGTTCGAGTTTGCCTCATTTTTTGTGCATAAGAAAACAGGAGGGATGGCATCGTTAACCAACATCATGTTGGAAGGTAATCAGCGCTTCAATGGCAAGAACTACAATATCTAGAAGTAGTAGATGCTTTCTATTTTTGAGTACCAATGCCTTGACCAGATTGTTTTGGGTAAAGAAACTCGTCTTGCAACGACAACAATGACTAGACCAAGTTTGATGAGCGTAACCGAGAAGCAGTTATCTTACTAAAGTTATCAGTCACTGATGAGATGCTTCTAGAAGTGCCATTAGGCAAGAAAGCTAATGCAATTTGGTATCACTTGAAGAATCTTCATAAGACATCCGACAAGACCCGAGCGTTCTTTCTGGAGAACATCTTGTTCTCAATTATGATGGATGAGAAGATGTCACTACAGGAACATCTTATGAAGATCAAGGAAATTAGTGACCAATTGGAAGCTATTGGTCGTAAGATGGAGGAAGAGGGTATGGTTGTGATCACACTGAAGAGTCTGCCCAAATCCTATGAACACTTCATTGAGACGCTCAACATTACCTCCACTAATGTTGACTTGAGGTTTGATGAGTTGTGCAATAAGCTATTACAGCAAGCCAGGTGGAGATAGTAGTTTGATAGCAACATTGACATGGCCAATGTGGAACAGGTATTTACTACCAAGGACAAAGGCAATGGCGAGTCCACTCAGCAGAAAGGACAGCACAAACCTAAGGAGGGGTTCAAATTCAAAAAGAAAATCACATGCCACTATTGTGGTGGACCTAGACATATCCAGAAGTTCTACAAAAAGAGGTCGGTTGATCATAAGTCCAACAAAGGAGGATCTCACGAGCAAGAGCAGGCTCATGTCGCAAAGCATTCTAAAGAGGAGGAGTCTGCCTTCTATGCCTTTTGATAAGCAGATTTTTTCATCGGTTGGGTAGTTGATAGAATGACCATTAAAGGTATTAGAATATTTAATTGTTTTTTATTAAGGAAAAAGCAGGTTTTGAAGGGGCCCCGAAACCCTTTACAAGCAGAACTTAAACAGCAAAGCTACGAGAAACAAAAAAGAACAGAAACCACAAAAAACCAGCGGTAACCGAAGAAAACCCAAAAAAGCCCCAAAAAGCCAGCAGGCCTTCCAGCATTCAGATTTTTTCCAGGGCTTTAGCCAATTAGAATATTTAATTGTTATTTTTAGTTGTGTGTGTTTATTAATGGTCATTTAGTCGGTTGTTATATTTTTAGAGAGTTCTTTAGTTTGTTGTTATATTTTTAGAGACTTCGTCATAGAACTGGCAGTTTCTATTTTTAGAGTTTGCTTTAGAGTCAGTTTGACTTCTTTGAACGATTAGTCCCAATTTGGACAACCGCCTTGTAATTGCCTATAAAAGGCTTGTTATTCTTTCAATAAAGTACGCTGATTTTTATTTCAGAAGTTCAACCATGGACACCTATTGATCAAATATATATAATGCAACCCATGTGATCAGAACATGTAAAGCCCTCACCTATTAAGATGAATTCAAGAGTGCTTCGTTAAATCAAAAACTTTGAGAGCTTTCTTGCGAAACACATTTTATGCACATTCTGCAATCATCTCATTTCATTCTTTGAGATGGCATAATTTTGAGGCACTATCTAAAAGAGATCGCCACCTTTGTGTATGCTTTAACTGAAAGTTACCAAGGCGCTTTTTTTTATGAATTCATTTTGTGCAGCTCTTGCAATCATTACGCTCCATAAGTTGACATGATGCATTATGTAGAATGGTCCACACACTTTGTCTATGCTCACGAACTTTGCATGCATGTTTACTAGACCATCTCCAACCATAATATCTGACATAAATCTCTTAATCGGTATGTTCTAGTAATTATGCATTCTCTGCGGCAAAGCTCTCAAGTGTAGGCGAGCAGGGAGGATGCTAGCGTAGGTTGTGGATTTCGGTCTCACCTCTGCCAATGGCATCTATTCAAAAGTTTCTAAAAACTCTTTGACAAAATGATTGCATGCTTACGCTGCAATCATTGCATTTGATTAGTTGACATTTTATTATATTATGTCAAACTGTTCACCATGCCAAGTCTATGCTTCCACATATTCCATATGTTTATAACATGGCAGCTGCGACTACTACATCAAACAAATAATTCTGTTACTTCATGTTGTGATGAGTATTCATAACTTGTTCCAAAGTTTTCTCTTCGCATGAGCAGGGAGGATGTAGGTAAAGATTATGAATTTAGTTTTACGCCTGACAATAGCATGTGCTTGAAAGTTCCCAAAACCTTTAAAACAAATCCATTCTGTGCATATACGGATGACAGTTCATTCAGGCATTGCAGTCTACAAGATGACAGTTCATTCAGGCATTCTTTGATAGTATATTTCTTTGAAATAATTCTGTCAAGGCTTCACATGCGTTGCCCATGTTTCTATATTATACATGTCAAAGCATTTCTGATTATACTATCTGACAAAGATTCCCTCTCCATTCTATTTCAATGGCTGTAAATGACTTTTTCAATGCTTCCAACGTGACACAGGCAAGATGGATGCTAGCAAAGATTATGGAATTTGGCTTCACACCTGCCAGGTAGTTTATAAATAAATAAATCCCCAAACCAAGAGGTCAATAGGGTTTCAAAAAATGCGCAATGCAGCTGAGGGGATTAACTAGTTAAAAGGTTAATCATTTTGAAATTTTCGCGAAAAATGGAATGAGAAATTAACCTTTGAAATTGGTTAAGAGATAAGCATTGTGATGTTTTTGAGCAAAACAAGAGGAGGGATTAACGATTAACTTTGGCAAAGAGGTTAAGCATTTCAAACTTTTTGCACGAAATGGAAGGGGAGATTAACCATAAAAATAAGTTGAGAGGTTAATCATCTTAGACTTTCGAGCAATAAGGTATTTTTAAATATTTTGCTCCCAAGTTAAGAAAATGGAAAATATAATAAATTCATTAAAGACATTAAAATTATTTTGACAAATAATTTAATATTTTCCCATTTGAAGCCTAGTTCATATAAATGCATATAACTTTTGACAGAGACAGAATTTTGCTCTGAAATTTAAACCAGACATTAAAGGATACTAGGTGAACATAACCCAAGGAGATTTATTCATGACGAGGTTCCCAGTGCAAGATTTGAACTTTTTTCAAACAGAGGCTGACAAAAATTGAAGCATTAAAATCTCACAAACGGTGAACTGGGTTTGGATGGAAATTTGACAAATTGCTCAAAATGGTAACAAATACATGCTCATGAGACGGTTCCCCTCGACGCTTTACGATTCTCAAGATTTAATTGTTTTTGCATTTTGACCAATGCATGATGGGACTATACATGACAGGACTCGAAGATGATGGCCTTGAACTGAAACCACATAATTACATATCCTGAAAACTCTTGAAAGTACACATTAACAATTTGCACTTGCACAATATTAGGGCAACAATCCCACATTGAGGCACTTGCACAATATTATCGATCAGACGCTACTATCAAATATCGTCTTCTATGTTCCCATCCCCAAAGGTAGACGATGAAATGTTAAATGAAACTCCATTTGCTGATTATGTTGTCACGAGGGACTGTCAGATAATGTGATCATTGTAGAAGGCATTACAGCTTTCAAAGCAATTGGACCAATTTCTTGCATTTAAGTGGTGCCATCCTGTAAGACAGCAGCTTTCAAAGCAATTACAGCAATTTCTTGCATTTAAGTGGTGCCATCCTGTAAGACAGTGTCTAGAAGACATCCTTAGCAAGTTGCTTGATGATTGCTCAGCATGATCCATTTAGCACTAACCATTCCCCCATAGACCTTATCAGTGTTGGTGAATGACGATATTGTCAGCTCTTTTAGCACAGAGTTAATTACAGGCATATAATAGCAACAATTTCCCAGCTTCATCTACAGCTGCATCAACAACCCATTTCATTGTGGAATATTTGCTTCGTTGTAATGTCCCCATTCTGGACATGGAGACAACTAAAATCAATAAACAATTGAATAAGTTTGAATTAAAGATTTAAACTAATTAATAAGAAAACAAGAATGATATCAAGGAACCATAATATCACTTCCAATCATCATCAAGAAAATTATGATGTCAAAGATATAGGATCGACAGATACGATATTGGCAACGTCAATTATTCATATGTAGTCTTCATTTATAGCAATACACTCAGCTACGTGATGAACACATGTATTAGAGTCAACAAGGAAAAGAGGAATATAAGCACCATGGAAACGACGATTAAGGAGGCTATCATGAAGGATGTTGTAACACATACAAACTATAGTTTGTGACTATATTACTGCCGACAATGATTAATAACGATGGCTCAAGCAAGCGGGCAAACCAGCATCTAATCGACATCATTTTGAAAATCGATTATGGCTCAAAGATAATGATTAGAAGAATCGGTGATAACAATACTTCAAAGATCGATTATGATCATACTAGGTTCAGGCATGAATGAATGGAAGTTATTAATCAATAATGATTGAAGCGATATCCAAGCTAGTGCAAATATCGATAATTAGTATTAACTATTGATTATAATATCAATCCACCCCTCGGTATCTTATGAAACGGCAATGACTAAACAATGATTATGTCTAATCGCTAACAAACAGAGGGTTATATTAAGTAAAGGGATGCCTAATAAATAAGTGGAGAAGATATAATAATGTTATGATCAGCAATTATGAGAGGACTCAATAGTGACTAGTTATCAACAAAGGCGATGAATATTAAAGAATTGGGTGGCAGCGATTAGTAATGAAGAGGTGCGTTTAGCACCAAGGGAAAAGGAGATGCTAAGGAGACATGTCTGTTGGCATCATGTCTCATAATTCCAAACACAAGATATAAGAAGACGGTTATAATCATTCAAATAGCATTGTGCGAATTTATATTTTATTTTTCCAGTTTGGATCGCTCTCTAAGAGCAATTGCCTTTGGCACACCAAACCGATTGCAAAAGGAATATACAGCAGTTCGATTGTACTTATAGGTTGTTGCCAGTACTAACTGTGACAACAGACTGTATTAGGGAAGGAACAGAACATTAAGTTACTAGTAGATTATTATATCATGGGCAATATGCTGCAATTATTCATGAACTAATGACTGTTAAATATTTAGTTATGTCTGCATTCTAATAAAGAATAAAGATTGGATCAGAACTGTTATTGAGTTACAGGCAGTAACATCCTTGTTCTGGGTGGTAGGTGTGGGGATGTATGCTCGATATGTATACTTAATATATTAAGCTCGATAATGTTCTTATGCAGAATTTAATAGTAGTATTAGTATAAACTGCAATATGTATGACAATCATACTTAATTTCATATACATTCATAGTACAACAAGATATTGACATATTTACAGTCCCAAGCTCTTCACCAGTTCTGATTTCTTTTTTTCTGAGAAGTGGTGTGATGTTGTTAGGGAAAGGCAGAGTAAAACTATCCAATAGAAAGCCCCAATTGTGAAAGACTCCTCCTGAAATCTGGGCTGCAGGCCCCAAAGGTGAATGGACTGAAACCGGTAATCTAGGCTACATTAAAGAGGTGGTATCAAGCACTCTAGGCAGCCAAGCCCTCTTCTGGGAAAAGGATCGGATGGGTTTAAGTTTAGGCCTAGTTTTAAGAAGTTATGTTACAGGGCATTAGTTAGTTATACTTAATTAATAATGGAAGGCAGTAACATAGATGTTGCTTTTGATAATTGACAGTGTATAACTAGGGGACATTACAATTGGTATCAGAGCATGATTCTGCCAGCCTGCGGGGCAAACCTACATTGGCAAGGCCAACAATGCATTCCTATATGTGCTTAATGTTTGTTGAGTATGCTTACTCCATGTGTATTTTATATGAATGCTTTTGTCATGTATGATTTGTGTGTATTTATGTGTTCGCCTTGCAATTAATGTGTCTTCAGCATGTTTACTCCATGAGTACCTTTCAAATGTATACTTTATGCTTTAAACATGTATGTTGCATGCTTTACGTGTCTTCAAGTGTGTGATTCATGCCTTGTGTATCTTCATGTGTATGATCCATGCCTTATGTGTATTCAAGTATATTACTTCATGTCTTACATGCTTTACACCTTACATATATTCATGTGGGTGTTGCTTTTTACCTTACATGTGTCTATTACTTCACGCCTTATGTGTACGCTTCATGTCTTATGGTATTTGTGTGTGTTGCTTCATGTCCCATATGTATACTTTATGCTACATGTATTCACATGTATGCTTCATGCCTTAAGTGAATGTATGTGTATACTTTATGTTTTTCACATGCCATATGTATATTTCTCTTAAATGTATGTTTCATGTATTTATACCTCATAAATTGTGGATATTTATGTGTTTTCTGTATGTCTGATGCATCTTCAGCATGACTGCTCCATTGTATGTTTTTTATGTGTAATTTCCTCACGTAGGTTTGTATTGTACGTATGCTTATGTGATTGCTCCATGTTTGTAATATTTTCAACATGATTATGTCAATGTGTGCCTTATGTCTGAATATGCTTCACATTATGATTGATATGCTTATTCCATGTGCATTTTATATCATTCACAAATGTTCCATATATGAAGCATATTTACTTCAGGACTGATGTATTTTCAGAATGTTGACTCCTTATGAATTCTCTAAATGCCTGTATCATGTATGCTTTCTGACTTACATGTGATTGCTTCTTAAGCATGTGTGTGTTACACATAAATGTCTTTCTCATAACTTAAGTGAATTCATGTGAATGCTTCATGCTTTATATGCTTCATTACTCAAGTAAATTCATGCTTGTGCACTATGTGTATTCATGTATATGCTTCATGCATTCGTGTATATTCATGTACTTTACGCCACCGTGCATTCGGATGCATACCGCAAGCTCTATATGTAATCATATGTATGAATCACGAATTATGTATATACTTTGTGATGCTTCTTGCCTTACACTTTATGTATATTCATGTCTTATGTTGATGTATTGGATTCATTCCAAATGTGATTTCCACACGTGTTTCTCATGAACCACTTGTATATGTGTATAACCTGTGTCTTATAAACACTTGTATGTAGGCATCAAATCTATGAGGATGTTACTCTATGACAACTCTCAAGTATGCTTGAATACCTTTGAGATACAAAATTATCCATCGAGTTTCCGCAATAGTGC
This sequence comes from Cryptomeria japonica, assembly GCF_030272615.1. Taxonomy (NCBI): domain Eukaryota; kingdom Viridiplantae; phylum Streptophyta; class Pinopsida; order Cupressales; family Cupressaceae; genus Cryptomeria; species Cryptomeria japonica. Next base: position 346,799,442 of record NC_081406.1, read on the forward strand.
AATAAGACGTGAAACCTTCCTAAATATTTTGAGTTCAAGATAGTGATTAGACTGCATAGAAGACTCAGGGGTAGTTCCCACCATCAAATTTTGAGACTGATATCTACCCCAATTGGAAATTAAACATCAGACATTTCTTGAAACTTAAGAAAGGTGGAGGGCAGTTTAGAAACCCGATTATTGTTATCAGAGTGAGGCATCATCAGCGTGGTGATTTGTTCCCAAGATTGATTTGGAAACCTGGGAATTAAGATGGTCAATGGAGAGGATAATAAAAGTGCTATTGTAAGGCTTGCGGTTTTTGATAGACAATCTTCTAAAGGATGTATACAACATGATCTAACCTTGGAGACTACTCAACAAAACTATATTAGATGGAGATGGCACTTCCAAGTTTGGGATCCAGGAATCATAGTTTGAGAATGCTTGTGGGCAAGCATTTTCCAAGAGGGGGAGACTGTAATGTCCCCATTCCAGACATGGAGACAACTAAAATCAATAAACAATTGAATAAGTTTAAATTAAAGATTTAAACTAATTAATAAGAAAACAAGAATGATATCAAGGAACCATAATATCACTTCCGGTCATCATCAAGAAAATTATGAGGTCAAAGATATAGGATCGACAGATACGATATTGGCAACGTCAATTATTCATATGTAGTCTTCATTTATAGCAATACACTCAGCTACGTGGTGAACACATGCATTAGAGTCAACAAGGAAAAGAGGAATATAAGCACCGTGGAAACGATGATTAAGGAGGCTATCATGAAGGCTATCATGAAGGATGTTGTAACACATACAAACTATAGTTAGCGACTATATTATTGCCAACAATGATTAATAACGATGGCTCAAGCAAGGGGGCAAACCAGCATCTAATCGACATCATTATGAAAATCGATTATGGCTCAAAGATAGCACGATTAGAAGAATTGGTGATAACAATACTTCAAAGATCGATTATGATCATACTAGGTTCAGGCATGAATCAATGGAGGTTATTAATCAATAATGATTGAAGCGATATCCAAGCTAGTGCAAACATCGATAATTAGTATTAACTATTGATTATAATATCAATCCACCCCTCGGTATCTTATGAAACAGCAAAGACTAAACAATGATTATGTCTAATCACTAACAAACAGAGAGTTATATTAAGTAAAGGGATGCCTAATAAATAAGTGGAGAAGATATAATAATGTTATGATCAGCAATTATGAGAGGGCTCGATAGTGACTAGTTATCAACAAAGGCGATGAATATAAAAGAATTGGGTGGCAGCGGTTAGTAATGAAGAGGTGCGTTTAGCACCAAGGGAAAAGGAGATGCTAAGGAGACATGTCTGTTGGCATCATGTCTCATAATTCCAAACACAAGATATAAGAAGACAGTTATAATCATTCAAATAGCATCGTGCAAGTTTATATTTTATTTTTGCCAGTGTGGATCACTCATCTAAGAGCAATTGCCTTTGGCACACCAAACGATTGCGAAAGGAATATACAGCAGTTCGATTGTACTTATAGGTTATTGCCAGTACTAACTGTGACAACAGACCGTATTAGGGAAGGAACAGAACATTAAGTTACCAGTAGATTATTATATCATGGGCAATATGCTGCAACTACTCATGAACTAATGACTGTTAAATATTAAGTTAAGTCTACATTCTAATTAAGAATAAAGATCGGATCAGAACTGTTATTAAGTTACAGGCAGTAACATCCTTGTTCTGGGTGGTAGGTGTGGGGATGTATGCTCGATATGTATACTTAATATATTAAGCTCGATAATGTTCTTATGCAGAATTTAATGGTAATATTAGTATAAACTGCAATATGTATGACAGTCATACTTAATACTTAATTTCACATACATTCATAGTACAACAAGATATTGACATATTTACAGTCCCAAGCTCTTAACCAGTTCTGATTTCTTTTTTTCTGAGAAGTGGTGTGATATTGTTAGGGAAAGGCAGAGTAAAACCATCCAATAGAAAGCACCAAGGGTGAAAAACTACTCCTGAAATCTGGGCTGCAGGCCCCAAGGGTGAATGGACTGAGTCCGGTAATCTGGGCTACATTAAAGAGGTGGTGTCAAGCGCCGTAGGCAGCCAAGCCCTCTTCTGGGAAAAGGATCGGATTGGTTTAAGTTTAGGCCTAGTTTTAAGAAGTTATGTTACAGGGCATTAGTTAATTATACTTAATTAATAATGGAAGGCAGTAACATAGATGTTGCTTTTGATAATTGACAGTGTATAACTAGGGGACATTACATTCGTGTAGCTATTTCCGCTTGTATTTGAATCATCCAATTAATGTTTAACCTCTTTGGGTTGACCAATGCCAGTTATGTCTACATTATTTAATGATTTTTAAGGTTTTGTTTCCCTTTCAGAACCTAAGGTTTCTATTTTAACAGCCTATGTTTTCAAGTCTTGTGGAACTACTGTGGTCATTTGAGGACATTAATATAATTACTTTCTTTCTTTCATGCTTTCTACTAAAGAACATTTACTGCACTTCTTCCACGTTCACGTACAACTTATCAATATTAGGATCCAACAGATCCATGAGCTTGTTCATCAAAAGTTTCCTATGTACTTCATCTGCTATACCTTTACTTCCAAGTCCATTAAAACTAGCCTTCACAAATAAAATACCGGTGGCTTTTAACAGTTTTGTCAGCTGCTCAATACTGCCCAAATTTCTTAATGCTCCATATAATGGGTGCAATTATCTATACCAGAGAAATTGATAATTGGATTTATACTGCAACAACAGGAGTTTGAGATCCCACTAATCTGCACAAACTTGTTTTCAATTTTTTTGTGGACAAGAGTCGCAGATAAACCTGGGGTTAAAATTTATTCTGGAAAACCGTGCTTCATCATCTCTGTGTTCATTGCCTCTATTTGGACACCCATTGACTCCCCGTTGAGTTTTGATGTTTTGATCTTCATAGCCAATTCAAAATTCAACATCTTATAAATAAAAGGTGTTGTATGTCCTATAGAAATTTAAGGTCTCAAAGTATGAAACATTATTTAAGGCCATTTTAGGGACTTACTATGATTTACACCATTCCTTCTCTAGATCCAACAACTTTTTGATCTCCAGATTGGGCCCCCACTGTGAATCATTTGTGCCAATTTTTTAATTTGAATCAAGTTTTCATTGAAGGGAACTTTGATTAAATCTATGAATCATATGCAGCAATGCTCTCTCTGTATAGTCACTCAATAACCCCCGTAGGGCATTAGCTCAAAACCAGATAAATTTTTTGCATTCGCTCAAATTCTAACTCTTTCTAATCACTTAGTTCCCAATGTGGGCAAGGTGAGAGCATACAGAAATTAAAATGAGGATAGAAAAATTATATGAAAAGCATAAAACAGCTTCTTATCCTAAGTTGGGTGCCCAAGTCCATGTGGATAAAGTGATAAAAATGTGGCTTTTCTTGTTAGAAAGTAAGTGTTTTGTAACTAATTATAAAGCAGCTTTTTTGGGGCGCCTAGGTTGTGTTTTTATGCATTTTACATTGTGATTTTTGCATGTATAAGAGTTTAAACTTTAGATACTTAAGGTGTGAAGTTTTGATAAAAACTCTTGGTTGGAGAAGAATGGTGAATTGAACAAGGGTTTGAGGCTGCCTTTTGAAGAACAAAGTGTTTTTACAAGTTGTAAGTGCGTGGAGGAAGATTGAGCCATTGTAATCATTTATTTGATTGAGCAATAGAATCTTGGCCTCTTTGTTGGTGGACTTTTTTCCTGAAAGGATTTTTCCACGTATATTTTGTTTCCTTTTGTGGTTTGTTCATATCTTTTATGCATTATAGGATTTCTACAAATTAAAAAATCTTGTTTTGGATTAGATGCATTTGAATGCAACTTTAGTTTCAGATTTAAAACACATATTCAAGATTTCTTAATAGATGAATTATCACCATATTTCCAACAATCGGCATCAAAGCCTGGTTATTGCTAGAGGGTTTGTGATTATAGTTTTTGTAGACACTTAGGATTACAACCTACTTTACATCCAACATATCTACAACAAAGCTTTGCACAATTATTTAACACACAGTCCATTCTAGACATGTCTTGGCTTCTAACCAACAACACCCCTCAACAGATCCTTCTTCGCACCACCACATTCTAAGTCATGCATATAGTAATGGGAAGCAGATAAAGTGCAAAAATTTCTACAACGCATTCAAAGTGCACATACCCTTCTTTGCACCACCACATTCTGAGTCATGCATACAGTAATGGGAAGTAGATAAAGTGCAAAAATTTCTACAACACATTCAAAGTGTTCACCAACAAGTTCAACAAATTCTATCATGCCAACAGTAGAAATACAAAGAGCACCATGATGTGCATAACACCGCATTCCTTCAAGGACCACAATAAAGTTTGGTTGCATCTTCAAAAGGAACAATTCAAGCAAAGTTACAAGATGTCATAACCCCTCTTTGGACATGGGATTAAATAAAGACGATAATTAAAACATTTATTAATTAACATTTAATAATATTGGAAAATCGTCTCATTTATGAGACTTCACGATTTTCCTTTAATATATGATTATTAATATTTATTATTTGTTATGATTATTATTTATTATTATTGTTTTATTTTAATGTAACGTTCATATTTCAATTATTAATATTATATTAACTATTAAAGAAGTTTTACCATTAAAACATAAAATAGATATATTGAATATATTACACTGACCGAGTCAACTTAGTTCACTAATTAATATACATTGTATTATGTATATGAATCAACTATTATATGATTCGATTCTATGAGATAATTAATATGAATCGATTAATATATGAATCGATTCTATGTAATGCTTAATATATATGAATTGGTTAATATATAAATCAGTTCTATGTTATGATTAAATATGAATTGACTCTTTGTTAAAACGTGTTAACTTAGTCTTTTAGACGTGTTAATGCTTGACCGTTCTAAGTGGGAGGATATCGGCCTAAGGAATACTATTCGAGCAAATAAGAAGATAGTTGATTAAAGTCTTTATGATAAGAATGATTGGTATTGACAGCGAATGATTTTAGATGCTGAATATGTTATGAAGATCGAAATATGCTCATAAGAATATCGGTTAAGGCATATATCAATCACATATTAATGGAATACAGTGACTAATATAAACACTAAATAATATCGATGATAGTTAGATCAATATGCAAACTAATGCAAACCCGGTTAATTAAGAGTATTAACTGTCAACGTTGATTAAGGGAAGGATGTTATCAACAACTAATGGATATCTGAAGAGGCATGATTTATTTTGTTAATGACAGCGAACAATTGTCATGAGGACAGCGGATAGTAAGGAGACTAATTGGTGGTTATGAGATGACTAATTATGTATGGAATGGTGCAATTAGTATAAGGAAAGAAGGCGATTATGAACAGACATGAGTGATGTCCTTTACGACATAACTTATCATTTCAATTGGAAGATATATGAAGGCATTCATCTCCAATTCAGCAATCATCGAATTGGAAACCTTTTATGTCTTTAATCCATATTCGGATCTGCTCTTTGAGCAATTGCCATATTGGCTATTATTGGCTGCATACATACAAAGGAAGATCGGACACAGCACCTTTTTGCAAGAGTCTATCAACTATATCAGACATAGCAGCATCATTCATAATTGCACAAGCATATTGACATAATAGACACAGCAATTATTACTATAAGCAATAAGTGGAATCAATTGCATAAGTTGAAGGATTGTAACTGAGATAGCAATTCAATTGCTATAGGGGATTATAGACAAGGTCATAGCATATTTCCCATTGTCCAATCAGAGAAAGCTATCAAGATCATCTTGCATATTCAATCAGCCATATCAGATATAGCAGAGGTCAATTCATTGCACTAAGTGCAAATATATAATTAGATCGATTCACTTAGCATATATCTAGTTGTCCAATCAGAAATAGCAGTGATATTGATAAGAACAATTATTTTATAAATATCTAATACATATATTGTTCTTGGAATAACATATCATTATCTATATTTTATCAATTTCATAATTTGAGCATTCAAAGTGGTATCTTACATTATTATTCATAGTAATACTAGAGACTTGAAGTGAAGAAGTCTCTTGCAATTGATCTTTGCAAGATCACTGTCCCTATTTCACAAGTTACTAAATAAGGGGACATTACACAAGACTCGGCTCAAACTTGGCAAGCATGACTCAACTCAGGACTCGGGACTCAACGAAGACTCAGCAAAGTGAAAAACCCAAGAAATTTAGAGATTTTTAAGGATTTAAAACTTGTTTCATGCACCCTTTAATAAATAAACCTTAAAGCCACGATAACATCATCAGATAGAAGCTAATTTGATCACATACACAAATATACATCGATCACATAAGTATAAATGCAAATTGTAGCTTAAGGAAATAGCACACTTAGATATATAAATATTGTCAAATGTATACAAAACTCAAGGAATATGAAATCCATGACATCAAAAGTTCCAAACAAATATCAAAACAATAACTAGAAGTCCATGGCTCGAAGGAGCCTACATCCTTCCTGCACAAGCGTCTACAGTAGATCGTGGACGATGTAGCAACCATAATATTTTTAATTATGAATATGCAGAGATTTGCAACAAGGGATATGTATTATGTAGATTTTTATGATCACGATTCATCATTGGGCTATTACTTGCTTGGACTTATAGTTTGATAGGGATTTGGGGGCAACACCAAAACAAGGTTGAGGGAAGCACCCCTTGCGGGGGTTTGAGGATGAGTGAGAGAGAGAGAGAGAGAGAGAGAGAGAGAGAGAGAGAGAGAGAGAGAGAGAGAGGTAAAGAGGATAGAGGAAGAGTGGTATGGAGAGAGACAAGTCTATAATTTAGGGCAAATAAAGTGAGTGAGATGGAGACAGCGAGAGAATGCTCATAGGAGCCTATTGATTACTGAAATTTGACTAAGCATGAAAATTTATAAAATCTTCTAGAACCTAGAATTTGCATTATAGCTCCTAGAGATCTAAAACTACTTCAAACATCCTACCAATATATACATGAAATATAACTTAGAGTATACGAAAGGAAAAAGACAAAGGTGCTTATACTTTTAAGTTATAAAGACAAAGGGACTTATACTTAATGTTATATTTCATATATATTCTAGGGGCATGTCATAAACCAAAAAAGCATTGAAATTTTGACAATTGAAAAAAAAAATTGAGTCTAGCCGAGTCCAAGTGATGGGACTCACCCAAACTTGGAGAGTCTAGCAAGTCCGTTGGACTTGGCTGAGTCCAAGTCTAAGCCCCTAGGATTCGCGAAGCTTAACTCGACCTACGACTCACTGAGTCTGGGCAAGTCCATGAGAATCTCATTTCTATAGTTTCAAGGCTTAACACTAGAAAATAAAGCCTTTGCAATATCATCCATAAACCATCTTGCACACAACTCATGAGAAAACTTGTTCTCAATCTTTTGCAATACTTGGGTTTGCATCTAGTGTTCAATTTGGAACTCCTCAAGCCATACTTTCAGCCTCTTCTTGAGTAATCATCAACCGATTCAACTCAACATCTTTCAAATTTGAATCTTAAGCACATACACACTATCATGCAAGACGGGATCATTCAAACTACCATAATGCACAAGCCCCAACATTCACGTCATTTATGCAAAGTGCCTAAAGCAAGGAAATATGCAAATCAAGTGAAGTGGTACAACCTTCGACAATTATATTCAAATCCCACGGCTTATTGAAGATGTAATAGGGGCCATCACTTCTCAAGAAAGGGCAAATGATTAGAGTGTAGCCGCACAAGCCATTGGAACCATTGTGCATGCAAAATCCTTTGTGCTCTTCTTTACAATTTTTGCACCCAACACATAACTTATGTTGTCATCACACACCACTACACATGACACTAGCCTTCTTCAACACATGTTCCCATGCATGATCAAGCACAATCCCACACATGACACTTGGCAACTTTAGCAACGCTACACATGGACACATTCCAGCTTGTAATAGAATGCCAACCGTCAAGGAACACAATCGATAGGACAAATGGAGATAAACAATTTAGAACATGTCATGACAACTTCCCTTTTGTAGGATTTTGCCAAGATCAAGGGCACAATGAAAAGCATAAAAAGAGAGGCAATAGAATGACAAGAACAAAACTGTATTCTCATCAATATGCAAAAATGATCAACTGAATTAACCAATACAATGAATATAGGCCTGCTTATATAGGCAAGGCCATATGGATGTACGAGCACACAATTATGACATGTGGCTCAATGAGAAACAAGGGTAGGTAAGAAATACTAGGGGTAGGTAGGAGAAATAATATAATATTCCACAAGAGGTGGATGACCCACCGAATGTGGAGTGTAACAGCAAAATAAGACCACAAAAGGTGGAATTTCTCCTACAAGCTCTATCCCTATGTGCACACTTCCCTAAGTGTCTCAAATCCAAACTACGAAGAGATGCATTATCCTAAGTTAACTTAAGTGTAATAATATCCAAAATGAATATTTATTTACACCAACACCCCCCCTTAAGTGCAACTTAGGGGAATGAAGACTCAAGTCAACAATGCAAGATGGGTCCCGGCTACTAGGCCATGATAGGTACCCATGTACAATAAGCAAAACCATGCAATGCAATCTCTCACAAACGGAGAAAAGGAGAAAACCCAGTGGGAAAAACTCCCCCCCAAAAGAGAGATGAAAGTACAAAAGACTCTCAAAGAAGAAGGACAAAACCTCAAAGAGGAAAAAGTCCCCCCCCATAAGAGAGGAAGGAGAAGTCAGCTGACCCCCCCTAATGACACATCCTGCACCCCCAAGAGAGCTCGCAACTGCTGGAACTTGCTCTCGGTGAAAGGTTTGGTGAATATGTCAGCAACCTACTCCGCTGTAGGACAATACTGCAAATCAATGACCTGCTCCTGAATGAGCTCTCGGATATAGGGAATATGAATCTCGATGTGTTTGGTCCACTGGTGCTGGACCGAGTTCTTCGAGATTGCAATAGCACTCTGATTGTCGCAATGTAGAACTATCGGCCGTGGAGTGGTGAATCCAAACTCTGTGAGAATCTGTTGGAGCCAAATGGTCTCAGTCGCTGCGTTAACAGCGCCTTGATACTCAGCCTCAGTCGAAGAGAGAGCAATAGCATGTTGCTTCTTGCTCTGCCAACAAATGGGGCCCGAACCAAGGTGAAAACTGTAACCGGAAGTAGACTTACGATCATCAAGATCGCCAGCCCAATCGGAGTCTGTGTAACCAACCAAGCGAAGTCCTATGCCTGCTACATGGTGAATCCCATAGTGATGTGTACCCTGGATGTAATGAAGGATGCGTTTGGCGGCTTTCCAATGAAGCTCATGTGGTTCCTGCATGAAGCGGGAAACCATGCCAACTGCAAATGAAATATCAAGGTGTTTATGGGTAAAGGAGATGAGACTACCCACAAGCTGACGATACAAAGTGGCATCAACTGGTGGAGAAGAACACTAAGCCTCAAGCTTGACTCCTGAAAGAAAGGGAGTCGGGGCAGGCTTACAATCAGGCATATGAAAGCGTGCAAGTAGATCAAGAGCATACTTAGGCTGCAATAGTGTAATCCCGAAAGGTGACTGTGAAATCTCTATCCCGAGAAAGTAGTGCAAAAGACCCAAGTCAGTCATAGCAAATCTGACATGCAAAGCAGATTTGACCCTGCTAATGATGGATGTAGTACTCCCTGTAATGATCAAGTCATCAACATAGAGCACAAGTATCAAGTGAGAGTCATCCTATCGCAAAATGTAGACATTCGGATCGGAATGACACCTGGTGAACCCTGCGGAGAGAAGAAAGGAATCCATCTTGGCGTACCAAGCCCTGGGGGCCTGCTTAAGGCCATAGAGAGATTTCCTTAGTCTGCAAACCAAGGAAGTATCCTGGATGAAACCCTGTGGCTGCTCCATATAAATCTCCTCATCAAGATCAACATGAAGAAAAGCACTCTTTACATCCATCTGATGTACAGCCCAACCATGAGCTGCAGCAATAGCAAGTGTCAAACAAATGGAGTTCATCTTGGCTACGGGTGCAAAGGTCTCAGTATAGTCAACACCTGCAACCTGAGAGAAACCTTTCGCAACAAGCCGAGCCTTATACTTATCCACACTACCATCCGCTGCAAACTTGGTCCGATAGATCCACTTGCATCGAACCATCTTTCTCCCCTTAGGGAGATGGACTAAATCCCATGTGTTGTTCCTCATCAAGGAACCATACTCTTCCTCCATAGCTTGGTCCCACTCAGGAACCCCTAATGCTTCCCTAAATGTCTGTGGATCGGAAGCGGTAGCAATGAATGCATGTAGTAGATTCTGATGCTGTGATCGAGTTCTCCGTGTATCTGAAGGATCCCCAACAAGGGAACCCGCAGACTCAAGTGTCTGTCGAGCCCAACGAGGTCTAGGTGGAGGTGGAGAATGAGGCTCCTCAACTGCAAGTGGATCCTGCGGAGGTGTAACCCTGCGAGTTGGAGTTGAAGGAGTCTCGTCATCTGAATCACTAGCATCACTATCCACAATGGAGGAAGGTGGAGGAGGTAGAGAGGCTAAGCTAGGAGAGCTTTCCTCAAAGTGAACACTCCTCTCAATGAATACCTCATGTGTCTTAGGATCCATCAATCTGTATGCCTTAACACCCTCAGGATATCCAACAAATATGCAAGGTCAACTCTATGGTTCCAATTCCTTGCGTTTCTACGGAGGTATGCGAGCCCATGCTGGACACCCAAAGACTCTAAAATGTCTCACAATCGGTTTCCTACCAGCCCAAGCCTCAAAAGGAGTAATACCTTGCAAAGCTTTGTGAGGAACCCGATTCTGGATGTGTGTGGCACAACTGATAGCCTCTGCCCAAAAAGCGGGATCAAGAGAACGTGCATGTATCATACAGCTAGCCATTTCTTTGAGAGTTCTATTCTTGCGTTCTGCAACTCCGTTCTGCTGTGGAGTGTATGCTACAGAATGCTGAAGATCAATCCCCTCAAATGTACAAAAATCCTCAAGTCTCTTGTTCACATATTCCCTTCCATTATCTGTACGAAGAATCTTGACCACTTTCCCGGATTGCTTCTCCACACGAGTCTTGAAGTCCTGAAATCTGTCAAATACTTCACTCTTATGAATGAGAAAGTAGACCCAAGTGAAGTGGGAGTAGTCATCAATGAAGGTGAGGACATAGCGGGCCTTGCTAAATGAAGGTGCTGGAAATGGACCTACTACATCGCTGTGAACAAGTTGAAGAACTTCCAAAGCTCTCCAAGCTTTCTCCTTATCAAACTTCTCCTCGGGATGCTTGCCCATGGAACAACCTGAACATACACCCTCTGAAAAACTAATTCGAGGTAGACCTGTGACCATGTCTTTAGTGCTGAGCTGCTGAAGATAGCGGTAGTTGAGGTGACCAAACCGCTCATGCCATAGCTTACTTTCTGAATTTGAATGAGTAAGCAAGGCCCTAGAAGGTGAACTTGGCACAAAGTGGGAGAATGAATAAAGCCTTGAGTTGTCATTGACTTGTCCCATTGCTACCAAGGCATCATCATCAAGTTCCTTTACCACAACTAAATCCGGTGTAAACTCAACCTTTTTCCCATTCCCATAGTGAGTGATTTGGTAGATAGAGAGAAGGTTGGTAGACAAGTTAGGAACATAGGGAACATTCTCAAATGTTCCATCATCCATGTCAACTGAACCTTTCCCTTCAACCTCTACTTGTGTATCATCACCTATGTAAATGTGAGGTTCTTTAGATGGCTCCAATGAAGAAAACTGCTCCTTTGTAGAACCCATGTGATATGAAGCACCCGAGTCAAGTATCCATTGCTATGAAGAACCTGTTGTAGCCACAAATGCTTGCCCTTTTCCCTTAGGCTGTGAGGAAGAGGAAGGAGATGAATCCTTCTTTGTGTAGGCGGATGGCAAGTTGATGTTGTTTTTCTTAAGAAGATTAGTTAACTCATCAACTTGCTTTGTGTGGCATCGATGCTCATCATGACCATACTTCTTGCAATATGCACAAGTTGGTTTATCCTTCTTAGGTGGTGTCCCTTTCTTGGAAGAGGATGAAAAATCGCCTTGTGATGGAGAGAATGATTGTCCTTTTTCCTGGTGTGGCTTAGACTTGGATTGCTTCTTCTTCTTGTTCAAATTTTTGCCTTGACTTCCTTGATTCCCTTGATTAGCCACCAAAGCCTTGGACTTTGAAGACTTGAGAAGCCCCATGTTCAACAACTTAGATTGTTCCAATCTCAACATTTCTATGAAAGCATCAAATGAAGGCATAACATAGGAACTCCCCACTGTCAAACGATGAATTTGGAAGCTAGACACAAATGCTGCATATTCTAGTGCAAGCTTGTCCAACAAGTTGAATATCAACTGAGCATCCTTTTTGTCAATTCCACAATCCTTAAGCTTTGCTCTTAGCTCATTTGCTTTGGTGACATAATCTTGGATTGTATCAAAACTCTTGGGATCCAAGTTGGTGAGCTCATTGTCAATCCTATAACCTCTGATTTCATCAACTTGACCATACAATTTCTGAAACATATCCCAAGCATCTTTGATTGTAGTACACTTTTCAATATGAAAGATGAGGTCATCTAATACATACTTGCGCAAAGTTCCAAGAGCCATGCAATTCTTAGTGAGCCATTCTAATTGAGCATTAGGATCAGCCTTAGGATCAGGTGGTGCTGCTATTGTTCCATCTATGTAATGCGTGAGACCCTTTTCCATTAATTTACTCCATACTTTAATTTTCCATGATGCATAATTATGTGGAGTTAAAGGTGGAAATTTATGAGGACTCCAACAAAAATGAAAGAGCACAAAGAGAGGCACAATCACACAAGACACCCCCCCAAATTCACTCAATCAAAGAACCCCCCCAAAAGTGATGATTTGGCACTTTATAATTAGTGCGTACACAATGGGCCACTTGCAAAAAATGGCAAAGTGGGCTTCTGATTTCAATTTTACAACTGCCTCAATAAGGCCAAAAGAGACTCAAACTAATAATGCAGGAGATCTAAACTAAGATCCAAGCACTTTACAAGTACCTAATAGGCCAAATAAGACCAATATCTCAAAGTACAACTTCCACTCAAAATCTCTGAAAGCTGATCATAGATTATGAAAGTAGACGAAAAAACATGCACTTTCAAAAAAAACGGCACCTGAAAAGGAGGTCGTATGAGCTCAAAAGAGGCCTTTGAAGTTGCAGAATTGAGGATTGGACAGGTACAGCTGAGAGAATCCGAAAATTCCGAAAAACCTGTGCACCAAAATCAGAAAATAACCACACCACTGCGAAGATCACGAAATTTTAGCCCATTTCAAAAAAAATTGCACCAAAAAAGGAGCAAAAATGAGCAAGATATGGCCTTTCAAAGTTGAACTGCAAAACTGAAAAGCTTAATGAAGAGGGGGTCAAAAAATTTCAAAAGTCTGCTGATGTGGCGCTGACGTCAGCAAATGACGGGCTTAAATTTGACGCTCGTCTGGCCGTCACAAAAATGTCATCTCCCTGCGTGGCATCCGTACCGTACGGACTACTGACGTGGCGCGATGATTTGGTTGTTGATGTGGCAGTGACTGGGCAGCCAACTGGGTTGCTGATGTGGCGGTGACTGGGCACACAGGCAGGGACGTGTGTGCGCCGCATGGCGGGGTCCCGGAGACCACGTGGCAGAAGGTGCAGGGCCGTCTGAGGTCGGCTGCCGGCGGCAAGGTTGCTGCCGGAGGTCAGGTGCCGGCGGTGAGGTGGCTGCCGGAGGTCGGGTGCCTGCGCGGCAGACTGGAGGCGTGGTGGTGGAGCTGGGCGACCGGCGGTGTGCGGAGCAGGGCGGCCGGCGGTGTGAACCGGCAGCAGCGGCGACCGAGGGGGGTACCGACGGGAGGTGCACGGCGACGGCGGGAGGCTCTATAGCTGCGGTGGCCAAGGAGAGTACGAGGCGACAACGCCGGTACGGCCCTGCAACCTGCAACCTGCAGGGTACTGCGGGGTCACGGGGTTGGGAGTCTGCGGACCCCCCAAAAAAAATTTTTTTTTTTTATTTTTTATTTTTTTGATCGCCTTTTTCGAAATTTTTTCTTTTCTCCTTTTTAAAAAAAAAAATAATAATTAAAAAAATTTCGAAATCCGTACAATAATAGCCAAAATGGGGAAAAAAAATTTCTCACCAAAATAAGTCGACTTTATAGTCGAAATTCATGGAAACGGCCTCCCAGATTCAACCATGATGTCCAAATCGCTGTATGACGCCCCCAAAAAATGAAGATCCCCAAATCCGAAAATTGAAGCCTCCAAAATGTCTCCAAAAAACTAATCAATGAAGCCCTATAAGCTCTGATACCATGTAGGATTTTGCCAAGATCAAGGGCACAATGAAAAGCATAAAAAGAGAGACAATAGAATGACAAGAACAAAACTGTATTCTCATCAATATGCAAAAATGATCAACTGGATTAACCAATACAATGAATATAGGCCTGCTTATATAGGCAAGGCCATATGGATGTACGAGCACACGATTATGACATGTGGCTCAATGAGAAACAAGGGTAAGTAAGAAATACTAGGGGTAGGTAGGAGAAATAATATAATATTCTACAAGAGGTGGATGACCCACCGAATGTGGAGTGTAACAGCAAAATAAGACCACAAAAGGTGGAATTTCTCCTACAAGCTCTATCCCTATGTGCACACTTCCCTAAGTGTCTCAAATCCAAACTTCGAAGAGATGCATTATCCTAAGTTAACTTAAGTAAAGTGTAATAAAATCCAAAATGAATATTTATTTACACCAACACCTTTCTATTTTGTATCAGTAGTATATGCCATTTATATGTGCATCTCTCGTATTGAGAAGGTTGTTGAATGGACATTGTATAGTCATAAACAAACTAGTTAGATGGGTTCCCCTCTTTGGTCATAGGAATCTTCATTCCTAGTTGTGATCTCTATAAACGACTAGTGTATCCTAGTCATTTATGTTTGTGAATAGAAGTAGAACATATTTGCTAAAGTTTTCCACTTCAATTGTGCAATTGGCTTATTGTGTTATGTTTTTCATTTTTGCATAATATTATAATCTATAAAGCCCATCCATCACAAGAGAGGTTTGGCCCCCCACCTCCTAGTATCCACATAATAAAAGGCTAATTGAAAGCCACAACAAAGCGTCAATGGATGAGAAGGTAAAGCACTGAAAGGAATACCACCAATAGAGACCAAGAACCAAAAGGACAAATGAATTCTAGTTGATTATTCCCTAAAACACAAAGAGATGTGTTTCATGGTTCACGGAATAGAGACTACACAAAATAGATTGCATCTTTATAGCCAATGAAGCTTTTTGGGTTTGTTACATTGTATGTATGTGTGTGTGCTCACCTCATTATAAGAAAGGAAGTTGGTAAATCATAAGGCAAATTCTATGTGATTGAATGAAAAGTTGTGTGCTCTCATTTTGTATGTGTAAGTATGTGTTTGCCTCATTATAAGAAAGGATGTTAGTAGATCACATGGAAGGAGCTACAAAATTGAACACAAAGTTGTGTGCTCTTATTGTAACCATTGTGCTACTCGTGGATGCACGTTATTGATGAAAACACGATATAAACAATTTTTTCATCATTCATGTTTGACCTTTTATTTACATTTTATATATCTTGATTGTGATTTGTCTATGCTTAATTGATATTGCATATGGATATGCAATAGGACTAGGGTTAGTATGCTTGCAAAACCATTCAACAAGCTTGAATCCACTCTGGAATGCACTTCAAGCAATCATCCCACAAACCTAGGCATAAAAGGGATTAAAAACATGATAACTATCATTTCACATGGAGTAACATCTATTTATTTATCAAAGACATGATATTTCCACAATCCATTATAGTCTGTTAGATAACTTATGACAAAGAACTTTGTATCTTCTCAAATCACATGTCATGATACATCACATAATAAAGAGGGGGAAAAAAAAATTAACGTTTATAATAATTATCACATTATAAGTATTATAGTTCTAATATTTATAATATTATAATAATTAAACATAGTATTCTTTCTTATCATAGTCATATACATTATATTTCTTTCTTTTATAATTGGTATTATATTCTTGTTTTTATTGATTTTCTCCTAAAAGTCCTTGTGCGTGTTCCTTCTTTTTATAGGCCCGGATTTTTAATTTAACATTTTATCTTTCCTCTTCATCCTGATAATAGATCATAGAATGTAATCCAAAACATTGAAACGAAAACATGAACATAACTTTTTACCAAAGCCTCTTAACTATCTATTTATTTAACAAATTTGAACTTACTAAAACTCCCTTCTAAAAACAATTAGATGGGAGTTTTAAATTCTTCTATTTTTAACTAACTTCAATAATAATTATTCCTTTATAAACCATGTATGTAATAAACTCAACAAAGATTAGATCAATTTTAGCAAAACCCATGATCTTTTAAGATAGCATTGACCAAAGTATTGGAGTGTCCTTTATTATCCTTGGCCCTTGCAATCACTGGATCCTTAAAAAAAATCTCTGTCTTCTCAGAGCTCTACTATATGCTAAAATCCATAATTAACTTCTAATGTTGTTATGGTTATTGATTTAAATAATATAGACGCAGCACATCCCATATGAATAGATTTTTTAAAATATCACCATACCTCCGGCTCGCTTCCATCAGAGTTGAAAATTCTCATGGAATAGTCAGTACCATCGACTCCAGGCATTGTGAAAATGACTCCATCTGCCCCAACCCCAAAATTCCGATTGCACAACTCAATCGCCTGGTCTGCACATATCCGAGGCTCCAGGCTATCCCGATTGTCAACCTAACAACAACATCATCAGACTACAGTTTCTCGAGCATTGGAAACCATGAAAGAAACAAGAGCAACAAGAAAGTAAAGTACCATGATAAAGTCGTTGCCAATACCATGGTATTTCACAAAATGCAGCACGTCCCCCTTCTTCTTCTGCGTTAATTCAATGTCAATATTCAAAACAGCGAAAAAGATATTAATGTGTGAATGTGCTGTGCAGAAAATACCTTATTCGTGTAGGAAAGTGAAGCAGATTCCGTGGTATTCTTGAACCCCAACATAGAGGTGGGAAGAAGAATATATGGTGTTGAAACTCCTCTCCCTCTCCCTCTCCCTGTCCAGCTCCTACTCAGCTTCCGGAACGAGCAGATGGGAGATACCGACAAAGACATTGATAAATTTGTATCAGTTGATTATTTGAACTTCGCGCGGATTGTGTTTACGCTTATACAACCTGATTGAAGCTATTGTTTCTCAGAATACCAGGAGAAATTTAGGGCAAAAAGCAAGCTTCCTCCTTCAATAAAAAGTATTGAATGTAGAAACTGGTCAACACTTTCGGTCTTTAACAATTACGTGATACTTCAGAATTAGACCTCTAAATATATCAGGAGCTAGAGACTGAATCTTGAATGTCCACATTATCTGCACAACTTAAGCCCAGCTTAACTTCGTACCCCCAACTTTTTAATGGTTAAATTTGAATCCTTTTTAAATTTCTCTAGTTAAATTAGAGCTAAAAGTTCTCATTTGAGAATCTAGTTTGAATGATGTAATTGTATCAATTAGATTTTTATTAATTTATCTAATAGTATAAAAGTTAAACCAAAATATGTGCATCAAAATATGTAGTATTAATCATTTTATGTGTCGTCATATGATTGGTTGTTTCTTCATTAAAAATGTTATTAGGTATAATTATAATGACTACAAGAATTTGATTTACAAGAAATGGATAAAAGTCAAAAAAGTAGGCATTGCTACTTAACACCGTAGTAGTTATTGAAGTGTGGTTATCTATTCCCTAATAAAAAAATTCATACTTGTATTTTTTTTTCTATTTTATCTTATTTATCCTAATTAATAGTTACTATATAAAATGTATTTTTACATGAAAGTTGGATTACAATTGATGCGGTGTGGTATTTAAAAGGACTCTTAGTTGATGCTCTCTATCCTTGCCAAACTTGATCTTGATTATTTAGTTTTTGTTTCTACCTTTTATGCTTACAAAGATGCATTCAATGCCCATTACACCACACCTTCACTTGATGAGTTTGCTTCACAACTCACTTAGGAGTAAACAAAGTTGGTTCAGATGGGTAGATTGCAATCTTCTAATCACATGTTCTTCTTGCATCCCAGAGTACCACATATCAAAGGCTTCACATGGCAAAGGCAAGAAACAAAAACACAAGGATTCCAAGTCACATGAGCAGCCCAAGGACCCACAATCACATGATTCTTTGGATTCTTCTTCCTCTTCTAAGAGGTCATCACCGAAGAAGGATAAACTGAAGTGTACACATTGCACTAAGACAAGACATGATGATAATCAATATAATGCAAAGAAGATTGATGAGTTAACGCATCTTCTCTAGAAGCACAATATTGGACCACCTTTACCTAGTTCATCTTCTTCTACCACTTCATGGCATGCACATTCTAAGACTACTTCTATGGCAAGTGGCAAAGACAAGATGAAGGGTCATGCTCTCTTTGCATCCACACATCAATCTACTAGGTGGCTTCTTAATTCAAAGCCTTTCATCATATGGCTTCATCTATAGGTATGTTCTCTTCATATGAGCCTTGCATTCTACCACACATCTTGATGGGTAATAACACTTATATGAGTGTTACTAGGAGGGATTCTATTGAGGTTGATGTTTATTATTTCTTCCTTCTTTACCATCCAATCTCCTTTCCATATATCAAATTACTTATAGTGGGAAGGGTAAGACAGTAGAGTTCACACCTAATTTAGTGTTGTACACAAGAAATAGGGGTTAGCCTAAGTGTACCAACGAGACATTAATCTAAGAGATTCAAATAAAAGCATATAAACATAAACATACAAAAAATATCTCAAGAGCATCTCATTGTCCTC
Organism: Cryptomeria japonica; assembly: GCF_030272615.1. Lineage (NCBI taxonomy): Eukaryota > Viridiplantae > Streptophyta > Pinopsida > Cupressales > Cupressaceae > Cryptomeria > Cryptomeria japonica. The sequence continues at coordinate 346,818,534 of NC_081406.1, forward strand.
TATCTCCAATGACCTATTGAATCTGCGGGATTAGTGCTCTCAGATTGTGCACAAGATTCAATTAGATGACAACCTAGAGAATGAGATTACTAAATGATGTGCAATTAAGCTAAAATGTGAGATAAATGCAAGATATAAAAACTAAGATTGAGCTAATATGATGCTAAAAACATGATATGAACAAGATATTAAACTAAGAACATGCTAAAATAAGCTAAGCTAAACTAAATGGATGCATAAGCTAGATGAATTTAGGCATTAGTATGATGCAAAAACAAGAGATAAGAGATGATTTACATGTTGGAAATGGCTCTATTTATATACTTTCCAAAGCCAAGAGTGAGATGGCAAGGAATCAAGGGTTGAGATTCAATCTGGCAAATTGGATGGTGAGGATGCAAAGATCATTTATGAGGTAAGACCAAGTAGATGGAGGTTGAGATGGATTGATCATATTTATTGCTAAGTATGGGCTCAAGGAGCAACCTTGAGTAAATAAGCATGGAGCAAGCAAGGTTCAAGTACCCAAATGTAAGATTCAAGTACCTAAAGGTATGGTGCAAGTACACATGTGATGTGAGGATATTTGACCAATTTAATTTGCAAAATAGCTATTTTCACTTGTCACATGTTGATGTGTCTGATGAGGTGGAAAAAGGGGGCGAGGATGTGGATTTGTAGGAAAATGCAAGTGGGATGGAATAAATAGGGTTTTTAGAAGAATTTGGGAAAATGAATTATATAATTAAATTGGGGAATTCAACCATATAATAGAGGAACATTTAAATAACCTTTGCATCTTATTAATTATTTAGGCCAGATTTATGTGTATACATTTTGCCCCTATTTGAAGCAATGTGTTTGCGACATGTTGGTTCAAAGAAAATTGTCTAAGCGATATGTGATGTGCGACTAATTTGTCAACAACGCCCTAGATGTTTGAAAATTTTGATGATTTTGATGCCCCAAATATTTATTGGTGATGTATGTGTTAGGATTCCCAAAGATACTGAGAGGAGGGGTGAATCAATATCTGACCGGTATAATAATTTTCTTGACTTATAACATGAAAAGCATATCAAAACTGTGTACCGGTAAACCAAAAATAATGCAGTAAATAAGAATAGCAACCACAACATAAGAGACACACCATAACACAATATTTTAACGAGGAAACCCGATGTGGGAAAAACCTCGGTGGGATTTGTGACCCACAATATTCACTTACTGGCCAATAAGAGAATATTACTGCTTACAATAGGTACCTGCACACGCAGGAAGGCCAAGTGCCTAGAGCTCACGGCTCAATTACAAAGAAGTCACACTGACTTACAAAATGGATTATACTAATCCAATGTCTTGTACTGCTTCAGATCAGCATCTGCTATGCTAGATTCAGTACCGGTTTAAGCTCTGCAATATACATAAACCCTTATCCCAATAATTCGCACATTAGGTCTTCTATCTTCTTTTCATACTTCGCATTCTAAATGATCTATAATGATCTCATACATATATGAGTCATATTACAATACGCCAAGTCGGCTTACAAAAGATTTTACAATTAAATACAAAATACATTTAAACAAAATTCCTGTCGCCCATGGTGTCGGTGATCAATCTTTTTGGTGTCGGTGATCTATATGTCGGTGTAGAGTCTGTCGATGTCGGTGCCTGTGTCTGCCTACCGGTATCACATGACTGTAAGGTTGCCATCAATGACAATACCTTCAATCACCTACAATTTCTCATTGGAGTGTGCATTTGCCAACAGTATGCCCCCTCGAGAGGTAAATAGAGAAAAAATGTGAAATTTTGAGCGCTTTGATATTTTTCGTGATGATAAAAAAAATTGTTGAGATTTTGCGAAAATGATTAATTTGTAAAAAAAATTTATCGATTTAGCTCCCGATATCTAAAAATATGAGTCAGTGGTGATGTAGAAACAATTTGTGTGAAGGAATCAGAGCTGGATGAAAATAAAATAAATAAACCCCACCAAAAATACCTTTTGAAAAAGGCATATAAGGTCAAAAAGGGCCTTGTTACTTGTCATTTTCACATTTGCTTTTTGGAGATTCCTTACCGAGGTGGAGTGTTAGCCAACTGTCATCATGCCCATTCCATACCATCTTCACCAGTTCAAGAGGGTTTGCCGCCATGATCGACCAGAGGCGTATGGACCACCTATGAGTCATTGATAACCTTTCTTTTGATTTGAAATTTTTAATTTTTCATGCATTTTTTGAATTTTTGGTCGGTTTAAAAATTTTCATTACGTTTTAGTGCATTTAGGGCTTGTTTAGCGCATACAATGTGCAGTTTTGTGCATACGATGCGCGATTTTGTGCATTCAACTAGGTCAAAGCTAGGGCTAGTTAGGTTAAACTCGCA